>NW_011888802.1:897968-912534 GCF_000151845.1 Pteropus vampyrus | reverse complement strand
CATTCTTCCAGTAATTTGATTGTTTCTGCTGATACTAGTAAAGATTCAGTAACCTGGGAAAGGAAAGGAAGCGAGACTCCTGTTTTTCCTGTGACCCTCATTGTAACGCCTTACCACAATTTCAAGTATTTTGGATGAGCTCCTACTTGCAGAAATGTTAAGAGCAGATTGTGTAGATCATGCTACTATTCCAAAAGTAGATGAAAGTATTTCCTTTTCTTCCTTTTTTTAAAAAGAAAAATGAGAAATCCATGCTTACGATAGGAATATAAGAAAACATGGACAAGCAAAAGAAAAATAATCAGCAATAATACTTTCACTTAAAGGACACCACTGTTAAATTTTTGGAATTTGTCTTTTGATTTTTTTCCCCCAAAGCATGTATAGTAGCAAAATAGAATCACTTTGTAGGAATGATTTTACAACCTTTCTCTTATTAACAGCATATTATAAACATCTTTCTGTCACTAAATATGAACATATAAAGTATATAGCCATGATGTAAGAAAGAATTATAACTGATTTCAACATTATACCCACACCCCTCCCCCATCCAAGGAACTCAAAGTCTTTTTACTATAATATTTTGGCAGCATGTGTGTAACATTGTTATTCAAGAGACAATAAAAGTTGTTTATCAAATGTATCTGCACTTATTATCCCCCAGCACAACCTGAAAATCAACTTCTTGATCATTGCAGATGGCATAACTGAAGCCATTTGTTGCTGCCATTGTGTGAATTTTGTTACATTTTGTTCTGGGAATGGGGTCAATATGGTCGTAGATCGAAGCCTGAGCGCTTTGGCAGCAGTGAAATCAATGCTCTTTTGCATTTCCTTTATCGATAGGCTCTGGAGGACCACACTTAGACCCAACTCTGCATTCGCATCTTAGCAAACATTTCTCCAAAATGTGGATATTGATTCTTTGATATCTGATAGAAGTAACCAGTAGCATGTCCCTCCTTCAAAATGAGAGAATTATAAACTACAAAACATTTTCATGGTTTTATTTCATAGATCTCTATGGTATTCTACCCCCTTCCTTCTCTGTGCACTTGATGGTTATGATTGTTAATCTTAAGAAATCAATATGCAGATATATGTAAATCCACATTACAATTTTTAAAAATTGCAGTTCTTTACTGATGATATTCGAATAAGACAGGCAGTCTTACAAACAAAAAAACAAAAACAAAAGAATTAACTAACTAACAACAACAACAACAACAACAACAACAGAAACAGATACTAACCCCAAATCAAACAAGAATACCAAAAAGAATTCGAGGTGTTTATCTCTCGACTTAAGAGGAAGGCGAAAGATCTTAGCTGATCTTGCCTTTTGCTACTGTTCAGTCTCTCAGGCCTTCTCAGTTTTCTGAACCGAGAGCCACTAGGGGGAAGTAGGAAGTTGAAACATATTAATATGTCAAAGTGTAGAAAAGTGAGTCTCAGCATTTCCCATGTGGATGTGTTTTGATTTCATGTTGATTTGCTTATTTTTTCTCTTACCTGGAGCTTCAGAGGCTAAACTTGAAAGTGCAGAAGATCCTGACTGAAATGCTAAATTACTTTTTCAGTGGCTATGATTTAACGTTAGTCTAGCATTTCAGCGTTCAATATATCCACGGTGGAGGGCAGTTTCTTTATTTGTTATAAAGTTTTGATGAAACATTCTCAATTTCTGTACCAACAACAGTTAGAGTAGCCTGTACTGGTCTAGTGGACTAAGCATTAGTTTGAACGTTTAGAGACTAGCATCTCTATTTGGATGTTAAAAAGTTCAAATGACTCACTTAGATTATCTCACTTTTCTAGGGCTCTCTTGCTTTTAGGTTTTAGGTTTCTCAGTGTTGTTTTAGGATCATCTGAGATGTTAGATGCCAATGACTTTGATTAAAACATATTTCAAGCCCTGTACATAATCTGATGGGACAATTTGTTACCAGCTCATCTGAAAACCAGAAGCAACTTCAGTGCATCTATTCTCAACATTTCCTATGGAAATTCATTTCTTAACTGCGCTTCTGAGTGGAATCATTAATAACAGATTAAAATACATAAAATTCGTAAAACTAAGAATTCTCTCTCTCTCTCTCTCTCTCTTTCACACACACACACACACACACACACACACACACACGCACACACACACACACACACGTAATATAGCCATTATAAATACGTGTGACCCTTGGAGAGAATTCATTGGTGCAAGAAACCTGAGTGGATCCAAAGAAAATAAGATTGACTGTGCCTTTTAAAAATTCTTGTAGGTTTTTGCAAAGGAATGTAAATTTTCTCATACAGGAAGTGGCTTGAGGGGTTCTGATTATGCTCATTTAAGTCAGATGTATTTTTTTCTCTTTACTCTGAGGCAAGGAACATCAGAAAGGAGAGGTATGGCTTGGAAAAAATTGGATTATTATAGTTTGTGATGGGAAACTTTAAAAAAATTGGGTAAAATTCTAATGCATCTGAAAACTTTTTGAATTCTTCTCCAAGATGGGATTATAAATTCATAAAATGCTTGTAAATACGTTGCTCCTGGAGTGTTAGGCTTCTGTTCGCCATCACATTTCCTCTCAAACTTTCATCGCATTATGTCAACAGGAAGTTTGCCTAAGCTGAGTCAGAAGAAAAAAGGTGAGCAGATCCAGCCAAATGCAGCAGCAGCCAAACAGATGTGGTAAAAATGATGTTTCTGATGTTACAAGGCACCTGGCTACTGCCTCCAGATTCAGGAAAACTATAGCCAGAGATTTCCTCTGGAAATAAGTCAAATGATCCATGATGGGAGAAGCTGACTTACTCATCTAAATTTAGGCAAGAGGCATTGAAACTGCCCCCACTTGTCAAGGTTTATGCAAGGCCAGTATAATATTTCCATATTATCTATCTCTTAATTAATTCATTCAGACAGTCTGTTTGCTTGTTCGCCCAATGTAGCCCATTGAGGAGACATCTTAATTGAACTGTTCATAATGACGCTTAGGTCTTTTTCATGAAAGGTGCCAGCTAATTCAGAGCCCATCAGACCCATTAGTGTGTGGAGACTTTAAACAATCTTTTTTAGTATGCATTTCTTTATAGTGAACTGTTTGGGAATTCACTGGCCATGCGCTACCCAACCAATTTCTCTTTTAGTTTCTTCAGAAATACCACAGAATCACCCACTGTTTCAGCAAGTCTTACAAGTACTGTTGTGATAGTTAAATTGCTTGGCCAAATTTCATTTCTTTTTTTTAGGACTTACATTTTCAGACTTTGAGTACCAAAACCTTAAGGTTTTAATTTCAAGCCAAAGTTATATTTGAAGCCTTTTTCTTTTTTTATTTAAAAAATATCTAACTGAAAAAAGCCAGGAGAGAGTTCTATCAGTCTCTAAAGAATGAATGCAATCAGAATGTATGAAATCCTATATAGAAGAAATATATTTTAATGTTCAACCAGGATAGTGGATTCTATAATGGAAACCACATCTAATAATTCTTCATGTATTTGTCCAAATGATCACTGATTATGTTTGTAGTCTATGATTTGAAATTTATTTTAATGAGTTGGAGTTGATTTTTTTGATTAAAAAAAAAAATTCTCCATCAATAATCTTCAGAATTTAAGACTGAAAGCAATCTCTAGGATTCATCCTCAGAAGGATGAATAGGCTTAATTTAAGTTTTTTTTTTTTTTCTGAAGAGATGGGCATCTAATATATTATAAAAGAGGAATAATTAAATTTTGTGATATAATGACTTTTTTATGTATCTTTACAAATATGAAGTGAAAATCAGTCACATTTGGTTCTCTACAATGTGGAATATTTAGATTAGTTATAAGGCTAAACTATTAATTAAGCCTATTGTTGTTTCAACCTTGACTTGAGAATATTTCAAAGCTACACAGAAAATAATTTAGGGTTTTTCAAAATCATAATGTAAGTATCATAGAGATCAATTCTTACTCTATGTGAAGAAATGGAATTTGACTATGGCTCTATCGACTATCACCCTCCACATGCTCCCACACCTGTGTTCCAATGCTAGTTGAATCCTTGTGCTTTGCCTCATTTTCATAAAATTATATATAATAAAGAAACTACAGATCGTGTGATGTATTTGATTTATTTAAGTCTGATTGACTTAGGATCTCAATAAAATTTTTATAGTGGTAGTAGCAGTAATATATATACACCATTATTCATAATGTTTTACAGCAACAAACATATTTGTATCTTGAGAGTATCTTTTCTAGGTGATAGGTCAATAGAAATGATTTGATTCTTTATCTTTGGACTCTTAAAAATAATTTAGACTTGAAAGTGGCAGAAGAAAGCCATTAATATTGCATGTACCAATGACATAATGCCAGGAGTCCAAATGTACTTCGCCAAATGATATCCCTCTGTAATCACTGGGGGATTGTGATTGCCAAGGATGATCAAGTGGGAGGTTGTTTATTGGCAAAGGCTTCTCTTGGAGGATGGAAGCTGAATATCATGCTCAAATGACTGTTTAGTAAGTGATTTTGGTGATAATGATATCAGTTTTGCATGTTGTGAGTGTCATCATTTTAAAAGTCAACTATGGTATGTAATTTGCCTACTCACATCTTTCTGATGTTATCAATTTCTTTGAGATCTTTGGACCCTCTCAAACTCCCTGGAATGTGATTGACACTCACTGATAACCATTGTCATTGCAAAGGTACTAGCAACAAAGAGAAAGATATAAAGTGACCTTTTAATGATTCAGTTATTTAAATAAACATCTATGCTGTGACTAACACAATACTAATTCTTTGAGAACTCACAAAATTATATGCAAAAAAGAAATATAATATTTTTTCTGTGATAACACTTTGATACACTGTTTTGCAACTCAAATTGTGGAATTAAAAAATAGAGTAGAACCTAAGAATCCATCATATCAAGAGTGAACACTTCATCTATGACAAACCAGAAATATAGACCCTTTTAAGTTTCATGTTCTTAATAGACATTTGAAGACAAAAATTATTTTTTTAATGTATGTTGTTAATGTCTCTTGCAAAAGTTTGGGTTATTATTCACTTTTGATTGAAAAAAAAAAAAAAGCATCAACATGGAGAACAAGCCATTGCCATAGAAAATGAAACATCTGATAAGTATGTGGAGTTAGGCAGAGAGTGACACAGTTGCTTAATCTTTTTCTTCTTGGTCCAAGGATCTTAATTATTACATTTGAAATATCTCAGTAGTCTCTGGAGTATGCTATCATTCACCTGGCTCAGACAAAATGTCTATGGAAAAAGCTATAGCAAATGTATTTCATATAATGAGCAGATATAAACTAATAGAATCAAAATTATGGAAAGGAAAATGGGGAATAAGGAGAGCAAATTTGATATAGAGCTAAAGTAATAAAAATATTCAAAAATTAAAACAATGTCATAAGGAAGGAAAAAATTTTTCAAATTAGAAAAGTCATATTTTAATGCCTACAATAGTTATGTTTTGTTCATTAGGAAAAAGACAAAGCTAATCAGATAAGTATAATAGATAAGTATAATAGAAATATTTCAATACTATCCTTTGTGTGTGTCTGTACACATTTCTATAAATATTTTCAATCGGTGTGATTGAGGTAGAATTTACATATAAGAAAATACACATTTGTTAATTATAGAGTTTAATGAGTTGTGAAAGTGCATGCTCCTGTGTTATCCCCACACAACCCAAATACTACAGACATTTCCCTTCCCCTCAAGACCCTTCCCCTCACTGCAGGTGGCATCTACAGCAGATATAGTAACCACTTTGAGAAAAGGAACAACAGAGTATAAACTCTTCAAACAGATTTGTAAAGTGTTTACAGAGGTGGAGGGAAGGATTTTAGGCTTAAAAGCTTAAAATGTGAGAGGGCATTGGAGTATGAGAGCTGAAGTTTTTATTAGCCAAATAATAAACTTGGGAAGAATGCTGGATGAGCTTTCTACAAGAATGTTTTCCTCTTTTAGTCTTGCTAAAAAATTTCCTTGGACTGTGGAGATGGAGGTGAGTTAGAAAAGCAGATTTAGCCTGTTCGCTCCAGTATTATGAAGAGCTAGGGTGCTAGAAATAATGATGTGGTGTTCTTCGGCACACAAGGCCAGTTTCTCAAATCTTTAAAGTTTGTGGGGTAGTGTGTGAGGTCATCCAAAAGCTTCCATCAGTCTGAAAGAGGGAAGGAGTGCCAGAGAAAAGGCTGTGGGTCCAAAGTAGAGGATGCTGGGTACACTAACCATCAGCTGGAGACTGATGGAAACTCAGGCATCAACAGTGGGTTCCAAAACAAGGGTGATGTCCATGAAAAATCAGGAATTTCTCTCCTACCTTCTTTCCCAGTAGCCTTGCTGTGCTATAGGATCTCCAAAATGAAAATGAACCCTACTGAGAATAGAGAAGGGGAAATCCTGAAATATCAGAAAACAAATTTGATGGAGTTTGACAAAAATTAAGCCCTCTGTCAATTGATAGAATTGGCTCAAAGTGGAGATTATACTGAGTTGAAGAAAGAGGAAGTTATACTCACTTTTTATGCATATCAAAATGCTGAGAAATTTATTCTACTATATAAGCTGAAGAAATAAATCCAAGATCGTAATAGAAATTCAAATTGTAATGAATGGACATTGCTCAGCCATATCGAATAAATGTATTTGTATGGCACTTGCAAATTGACAAGTGGGTCTATATCCTTAATTTTATTTGGTACACTCAATAGCCTGCAAGGTAAGTAAGTCAAAGACCCTTCCTTTACCTGAAAATATAGACAGTTATAAAATACTATCCCTGGATATTCATCAATTCAATTCATTCAAGAAATCAGTGGAATGTCACCGCTTGTCACCTACTTGACATCCCATTTTTTTTTGCGCAGTGCATTTCTAAGAGACTGTAAGGGATATGGAATATAATAAAAACATCACCAGGAGTAGGAATATCTCTTGACATGGCCAAGGAGTGACTGTGCTTATAACAGACGTAGGCATGGAGGATGAAAATGATAAAAGAGTGAGTTTTTAAAAATTTATGTTAGCATTGAAGAAAGGAAGGAGAGCTCATTAGTGACATCCTAACCCCTGCTGGTGGTAATTTAGGAGGTGTGGAGAAGGGGCAAAAGGTCCACAAATGGAGTAGCCTCAGAATCTAACTTATGAGCCTTTGGAGGTATCAGCAGCCCTGACTAGTGATGAAGAAGAGTCTGGGCAAGGTAGAAAAGGGCTTATAGAAATGAAACTGGTTTCAGAGACTGATACTGGAAGAGGGTGTGGCATCCTTGAGCTTAATCTGTAGCTGGATAAGACTAGACATGATGACCTGGACAAGGTACTTCTCATCCAGGGAACAGGTGAAATCGAAGCCAGCTAGGTGGATGCTGAGGCTACTCACAGCATAGGCTCAGCCTCTGGCTGGGTTGTGGACATTCACCCAAGAAGCTCAGGAAGTAAAACAGAGTTTTAGTTCAGCTGCAACTGGAGGTGTGGAGGGAAATCAAGGCAGAATTCCAGTGTGCAGTATATCTAAGCCATAGGCGAGGGGAGCAGGAGAAGGAGTGGAGATGAGGTTCGGGGCAGCAGGACCCATTTCCTGCCATTGTGGGCTGATACTGTTGCTGATCTGACCGGACCAGGATGACTGTGGAACTCAAGGGACCCTAGACTATAGAGGCCATAGGCAATGCGAGGGGAAGAGTCTATAGAAGACAGAGACTGAATGTGATGGCGCCCATACAGCTAGAATTTGAGCTAGACGGCCAAAGAAAGCCGTCCTGGCCGAATGTACTAGCCATCCATTTGACACACTGATGAGTCATGAGAGCAAATTAGAAAACAATGCCTTGACCAGTAAGTTATTCATTTAAAAATATACAAAATAATTTTTAACCAGACATCTAAAGGATTTTGATAGCAATTTGTAATTATAACATGATTTAGGCAAAGGAAATTTTTTCTAGATAAACAGCAAAAGTTCTCCATATGACTATTCATCTGACCAGTCTTGTCTGGCCTCTAACGCCGAGGGCCATGGACAGGTACAGGTCTGTGGCCTGTTAGGAACCGGGCCTCACAGCAGGAGGTAAGCTGCCAGCGAGAGGCTAAAGCACCATCTGTATTTGCAGCTGCTCCCCAGCGCTAGCATCACTGCCTCAGCTCCACCTCAGATCATCAGGCACTAGATTCTCATAGGAGCCCTGGTCCCTGTTGTCCAAAAGTTTGGGGACTGCCGTCCTAGAGAACTAACCAGTCCAGTCCCATGATTTTGATTTAAATCGTGCGGCCAATTTTAACAAGACTCTAAGAGGGGCATTTAGGAGCAATTGGTTTTGTTTTGTTTCTTTTTTTCTCTTTACTGGGAGACCATTTGTCCCCTGTGTTCAAAGAACAAAGTATTAATCCTAGAAGAATAGGAGCAAGCCAATACACTTGTAACATCTACAGCATCTAGTTAAAATCACAACTTCAGGAACACCCCATGTACAAGGTGATGTGTCTTTAATTTTACTTATTCCACTTTGTAGAGCATTTGAGCTTTTCTTCATAAGTGTCTGTTGCCACCCACTTAGCAGAAAAAGATAATAGGAGATGAAGGAATAGGAAGCTGTGGGATGCGTACTGTGTGCCAGGTATCCTTTGAGGTGCTTTACAAGGATTATCTTATTCTGTCTTCACAGCAAGTCTGTGAGGCAGGTACTATTGTTATCCTCATTTTCCTGGACTCTAGAGAAACATGTCTCCACAGAATCTTAGAGCTAGAAACAACATATTAATAAACATGGAGCCCTATTTTCCAATTACTGTACGCCACACCAGTGTCTCACAGGAGAATGAGTGAGACACCAGTGTCTGACACAAAGAAGACACTGAAGCCCAGATCAGTCAAGTCAGTTGCCCAGGGGCGTGCTGGGGTAAGTGTAAGTTATTTTACATTCATTTACTTCTCAACTACATCACACCTTCTTTTAATTATAATTAGGAAAGAAAAATAGTTAGAAATATAAAGATATAAAATAAATGAAGTCTGGTACAAAAAAAGATATAAAATAAATGAAGTCTGGAAAAAGAAAGAAAATTTGGTCTCACAGAATATAAAGCCCTCGTGTGGTCAGGATTAAGTAAATAAAATTCTGTGGCAGCTGCAATGTGTGTGTGTGTGTAAATATAAACACGAGCTGCCTTTAACAAACCATAAGCAAAATAAATGAAAGAATACATAGAGATTCGAAATCCTTGAAAGCTTGTCAGACTTCCTCATGACCAAGTTTGTGTCAATGGTTTGGAGCCACTTTGTTCTCAGCTCCTACAAAGGATCCGAAGAAGGTACCTATTAAAATTTCATAGGTCATAATTAATGATCCTGCTCATAAAATTGCTTCTAATATCTCTGGCTCTAGATAGACAGCTTACCTGCAGGGAGAATTTTCTTTGCAGCAACACATGGAAGATCATAAATTGGCCTAGTTCAGGAATTTAGTGGGTCTTAGAGACTTAAACCTCCATCTTTCTAAATCAATGATTTCAAAATAAGTTTACTGCCACAAGAAAATGAGAACTTGTAATATACCTGCTTTCTAAATCTACTACCATGGCCTCATGTTTGAAAACTTCAAGGGGATTTTTGACTTCCATATCCTGTTGTTGTTTTCTTACATCCACGTCTGTGTGCTTGTATGTCGTGCTGTACAGCTACAGGGTAGGTACACATCGTGAGCACGAGAAAGATCTGCTTCTTTGATACTTCTGTTCCATGCAGCACAGTGTGAGGAATAAAGAACAACTGCATATTAGTTAGGCCAGGCATCCCCAACCCCCTGGCTGTGAACTGGTACCAGTTCATGGCCTGTTAGGAAGCAGGCTACACAGCAGGAAGTGAGCAGGGGGCGAGCAAGCAAAGCTTCATCTGTATTTGCAGTCGTTCCCCAGCGCTAGCATCTCTGCCTCAGATCATCAGGCATTAGATTCTCATAGAGCACTGGTCTCTGGTGCTAAAAAGGTTGGAGACCACTGTGTTAAACCTTTCCTTTTATCTCCTTTGTCCTCTTTCTCCTCTATTTCTCCCTCTCTTTCCCCCCACCTCTACTATTCCAGCTCAAAAAGTCCCCATTTTCTCCCAACCATTCCTTGTCAGTGTACAGCCAAGAAAGGCATTTATCACCATGTTGGCTTCCTTCGACCTCTCAAAGAGTTCATTGGTCTCTCCTCCGCTGTCAGAAAAAATGACATACATGGATAATACACCGGTTTGACTAGGCTTCTTAAATGTCTATAAACTTAAATATTTGTTCTTGGAATGTATAAAGGAAACTCTATTGGGGTAAACAAAATGCCTCACTTTAAATTAAAAAATAAGACTCATTGGCCCATTTGACATTTCTGATTATCTGTGCCGATTCTCTTCCATTAGGGATTGTTGACTGAACCTAGCATTTTGTCTGAAATTGTTTTACATCCTTCACAGATGTTTTGATGGCAATACAATAGAAGTCATCAGTTGGCAGGAAAGAGATTCATTAAGTTTACTTTAAATAAAAGACCCAAGTGGCAAGCCATACCAAAAATATTGACTTGGTTTTCTAGACCTCATGGAAATAGGTTAAGAGAGAGAAAGAGAAGGATGTTAAGTACAAGTGTGAAGATATAACTTATACATGATTATTAATTTAAACAGTGTTGTCAATAGTATATTTTTCCTTTGCCTTGGGGCTAACAGGAAATGGCAAAATTATCTCCTACCCAATCAACTGGCACCTGCCATTTGCATTGTAAATAATACCATGCTTAAAATTTGATAGAACAACCCATCTTTTGTAGACTTTGAACTCTCACCATTTGGAAATTATATCCCAAGAAACCAGATCAAATATGCCATATCAGCCTAAAGTGGGGAAAGGTCAATAGCCCATTAGCGGCTCCCGCAGAGAATCTGTGTTATAAGTGACCTTCTGTTCTTGCTGCCTCTCTTACCCAACTGCTTCACAGCTGTGTGGGGAAGAGATAAACTAATCACCTGCGTATACAAAATTTGCTGCAGGCCATTGTGTGATAAATTGTCCAATTTCGCTAAGCAAGGTAGCTTGGAAAAAGAAAGAAAGAAAATTTGGTCTCACAGAATATAAAGCCCTCGTGTGGTCAGGTCTTCAGGTGTAATACAGGACTGAAAATATCTGTTTTCCGGCAACCTCACAACTTGCTGCGGGTGTGGTGCATGAAGAGTCTGAAGATTTCTCCATAATATTTAGGAAACATCCAGATGAGTCACCCTGGCCAGAAGGACATGAATTTTTAAAATTGATATGTCATCTCATTGATTTTGGGGTGGCATTTTTATTACTGTTCTTTGAAGAAAGTAAAGCATGAAGTGTAAATACTAATTTGGAGCACACTACATGGCTAGTCAGCCTAACAACCTCTGAAACATCTTTCATTGGCCTTAAAATATGAATAATATTTTGAGTTATAGCAATTTAGATATTGGTGATGATGACATAATAAATTCTACTGCCTGATCTAAGGGTTGAATAGCCTAGGCAAATTCTAGTGGTATTTCGGCTTATATGGACAGACAGTCCCAAAGCACAGTTAAGTTCACCTTTGGTTGCCAATTTTGCTCCATCATTTCCAGGCAGAAATGTTAGGGATACCAATTTTTTTTTTGCTGAGGGGGATGTTAAGTGAGATTAGAAAATAGAGTGATCATTTCTCTTGACTCCCCTGTGCAAACTTGGCTTTTGTTTGCTGCACTGTTCCATCTCAAATGTGAGTTTCATTCATTTCTGGAATACCCCAGCATGCCTCCCCAAACTGGTTACACAGCATCCAAATAGATGCTTCTTCAAAAACAGATGTTAAGTTGATTGGAAAACTCTGGGTTAAGTACAATGAAATAGGTACTTTTCTATAGGACTTCTCAATGTGCTAATGTGCATTGTGACTAACCAAGAAGGATAGATAGTATGCAGCATTTACCAAAATTATTTGTCTAAATATTTATTTTAATCTAGAAGAGATTTTATGGGGATGGTGTTCCCCATAAAATGGGACATACTTTGCCAAACACCTAATTTGCCCAATTTCAAATGCATGCAGTCCCTAAAAATGATTTGCAATGTCTAGCATAATAAACCGATCATACTAGTACAAATGTAATTGGGATGGCATGTTTCTGCTGATATGTTGTCTTCTCTGCAGGCTAGAGCGTTCCTACAGAAATTCAAGAAAGAAAAGAGCGCTCTTGCCTCCTCCTGTCCTCATCTCCCACTGATTGGCTGGTCAGCTTTCAGAGATGATATGAGATTAAGAGATATCTCCACAACTATGAAAGTTGTGGGGAGCATGATGGGAATTTTCATTCTTTTTGGAACGAAGCAGCTCCTGGGAATTGTGAGTGGACAGGGACGGGAAATTCATCAGGGAGGAAATGTGGCCACGGGATCATCTGTTGAGATGGCACTTTACTCTGCAGGAGACCATCTTAGCCCTAGAAAGACCCGTCCTCTCTGGGGCATGCTTAACAGGACTTCCTTTTTCTCTAGGACCAGACATGTCCATGACCAATCAGAATTCTCATTAATATGGTTTATCCGGGAATAAGAAAACTGCACAAAACGCTACTTCTTTATACTTTTTAAGTTAACATGAATAATTTGGAAAGCTACATAATTAAAATGCTCAATAGGAAATAAAACCTATTTTCTTATATAGTTATCTGTTTATTATTGTATTTATTTTTTGAACCTTTTTTAATGAATCCTTGGTCCCTTTGTTTCCATATTTTCTATTTCTCACCTTCCCTTGGTCTCCCTGCCCTGTTTCTAGGCCCAAACATGCAACATTGATGGATTTGCACAAAAATCTCTAATAGTTTCACTGATCTCGTTAATATAAAAACACAAATAAATCCCCCACCAAAAGAAAGATATAAAATTTTGAAATGCAAGCTGACTCAAAGTGGAAGAGAAAAATTCATTGAGACATTTCCTGCTTCTTCAGGAAATAAAGATCTTACATTCTAGGACTCAGATGCACTTACTTGGAGAAAAATTTTTCGGTGGTCATTTCTCTGAAAATCAAGCTGATACACATTTGCAACTAAAAACATAGATAAAATAATGTCCGCAAATACACATTTTTCCTAAATTAAGTAAAATTCCATTTTAAAACATGATTGTATTGATGAGCAAGTAATGTTTCAAAGTTGTCTTTACTTGCATTTAAGCAGAAATGTTTATATTTCTGAATTCTTGTTTTTATTTTTTCTTATCTAGATGAATATAAACATGTCTTCTCCAAAACTTTTTGTCTGCTATTTAATATAATGACGGATAAGTCCTTAAGTTGCAATGAGCCTTGTGAGAATGGGATAAGTACTATTTTCTCTGTTTTACAGGTCAAAGAATAGAACTTTTAGATTTTCTTTGCCCCAAATCTGGGATTCTATCTATCAATATATACTGCCACTTCAAAATATCTAATGCTTTTAAAGCCAGAAGCATTTTGTATATTCATCATTTCTCACCAAATATAAGAATTGCCACAGAAATGCCTAGCTTTTAAAATTCCATAGCAGAATTAAATAAGCTCGAGACTAAGCAGAAAATAAGAATACTGAAGCTTGAAGAAGAAAAATGAACATAGCTTAGCTTGTTTCTGCTGACAAGCCTATTTGCAGTCTTCTCTTTAGGCCAGTGTTCCTACAAAGCTACATGCTTTCAGCCATTGCACAAGAATCTCCAGCTTTGATCACCGGACTGTCATAGAGCTGAGCGCATTTGCCCAGTCTGAACAATGGGAAGAATATCAGCTCTCCTCCAAACATCTGATGTAGCTCAGCGGCCGCCATGACGAGTGCTTAGGAAGCCGAGGCTCTTCTTCACCTCATCATTCCCTGGCAGAGAGGAATGAAGCCAAGTTGTCAGGACACTCGCCCAAGGCTGCAGAATCAGAATTAGCCTTGGTTCCCTGACATCTAGACTAACTGTCTTGTTCAGGGCTTTTCATTGCTATTACCTCTTAAACTCTGCAGGTGGGACTAACCTTGCTGATTTTTCGATGACAAATCTTGCTGTCTCTATTTGGAATAACTCACTAAATGTTCTTAAGGTGTTTTATGGAGAAATCAGACTGAAAATGCTGAGGATATGGTTGGTGAGAGGAAAGCATAGAGAAATTGCCTCCTGTCTCATAACCGAGGTGCTATAGAGAGGGAACAGTGCCCTGGCCTTGAGAAAGATCTGCTTCGTGGGATAGTTATAGTGGATGGAGTTATTGCTAAGGTATGCAAAGTTCTTCGAAAAATGGAATTATGTTTTGGGAACAAAAGTTCATTCTGAAGGGAACTAACTTCCTTGAGAAGTGCAGATTTTGACATCCAAGTCTTTCTGATAAAACCATCTCAGATTTCAGTGCCTGGATCAAGCTTAAGAAATCAGTTTTCAAAAAGGAAACTAGTCAAGGATAAAGAACTCTTTCTGAAAGATAAGCCTTTCTTGATAAATTAAGAATATTCATTAATAAGTTGGCAAGTTTATAAAATGTGTATTTGGTGTCA
>NW_011888802.1:890924-896833 GCF_000151845.1 Pteropus vampyrus | reverse complement strand
GATAAAGAACTCTTTCTGAAAGATAAGCCTTTCTTGATAAATTAAGAATATTCATTAATAAGTTGGCAAGTTTATAAAATGTGTATTTGGTGTCACCCAGCTAATGCTTTCTGTGTCCAGAGTTTCTTAAAAGGAAAACAAGCAAGGTTTTATTAGATGCAATATATAAGTATTTTCTACTGCCTTTGCACTTAGGTCATTTTACTATTATTATTGCTGTTGTTGTTGTTGTCGTCGTTATTTAAGATGGCAACTTATTTTAATACAATTGCTTTCTATCATTCAGTGAAGAAGTCTTTGGACTCATCATTTTTTTGAGCAGACGAGAAAGGTAAGGCCTGATGAAATCAGGTGATTTATCCTCAGAATCAAAATTGAGTCCTCAGCTGGGCTGGGATAAATCACAGGTCCTTACTCACATGAAGTATTTATACTTCTTAAAGATTTTAAATAAAAAAATTATTTTTTGCTTCTCTCCACAATGTTCATTAGTTCTAATCATATTATGGTCCCCATGTAGCTATTTTAAAGTGAAATTAAAAGGCAGCCTAGCTTTGGAGGGTAAGAGTTATTGAAAGAGGTGTCTGGAGAGCCATTTAAAATTTTCAAGTAAAAAAAAAGAGAGTGTGTGTGTGAGAGCTGTTCTTTTCATTCTAGAAATTAAGAAATCAAATATAGAAATAGTCTAATTTACATTAATGATCTGCAATCTATGAAACAATTTTTAACCATTTTAAAGTGAAAGGCTGGTGATTATGTGGGTGAGTAGATGGCAATAATAACCATAAATCTTTGAAGGCCATGGATATGTTAGGTAACAGTATGTAAAAATAAGATTGGCTAGGTTCCTGGCCTGAGAACTTTTCATAAGGAAAGCCTAAGCCATCGTTCTGAGCCCTTGAGGGGGTGGGACTTTCTATTTCTACTTGTCTTTACATTTGAGGGTTGGCCTTTTCCTTCCTGACATCCCAAATACTCCTGTGCACATTGTGCAGGATATAGGTAGGTCCCTAATTGAGCACTGGTCCCTCTCAACTGCCTCTCTGGGAGAGTAGGGCACAGGTAGGTCAGGAATGGGGAATGCTGGATGTGCATGATACAACCTCTGTGGAGCTGCTTCTGTCCCAAGAAGAATTCGCCCTTCCTGCTGCGGGGGACTGGGAGCTCTTGTCTCGGACATGTACCACAAAAGAATGGTGCGCATCAACTGCTAGACTTTTGTTCTCCTTCCTGCTAGGTCTGGTCTCTCGCGGAGAAATAAACAGTATTGCTCCTTGGGCATAAGGGACTGAGAATGGAAGATAGAGGTGGAGAAGGAGACATGTCTGGACCTACCAGTGAGTAAAATAAACCTCAGATCATATGCAGAGGGGAGACGAATGTCCTCTCGATGATTCTGCTGAGAAGAAGCAGGAGCAGTCATGAGATGTGCAAGTTGCCCGGGAAAAAAAAAATACTTGGAATTAGAGCCCTGACTGAAAATGGAATCTACTTGCCCTGTTTCCCAGATCTAGATCCCATCTCACTGTTGGGAAAGAACACATCATGCCATTTCACATGTAAAGCAGTCAAACCAACTGATTTTAAATGCACTCAGTGATACTTTCAAATACGCCATGAACAAGCTTTCAAGGAATTCCCTTCCTATTGCTGAACCTAGAGCACGTATGTGCAAAGAGAAGTATGTTTGACTGTACTACAATAAATAGTATGTTTCTTAACAATTTTAATATCTCAACTATAACCCCAAATCTCTGAAGTTAAATAGTTAATGATCATTATGTGTGAATGTCATACTTTAAGGGAGGTCTATGGCATGGATTTGGTTTTATCTGACAGTTCAATACTACGGAAAGAATTTCAACTTTCAACCTTATTTTTAAAGATAAAAATGGATTCTTTTTAAAGTCTGCAGAGAATTGATTCTAGCAATACTATTATGTGTTATACATATTAGAGAAGGAGAGAATGGCATGTATTCAGAGTTTTAGAGGAAATTAGAATGCTACAAATGATCCCCTTTCCTGAACCCTGAAAAATTCCACTTTGATTTAGCACCAGTGGAATTGTTAATAGAAACTTCTTTGCACATTGTGTATAAACAGCACAGCCTGGCCTGTATCAACTTTATGCTCCAATAAACAAGACAATAATGACAAATTATCAAAGCAGGTCTCAGATGTGACCCTCAATTGGGAGAGCAGCAATTTAATGAAGACAAAAGCTAGGTGAAAGCTGCTAATATCATTTACTGATAAACAGATTTTCTCGAGAGGCTCCTAGCTGAATCCCCTAAGGACCCATAAACCTGCATAATTCCATTTAAAATATTGTGCAATTCTCTAAATTAGTCTTTGAACATCCTTACTATCCAATTACGAAGCCCCAGCATGGACAGAATAATGAAATTTTTCAAACTGTGGAATGCATGTGGTCTTAACAAACTTATGACAAACACCAAAATTAGCTTTCAATTTTGAGGCCAATGTAGCTCCCTTTAATACCTCAAGTCAGAGTGGCAACAATAAAACACTATTGCAGGGCTAAGCAGAACAGAAGAAAAATAAATCTTGACTTACTCAAAATTCTGAACACGGTCTACCTTCAGGAAAAAAAAAATCATAAGAAGTTGAATGATGTTTTGCATTTGCAAGCTATTTGGTCGCTTAAAATCTAGTAAAAGCTTTACTGAATAAAGGGTACAAAATACCTCCTGGACAGTTCTATCTTCCAGGCAGGCAGAAAAAGGCGAGAGTTTGAGGAAGTGAAATTTATTTCTGTTCAAGCATTGCAAGCTACATTATTAAAGTCATTTGTCATGGTTTGAATATTTCTGCCTGATTCACCATTAAATTGGCCTTCTAATTACCAACTTTGTCATGAAAAGCGGTTTGGCTGTTTCATTCACCAGAAAACTTCAATTCTTTAATCATCACTTGCTTCATGTATGTAGAAAGAAAGAAACAAACAAAAAAGAAAACAATAAACCATATATTTTTATCCTTAAATCTTAAAATAGATTTAAGGTTGACACAATTATGCTTGAATTATCACATGGCTATACATTTTTAAGATGTTGAGAAGTATTTAAGTAAACGAGTTACCATTTCATCTTTATAAAGAAACTCGCCGACATTCACGTATTACCTGGTTGCATAACTCAGTCTTGCTATTGACCACATTAACTTTTGCTCTTGTCATGGCTTCACACCCAACAGGTACCAACTATAATCATAATGTACCCAGTGAGAGATTTCTCCTTCTTATATTTTCTAACTTCTTGCCTTCTTAGTTGCTATACTTAATTTTATTAAGGGCAAAAGATCTAGAATCCATGACTTCTATGAAAAGCTTAGTGAAATTGTTGATAAGTCGTTCACTGCTAGTTCATATTTCCAGGTAGACAAGATAGTGGGTTGTGGTTGATAATCATAGGTACAGTATCTTCCCTTCTACATTTATTTCTGTTGGTTATGATAATGATGCAACATGCACTCATATTTTAGACTACACAGTATAGCTTTCTTCAGTATTTGGGGAGAAAGAAGGCTAACCTACTAACCTTGTTAAGAGAACTCCAACAAAGGCTTAGTAATACAAATCTGAGAAGCATCCATGTAACAAAACAAAAGACAGGCAAAAATGTTTTAACCCAAAGCACACCAAATTGTGAGGTGTTTTACATTTTACAGACGAAGAAACTGAAGCATAGAGTGAGTGGTTTTGCAAGTTTTCCCCCAAAGTCACACAGCTAAGAAGCCAGTCAGACCTTCTGGAGCCCATGAATGTAACCATCTCTCTGTGTGTATGGAAAGCACTTAGCACAATGCCCTGTGTGGGTGTACTCATCGAATCTCTGAACTTATTAAGTTTTATATTTAGATCATCTTTAAAAAGTGTGTACAACTTTAGACATTTTCATTTTTAGGCTCCAGATACAGACATATCTCAGAGATGTTTTGGATTCAGTTCCAGACCATTGCAATAAAACAACTATCGCAATTATGTCGCACAATTTTTTTGGTTTCCCAGTGCATATAAAAGTTATGTTTAACAGTATGGAGGTTTCTCAAAAAATTAAAAATGGATATACCTTTTGATCCAGCAATTGTGCTTCTGGGTATTTATCCAAAGAAAACCAAAACAATAATTCGTAAAGATCTATGCACTCCAATATTCATGGCAGCACAATTTACAATAGCCAAGATATGGAAGCAACCTAAATGCCCATCAACAGATGATTGGATAAAGAAATTATGTTTCATATATACAATGAAATATTATTCATCCATTAAAAAATAAATAAAACCCTACCATTTGCAACGACATCGATGGACCTAGAGGTTATTATGCTGAGTGAAATAAGTTAGACAGAGAAGGATAAATACCATATGATTTCACTTATATGTGGAATCTAAGGAAGAAAAAGAACAAACTAATCAAAAACAGACTCACAAACATAGTGGACAATTTGATGACAGACAGAGGGGAGGGGAGTTTGGGAGGCTGGGAGAATGAGGTGAAGGGTTAAAGAATTACAAATTAGTAGTTGATAGTTGGTCACGGGGATGGGGAGAACAGCAGAGGGCATGCAGAGGGCCAAGGGAGGGAGAGAGCAATTGGGGAGGATCATTTTATGAACTATATAGATGTCTAACCAATGTACTGTATATTTGAAACTAATTTAAATAAATAAAGTAAAAAAGTTATGTTTATAGTATACTGTAGTCTATTAAGTGTGCAATAGCATATTGTCTTATAAATATACACATGCCTTCATTAAAAATACTTTATTGCCAAAAAAATGCTAACCATCACCTGAGCCTGCTGGAAAAATAGCGCCAATAGATTCATTTGACGCAGGGTTGCCATGAACTTTCAATTTGTGAAAAACACAAATATTTGTGAAGCACAATAAAGCAAAGCTCAAAAACTGAGGCATGTCTGTAAAAAGCTCCATGTTTTAACTGCTACAAAAGCAACCAACACTAAATCTGAAGATTACATTATTGAAATTCTTACGTCAGCATCCGAAGATTGCCCGTATAGATGCCTTCTGTTGTGAAAACAATTTTCTATTGACCTATATTAGTAGTAAATATGAGTAAAACATCAGAATAAACTTACGAATATTGGAAACTTATTTTTATATATTCGTCTTTTGTTTAATACTAACCTTACTTGGAGGAAAGTTATATTTGCTAATGAGAGGTTTACTCATAGCATAATAATCTCATAGCTTCGAGATAATCGTGTATATTTTCTGATTTATTTTTCAGATAAATACCATATGAAAAATACCATTTTTCATATGGTATTTATCCTTCTCTGTCTAACTTATTTTGACATTTTGGTTCAATGTCAAAAAACATGGTTTCATGTTTTTTGACATTGAACCAAAATGGAGAAATTTGGTTAAGAATGTCGAATGTCATAACATATGAAATTAAATGTCCACCTTTAAAAAAAAATCTAGGATGCTTTTGAGAATAAAAGGGGTGCTACTAATAATTATGCAAAAATAATAGGGCTAAACCAAGACTGTTCTAAATAAACCAGGACATTTTTCACCTTAGTATTAGGATGTTTTTATTCTGGATCTTTTTTCTTGATTCATTTCCTACTTTTTCTGAGTTATAACCTGTAGTAGTTTCCAAAAAAGGATGGCAGTAGGTAAAATTTTTAGAGACCTGGTATATTTAAATATGCATTTATTCTACTCTCAGACCCAATTGAGAATGTTGATAATATGAAATTTTGGTTCTAAAGTCATTTTTTCCTTAGAAATTTGAAAGCAATTTTCCCACTTCTCCTAGTGTCCAATCTTGCTTTTGAGAAATCTAATGCTATTCTGATTCTATATTTCATCTGTTGCTTTGTCTTTTTTCCCCCTCAATCTTTCTCGTTTT
>NW_011888802.1:866030-890624 GCF_000151845.1 Pteropus vampyrus | reverse complement strand
TATTTACAATATCCTATAACTTGGAGACAAATGCCTTCAGTTCTGAGCATTTTTCTTATATTTTTAAAGATAATTTCCTTTGCTCCATTCCCCCTATTCTCCTTGTATCTTTTATGAATAAAACATTATATCTTCTCAATTCACTAATTTTTTTTTATTCTTACCTTTTCTAGTCCTTTGTCTTTTCGATATATTTCCTGGGAAATTTTCTTGCTTTTATCAATCTTTCTATTAAATTGATATTTTGGCTATTCCGTTCTCATTCTTTATTATTCTCTAATTGTTCTTTTCCACAGCATCCTGTTTTTGTGTTATAAATATCTTTTCTTGACTCTCTAAGGATATTATTACTTTTTAAAGTTTCTTCTGCACTCTGCATTGTCTGTCTGCTCTGAATTCCTTTGTTTGTTGTGATTATTTTTATAATCTTTTTCATACTGGAAGCTTTACTCAAATGCCTGGTGACCCCTTGCTTACCGTTAACATTTATGAATGAGGCACTAAAAAGCAAATCAGAGGCTCCGTATGTATGCAGGAAATGTTCCACTAAAAGATTTCACTGTGGCCTTAGAAAGCACGGAGACCTTTTCATCAGAAGATCTCTAAAAGTCAGTTCAGTTTACCCAGAGAAGATCCCTTCAATGTTTTTGCTTTTGAGTTGGTGGCAAGCATTCTATGAGCATGCTTTCTCTCAATCAGATCACTCTGTATGCAGTTCCACATCTTGACCCTGATCACTTTTGTGCCTGTTGTAGCTGCATCTGGAGACTTTTTGCTCAGTTTCTCACAAAATATAAAACTCTAGTCTTTTGGGAACATTGAATGACAGTACACAGACTTTTAGTCTACCCGTCTTTTTAACTTTGCGCCCATTAGGTAACCTGATGTCTCCAAGTGCAGAGCCTCTCAGGGGATCATAGGACAAAATAGCCCACCTGTGTTGCTGTTCCACCTATGCTAGCATTTATGTTCTAATTTCCTCCGCTCTGCTAAATCCATTACCACCTTTCCATCTGCTTTGTATCTTTTGATAATCTGACAAAAACTCTCTTCACATTTTTACAATTCGATCTCAGTGGAACCCACATATGTTCTAAAAATTAGCTCTTGATCTGATTACTAAATTCAATGATAATGAAACGGATATCTGCTGATGCCTAAATTCCAGCAATTGTTTCAGAGGCTACTGAAAATCTAGAGATCAGGCAAAAATCCAGATCAGAGATCTGAAGCCAAAGAATTCTTTTAACTTCACAAGACCCCTGCTGAAGTATCAAAGCAGGCAGCCTCCAGCAAGTAGAAGGTTGCTGATCTTAAAACAGAAAAGGAATTGGAAAAGGAGTAGTGGTTTGCACAGAAAAAAAAAATATTAAGTAAAACAGAGACCTGCAGTGTTAGCAGCAGTTGACATTTTAAAAAAATTTAAATGATGAGCTCGTGGCTTTAATATCACTACTCTATCCAACCTCTGAATCTTTTTATCATACCTAAAGAATTGTTCATTCATCTTTCAGGAATACATTAGAGCGAGAGTTTTCCCATAGGCAAAAGCATTATACATATTTGCAAATGTCTTACATAATGATGCGAATACTATGCATAGGGATGTTTTGATGAAAGGTAGAAACAATGCAGCAATTTTCATTCTATTTCATTAGCTATCATTCTCTCAAGTAAAGGCAGTTTTCTTTGTTGTTTATGATTTTTCAAACTGTAAAGACTGGTATTTCGAATTCATGGTACTGGCAGGAAATAGGAGAGCTGGTTGTCATTTGATGGAAAAATGTTTGTTTCTTAATTCAAATGTTTCATCTCACACTTATATTTAGGGTCATTTTTTCTAATAACGTATTTAAAATACTCCGCTTATTCAGAAAATAAGACCAATTTTTTAAGATAGAGATTCAAAAATATTTTCAATATATCATACAGAAAAATAAAAACTAAATTCCAGCTGCTGGTACAAAATAAATTTTTTTAATTTAGCTTGTTCTAGTCAACCCAGGTTTAAAGTTTTATTTTTACAGCAGCAGCTTAAATACGATGACACATTAGGACTTAGTTGTCAATATAAAAAAAAAAAAGTCCCAACAGTTTAGCGCCTGTTTTGCATCTACATAAGAATCCCCCTTTCATTAGACCCCAGCTACTGGGAGCTTATTATGGCCATTGTTTAATTTGTGCTCTGTTGTTACAAATGACACTTGTACAGGCCTCTTGGGGCTGCTGATAAAAACCAGGCCCTTCTCTTTTCCTTGTGTCAATTCTTTTGTGAACCTTTATAATTAGCCACTTAACAAATTGAGGGAAATGAACCTTAAGCTGCAAAGTATATCCTGAAGTTAAGTCAACCATATGACAGGCAAAACCGATACATGAAAATCTCCTTAACTCAATTGTTGAGTTGCCTCAAGGGTTAAGAGGCATTCTACTAGTAATAGCCTAAAAGAGAAGCCTTAGAAGGGATGTTTCTGATGGTTCACTATCCAAATGCCTGTTATTCTTTCTAAGAAACAGCACACATTAGAAAAAGCACACATTTCAAAGCATTGTAGTTACTTCTTTTCAAATCTTTTGTTTTGCAGGAGAAACATGTCAAAAGTCTGAATGAAAAAAACAAGATCCTGAGGCTTCAATTTTACAAATTAAATGTAAAAAAAGAAAAGAAAGAAAGAAAAAGAAAAAATATGAAAAAAGGAAAGCTTTTCTCTTTTGGACTGAAATATCTAAGCACAGAAAATATCATGTATATTAAGATATTAATGAATTTGTTTTCAGAATCTATAATAGGGATTAGGGATCCTAAGAGCAGGCTGCTATCATTACCAACTCTTCCCTTTTTATTACTAATTAGACTTCTAAATGTGAGTGTAAATGTACCTCAGAGAGTATGCATTAAAAGTTGCATATGCATAAGCGATAATTTCAAATTCATCTTCTAACAAAAACTTCAATTTGATATTTTCTCATGTTCCCACTTATACCATATTAACATAATCTTTTGTATTTAATTTCTAAATTCCATTGTGATCATTCCATCAAAGTATTTACTTTTGGGGAACTATCTGATATCTTAATCTTCAGTTCAATAGCCAACAGTTAAATATTATCAATTTAATGTGTCTTGCTGTCATCGGTGATTTTTTTTCAGGTTAAACATATATTGTCTCTAATGTATACAGTGAAATTTATCTGGTTTAGTGGCATATCCAAATCAAAATATGTAGATAATATCTTTTACACAGAGTTGGGGAGACATAAATGGAATTTATATTAGACGAGGGTTTACAGTATTATAATATTAGAAAATAAGAAATTTTAAGATGCTGTAATGTATTAAGATATCAGAATCCTTTGTATCTTGAGAGTAATAAAATGGAGCACAGTATCATTTCTGTCATGATCAGTGAAATAAAATAAGACAGGTTTCATTTCACATAAGCTCAAAGTGTTACTGTAAATAAAAGTTTTGGTTTTATTATAATGTATATCTCAAATATTTTAATTGAAGTCTTATAGCAACGTGCCATTGCTTTCAAGAACTGTTAATTTGGTATATAGTTTATTAAACCAGTGGTTGACAACATTGCTCATTTAAGGCCATGTCTGTACAAGATTTGTTAACTCATCCATGTCTACCTTTTCTTAGCTTTATTGAGGTATATAAATAAAAACTATAAATAAAATAAAAATCGATAAATAAAAAAACTGTATAAATTTAAGGTGTACAACATTGTACAACATTGTGAAATAATCACCACGATCAAGCTAATTAACTTGATATCCACCACCTCTTATCTGAGGGGTATGTGTTTCAAGACCCCCAGTGAATGTCTGAAACCAGATAGCACCAAACCCTATATATACCTTGTTTTTTCTTTACATTCATACTTATGATAAATTTTAATTTATGAACTAGGCACAGTAAGAGATTGACAATAATAACTAGTAATAGAATAGTTACAACAATATACTATAATGAATTACAATATATTGTAATGTATAGTTACAACAATATATTATATGTAAAAGTGGCCTCTTTCTCAAAATACCTTATTGTACTACACTCATCTTTTTGCTTAAGGGAAGCACTCTATGGCTTTCCTTTGGCATATCTGAATTGCCAACATCATTACTCTTGCACTTTGGGGCCATTGTTCACTAAAATAAGAGTTACTTGAATACCAGTCAATGGATCTGATAACCAAGATGTCTACTGAGTGACTAATGGGTGAAGAGCGGATACAGCATGGACATGCTGGACAAAGAGATGATTCACGTCCCAGTGGGACAGAGGATGGTGTGAGGTTTTATCACACAGAAAGGCACACAACTTAAAACTTATGAATTGTTTACTTCTGAAATTTTCCATTTAATGTTTTCTGACCATGGTTGACCATGGACAATTAAAACTGTGAAAAGCAAAACCACAGATGCAGGGGAGTCACTACTGCAGTTTATATTTTCTTTTCCTTCTTTCTTCCCTTCTTTCTTTCTTTTCTATCTTTCTTTCTTCCCTTTCTTTTTTATTTTTATTCTTTTTTGTGGTAAAAACACTTAAGATCTATCTTCTTAGCAAATTTCAAGTATACATTACAGTTTTGCTAACTATAGTCACCATGCTGTACATTAATCTTCAGAATTTATTCACCTTGAATAATTGAAACTTTATATCTTTTGATCAACATCTCCCCATTTCTCCCTCCTTTCAGCCCCTAGCAACCACCATTCTACTCTCTGCTTCTATGAGTTTGACTGTTTTACATTCAGCATGTAAGATCATGCAGTATCTGTCTTTCTGTGTCTGGTTTATTTCATTTAGCATAATGTCCTCCAGATGCAACCATATTGTCACAAATGACAAAATTTTCTTCTTTTTTAAGGCTGAATAATATTCCATTGTATGTGTATACTACATTTTCTTTATCCATTCATATATCAACAGATATTTAGATTGTTTCCATATCTTAGCTATTGTGAATAAGGCTGCAATGGAGACATAACTCAATAGCCAAACACCAAAAAAAAATAATTGATTGAAAAATAGGCAAAGAACCTGAATAGACATCTCTCAAAAGAAGACATAGATGGCCAACAGGTATATGAAAAAGCACTTGGCATCACTAATCATCAGGGAAATGCAAATCAAAAACCACAATCAGATATCACTTTATATCTGTTAGGGTTGTCATAGAAAGACAAATGATAACAAATGTTGTGAAGAAATTGGAACCCTTGTGCACTTTCAATGGCAAGGTAAATTGGTGCAGCCACTATGGAAAACAGTATGGAGGCTCCTCAAAAATTAAAAATAAAACTACCTTATGATCCAGCAATTCTACTTCTGTGTGGATATCCAAAGGAAATGAAATAAGGATCTCAAAGAGATATCTTCACTCCCATGCTTACTTTTTTAAAAAATGGAGTGGTGAGAGCAAACTCTTATTATATGACTGACTGTGTGCCAAGTACTGTTTTAGGCATTTTACATATATGAATTAATATAATTATCATTGCAATCCTATGAGATAGGTACTCTTACCATCCTTCTACAGATGAGGAAACTGAGACCATTGAGGATAATAAGATCACACTGGCAGGAAGTGGCAGAACTGAGATGTGACCCTGGCTGCCTGCCTCAAATCTGTGCTCTTGACCACCAGGCCGTGGTGACTGCTTTCCCTGACTTAATAACTGCCTAGCTCTATTGGCCAAACTGACTAGTTTTTAGTATCATGTGACAAGCTCCAGAAAACCTTCTAATAGTTCTTCTTTGTTAGAGGTAGTTTAACCTATCAGAAAGCCTTCTTTCCCAAATCATTGATGGATTTAGAGACCTATTATTCAAGGCTAAAATCAGCTAGTATTAAAGTGGCCATATAATGTATTGTGTCAGTGGGGCATTTTAAAGAAGAAAATTAGGTGCTATTTTTAATTACACACTTGGACAACTGACAAAACTCATACAGTTCCTGGCAAATCTAGGCATATAGTTACCCTAGTGAAGTACCTCAAAGCCTGAAGCTTGACTTCTTATAGTGCAGAAAGGAAACAGCTAGTGATTCTTGCAAATTTTCTCAATGCCCTTGGGAAATGAGAACAAATAATATATGCAGATGGAGTCACCTCATTGGCTTTCTACTTTGTACATTGGAATCCCATTTATAAAATCAGTTTAAGAGTAGAGAAGCCTATCTTTTAGAAATTGCCAAAATGAACCAAGACTCTAGCCACCCCTAAAAGCAGTCTTAACCTCCCAGATTAGCAATGGGAAACAGCTAACAATCTTTGCAGGTAAGGAACTCAGTAGGGGTTAGTGTTTCAGCCAGTTGATGCCCTCTGCTATCTCCTCCTTACCACCACCACCCATTACTTACTGGTGATAGCCTTGGACAGTTGCCTTAGTCCTTAATGTCATCACAGTCAATAGGTAATAAAGAATACTAAGGAGCATTCCTCTCAACTCATTGAAATTACTCATGACTCAGCACAATGCATGCTACATAGCATGTGCTTAATTCAGATTGCTGAATGAATGAATGAATGAATGAACAAATGAACATGAGGGAAAGTCTGTTGCCTCCTTGACGTTTTTAGTGGTAGCAGCACACTGTACTGTTAACGGGATTATAGGTAGCATTTCACAGCCCTTCATGTTTTAAGGAGTAGGTTATAAAATATTCCTAGTGAAAGTCAAGCTGCCTATAAAAAATAAAAAATTCACAATCTTTATGCCTGAGTGGCCTATTAGAATAGATTAATTTCCGGTGGTATAGCTG
Source organism: Pteropus vampyrus (assembly GCF_000151845.1). Taxonomy (NCBI): domain Eukaryota; kingdom Metazoa; phylum Chordata; class Mammalia; order Chiroptera; family Pteropodidae; genus Pteropus; species Pteropus vampyrus. The sequence goes on along the minus strand of NW_011888802.1, from coordinate 883,845 downwards.
CTAAGTGATAATGTTGCTCATGTTCAAAATGTTGTTCCAACTTTGATGGCTGGAATTAGGAAAAGCACAGTTCCATAAACATGTGTGCCTGCCTATGGTGTTTCCACCTTTGAACTTATGTTGGTTCTTTCCCGTTTAGGGTGTCCTGGGCCCTATTCCGTCCATCTAAGATTGCCTTTTCCTAGAAGTATGTTCAAATTTACCTTCTTTTGTGCTGGATTCCTCCACCACCATAATCCATGGTGAACTCTCATCCACCTGAATCCTGCAACACATTCTGTCTGTTCCATTGTAAAACACACAATATGTGCTGCTTGAATTGTAGGCACACATTTATCTACATACTAAATTACATAAGAATGTTTTTATTTACTGATAGATATTTTATATGTGTGGCAGAATTCTCAGACTGCCTTTTACTGTAACATACCACTGAGTAGGAAAATTTGGGGAGAGAGGAATTTTAGCCCTCACCTACTTCTAACTATTAGAAGCTATGTATATCTACCCCAAAGAACCTATTAATTGCACATGCCCAAATAGACTTGGATAGGTAACAAGAATATTAATAAAAGGCATAGGGACCTAAGTGTTAAAAGTTTCTTATTGATAGTATATAATAGCTTGGTTTATCGTGAGTGATAGATTTATATAGTTTATTTCTATTCCTGAGTGACTGCATAGGCACATAAATAATATATTTCACAGCATTCATTATGTAAATAAATAAATGCAATTGCGCATAGCAGTTCAAAGCAGCATATGTGTGGTTAATTACAATGATATGGACAATAGGTGATATAGGAGTTTAGGTAAGTGATCACTATGAATTTTAAAGTTCTTTTCTAGTACTAAAGCAACCCATAAGAATATAACAACTGTTTCTAAATACCCACTTAATGTTATGAGGATGTTATTTTGTATTGATGATAGTGCACTAAATACTAAATTGATTATAGTGCCCTAATGTTCTAAAAGAGTTTAAGCATCTTTATGAGTCCAACATATACCAGGACTCAAGTGAAAATAACCTATTGTGTTTTCCCTTTGCTTCTCCAGCTCTACTAAGTAAGAGAGAATAGAAGGATAAACTCATTACTTTCACAAAGGCCACATGGGGAGGTTTCTTTTAGTTGTTACAGAATGAATATACATTTTCTTAAATGGACGAGGCACACTAGCAGAGGACATTAGCAGGAGGAAGGACCTCCACATTTCCCCTTCTCAGTTCCCTGCCTGGTAACGTCCCTAATTGGTGATAGCAGAACTTAAAATAGTATGATGATAATAGACTGTTATTTCAGTTCTTCTGGTATCATCTCCACAACTTTTCACACATAGGTACTCATAAATATTTGCTGGTGCTGCTCATGAAAAATTCATATTCAGAAGAAAAGTGATTTGGTAAAGCGAGAGTGAAAAGCATTGTCTTTAATTTTTCTTCTCTAATTTCTTTAATTTTTATGAATGATGCTGCAGGGGGCACAGAGAAACAGTCCCTTTTGAGTTGATAGAGAACATACGTGTTCAGATGTGCTGGTTAATCAAATGAATGCAAACGAGTAAAATATCCAAAGTACTTCATCCATGGGAAAATCAGGATGCACGGATATGTTAGGTCTTTTAAAACATTATGCCCATATTGCAATTTTATAAATTCTTTTGTCAATTTTACATATCATTTTTTCTAGTGATAAGTTGAAATTTTAAGCATATTGTCCTTAACTACATGATCATGATGAATAGAAACAAATTAGACATATTGCTCTAAGTAACAGGTAGTATTGACCTATTCTAAAATGCATTATCAGACCAATGTTAAAACAGAAGAATCAAAGTAATCGATTGGTGGCTGTGGGAATGTTGCTTCCATCAATATTTAAGTGTATTTTGAACTCTTTTGTGTGAAGTTAAGCAAAACTAATTGTATTCACATAATCATAATTTTTGATGTAACAAAAACAGAAAGAAAACATTCCAAAGGATAAATTTCTAAAGGCGCATTACTCCAATATTTCATTTAAATAAATATTAAAAATCCTTTACATTAGCATAAAATATTTTTTCATCTTTTAAAGTGATTTGTAAAGTAGGTTATTCTCACTTTGAGAAAAATGTGTTTGAGAAAAATTTTCAACATGAGTTTTAAAGAACAATAACAAATACAGAAAATTAGTTATAGGTCACCAAAATTTTAAAAATGTAAAAATTTGAGTGACAATTTTGACGGCCTTACAAGAATAACTTTTCATTTTAGATTTTATATAAAAATGCTAAATAAGTGTATGTTTATTGTTTCTATTGTGTTCTCAATCACTATACTCCTGACCTGTTATTATATGCATACCTTCATTTCCTTATGATTCTCAAATTACTATAGCTTAAAAGTCATTAAGCGAATTCGTGTTAAATTTATTTGATTGAAACCAACTGAAGAGAAATCAAGACACGTCTATTTGCATGTGCTCAGTTTTTTATTCACCCAGACACAAAATAGTCATGAGATAGATTGAGAAATGAAATCAAGCTTCACACGAATTGCATTTAACATTTAGGAAACTTCTCCTCTATGAAAATTCACTGATTACTATCACTTGTGCCCCTTATGTTGTTTTCATGGTTGAGAGAAACTCACCTTTCTTAAGCAGATTTGGGGGCCAACTGCGCACTTAGCGACACTATTGACATGTTAGTCTATTTGCTAATCTCTTAAAGCTCAATGCATACTGATGGAAGCCATCCAAACTATTCCTCTCCACCCTCACTTAACAAGCATAATAATGAATGAATATTTAAAGTAGCAACAAATATATTAACTGGAAACAAATAGCTTTCATTTATAATATGTGAACACAGGTTAATTAACAAGAAGGAGCTTTTGTGTTGAGACAAGGCTCCCTGATGCTGTCTTGGCATGCGCCGTTAAGAGCCAATTGAGCTCTATAGGATAATTATTAAGTACTAGCGTGCTTTCTCGTTGGTTAACAAAGCACTGCCCACAATTTGCCTAAACCTATAAACCATCATCTGTGATCCTCAACAGCGATTAAGTGACAAATATTTCCTCATTGGAGACTTGGGAAAATGAAAAAGGCATGATTGTATTTAAGGAGCCAGATGGATATTTTGAATGTCAACTTTGAAGACAACTTTCTCGATAACGGAGCATTAGACAGAAACATATTTGGTACTATGGCAGAGAGGAAATACCATGGTATTTTTAAAAATTAAAATGGGCATATTGAATAATTGCAGTATGTATTTGAACAGCTTTTGGTTCTAAGATCTTGGAGTGTTTAGCAAATTTAATAGAATATGGAAACCCAACTCTTCTCCTTATAGTGCTGTTAAGTCACTTTTTTCCAGACTATTCTAATTAACCACCCACATTTGAGGGGGGCCTATGAAGAAGACGGTGGATGTTCCTTCGCCATGGGAGGAGGATGGTCTAACCAATATGTAGCAGTTTCTCCAGGGCATGAGTTACTAATTAGTTCTACAGAAAAAAAAATGTTTAGCTTATTACTGAAAATGATATATCAGCACAAAAAAAGTAATTTTAAACCTAGAGATCTCCTTCTATCACAAACTAATTGATCTAGAAGTTTTAAGGATGTAACATTTAAAATGCTTCTGTAAGCACAGCAATAGTTCCAGGAGCTATAAAGCTTACAAAGGCACCATTGAGTTAGTTCAATTAATTGTCTGATTGGAAGAATCTCTAAAACTTGCAGAAGCTCTTGTTTTTATACTTAAAAATCTTCTGGGCATTTAGTTGCCTACATTAAACAATGTTGTCTAACTGGTTTGCATAATTGGTAGAGTTAAAAGGTTATTCCACAATATTAAAAAATACAATTATAAATGTATGAGTTTCCCTCAATCAGAAGGTACTGATATTTTTCCCCAGTGCCAAAATAACAGCACTTACAAATGTTTTCATGAACTGTGAGGAAGCTACTGCTCTGTGTGTTCTAATGTAGGATTAGGTCAACAGCTTTCTTGAAAGAATGAAACCAACCCAGGGCCAAGCAGGCAGACAGGCCTAATTAAGCACTCCAGAGTAAGAAAAGCACTCAAAAACTACAACAGACGTGACCCCTGCTTTGCATTTCACCAGGTTTTTCTATACCTTTGCCACTTTCCTACGGATTTATTATTTTATTATGAATTATTTAAACGGGGCCATTTCACATCTACAATTAGTTTTCAAAGAAATAGCAACAGGAGAAAATGATCGCAAGTTAAACAGCGTGAGAACTGCTCCAGTTTTGGCAGAATGTTAAACGCTCGTTCCTGTATCAGAGCCCACGCTTGCTGGTGGTTTCCCAAATGCCCTTTTGTTTTAAGTCCCTTAGATCCAGTCTACATAGCAGCTCAAACTCTTATTTCCAACAGGGAGGACATGCAAATATCAGAGTTGCTTCTAGGTTTCCTGCCTGTGTTTCTTTTCCTTACCATAATTTCAATAGTAGGGAAAAAAACTAGTCTAAAGAGAATGGGACATTTTTCATTATCATTAAGGAGTAACAATCCATTGAAAAATGGAAATACTAGTACCACTAATCACCTGCAAAAATGGAAGTGCTGAACAATTGTTTTATCCTAATTATCCATCCCTCATCAACACATGGCACTCAGTTCTGTCTTAGCAGTGAATGATCTCCAAAAATCAGGGTATCCTGATCCCTTATTTCTCATCAGAGAATCATTAAGCTAGAACAGATAGCAAGAGATCATCAAATTCATCCTTCTGCCCTCAGGTATGGCTACACTCTACTAGAACTCATCATATTGTAATATAATGCAACATAAAGTGTTCCATCTACCAGACTGAAAACTTTTCTAGCACCAGAGCTGAGGCCCAGTCATTTGTTATTCTCGGAGCCTGACATGTAACGCATGCCCCAAAAGATCTGTACAAGAAAGGATTAAAACCCTCGGTGTGCAAAATACATCTTTCTTGAAAAATCACTGAGGGAAAAAGGACGTTAAAATTTACCCACCAGTTATTTCTGTCCATTTTGATGTTTTACAATACTCCCTCTGGGAATATTCTATATAGCTAAACAAGCAGCAGTTTCTGCTTGATTGTTATCAGCTCAGTGGAAGAATTACCTTGAGAAGTCAAATATTTTCTAAAATGTATGTGGACTCAATATGCCATTTATATTTAAAATTTAGAAAAAGGCATTCATATCCTACATGGGTTAAAAGCAAATTGCAAAAATACATGAATAGGAGGAGATGCACTTGATATAACATTAGAACTTTTTAAGATTATAAATCGGCATTTATTGAAGAGCTGCCATCTGCCAGGTCCTTAAGAAAAGATTATTATTAAAACTCTGATGACAATATTACAAAGTAAGTTTTCTCATTTCCAACTGACAAATGTGGAGGCCGAAGCTCAGGGAGGCCAGAGGAAGGAAGGGAACCGGGGCTGCTCCAGGTGCCCGCCACCTGGCCCTGAGCCGGGGCCACAGCGCCAGTCTCTTCTCTGTGACTGAGGAAACTCTGAATTAGAGTTGGACTTTTCTTCTTTAAGTTAGAGGCCTGAATTGACAAGTTGGTAGTGACCATGGCCGAGTTCACTAGAATGGGAAGGGTGGCACCAATCCCAAATCAGTACCATTGCATCCATAATATAGTAGAGTCCCCATAATACACTATACCAAGGCCGCATAGGCACAGAATAGAGATGAGCAAGATGCCAGGGCACTTCGGGACTCAATAGTACTCTTCTCTCAGTGCCTTGGGAGTGACTTGTGACCCATGTAAGGAAAAGTGTGAGTCCTCTCCCCGCCATCTCCCACCATGGAGCCAATGTGTGAGGCACTGTCATGTTCCTTCTCAACTTTTTCACGATGCTGACAAATCCTAAGTCAATCCACTGCTCATGAGTTCTTATACGAGAGGATATAATAGGAGAAGAAGAAAAAAAAAATCCCAATAGGCTTAATTTAAAATTCCCCTATTTGCTAGTGAAGCAAAATGAGAATGATATTTCTAAAACTGGATTTTAAAACCAGTGGCTTATTTGACAGTTTCATGGAATACTAGTAACAATTCAGCAATTACTGTTATTTTATGCTTTGACAATATAAGGCAGAAATCTGATGTGTTAGCTGAAGCTATCCGAAAGTAATTGCTAGATACTGGAATTTTTACATAAAATTTCAGGAAGACCAGAGGCATCTGATTAGTGTATACAGACAAAAAAGAAAGGAACAGTACATCGACTATGATGTCACAGCCAGAGCTGCAGATGGGTCATTGTGTTCCCTTTTTTGTGACTTTTTCATCTGGTCTGTCTCTGAGCCATCCAGTTGGAGAATGAAGTGTTTTTTCCACTATCGTGGGTCCACCGATTGCACATGCTTAAATTAGTTCGTCAGACCCATCTCTCTTAGGTTAACATCTTTATGCATAAAAGATGAACAAGAAATGAGAATAAAATATGATAAAAGTAAGGCAAGATTGCACCACTCCTCAGCTCAAAACCCTTCAGTGGCTCCAGATTTCTCTTAGAGGAGACGCCATGGTCCTTTTGTAATGTCCCCGCCCGCCCACATTCCTGCTCTAACCCAAGCTTTGCTCCTCTCCCCTTCTCACGTGCTCTTCCAAAGGCTTTGACCTGTTGTGCCTGAAATATGCCAGATATGCTCCCACCTTCGGGTTTCCCATTGGCTGTTTCCTCTGCCGGGAACACTCTTCCCCAAAGTATCTGGATGACGCACTGCCCGCTATCCTCCCCATCTTTGTTCAGCTTGCTGTGGCAAACCTATTTAAATTGCAACCCCGCCCCCCGCCCACCTAGTCCCGCCCCCCACCCCCAGGCCTCTTTACCTGCTCTCAGTTCCTTTCTATACCACTTAGTACCTTCTAAAATGCTGTTTTCTTCTCTTGTTTATTATTTAGTCTCTGTCCCCTCCTTCACCCCTCTCACAATCTAAAATTTAAGCTCCTGACAGGCAGAAATTTTGCTCTGTTTGGTTTACTGGTGTATTCCAGTACTTAGCACAGTGCTTCACAACAAGTAGTCCTGGGTAAATATTTGTTGAATAAATAAATGGATCAAGGCTCTTATCAAAAGTCATTTATTCCCTGAGTGAACATTGTATGAAGACATTTTGCTAAGCACGTTAGGAAAACGAAGCTGATTAAGACCTGCGGGGAGCACTCTTCCAGTAGTGATTTCAACCTGCACCAACATCCCATTCCGAAGGAGAGGAGGTGACGAATTTCCGTTGGGATTTTGATAGGGTTTTATTCAAAAGCAGATGCTTCAAAATGAAGTGTATGGTAATTAAAAGGGTCTAAGATATGTCTAATTAAGGGAAATTATTAAAGACCTGAGTCAGGAAGGAGGCAGTATTTGAGTTGAGCCTTGAGGAAGGCTGGATTTGTTCATGCTGAGTTGGAGCAAGTGAGAGAGTGAGAGAGGAAATTTTAGCAGGTGGATAAATCATGCACAGACATAAGGATGAGTGAGCAAGCTGTTGGTTTTCGCTGACGTATAAGGAATATAAAGGGTAAACTGCTTTCAGTTTAGAGAGAGCTTTAAATGATAGAATAGTTTGAGCACAAGACAGACATAGTCTTAAGCAGAATAGCCTGGGCTATTCTGGACCAGAGAGGGGGAGGCCAGACACAGATGAGAAAATTTTTGCCAAAAGTTCAGGAAGGAAGGCCTAGTAAAAGGTAGCAACAGTGGAAATGTAAAAAAATAAGTGAACAAAAATTATGAAAGTCAATTTAAAAGATAGCTAATTGGATAGAATGTTGGGAAGTAGGACAAGAAGAGGAAAGAAGATAGTAGCTCAAGTGTTCTAATTTCTAAAAACCCCCCAATCGTGATTTAATTTGCTTAGTTCATTCCAAAATCTATAAATACTCGTACTCTTCGAATCGTTTGTTTGCTTTTCCACTCCTTAGTCACTCTTTCCTGAAGCAACTGAGGCCCTAAGAATTGTAGGATGGAGGAGGACCATTCAATTCTTAGAGAGGAGCATGTGTTAGAGACCAAGAGTGAACCGAAAAAAATAAAGAGATACCGATGTGTCATTACTATGTGCATTTTACACAGAAGGCAACTGAGCCTTAGAGTGTTTAACTTGTCTGAACTCGTGTTGCTAGAAAGTAACAGCGTGAGGATTCAGATTCAAATTTTGACTCCAAGGCTTATGTGCATTATCTATCAGAGAAATCTGTTATTTCTCTAATCACCAAATACGTTTTTCTAGAGGAGCCCCCTCTATTCTCACCCTTCCCTGTCCATTTTCTTTCCTCAATGTCCCCTGAGAGCACCTAACCAGATGTTGTATGCATAGTAGGTGCTTTGGTTGAATGACATATTATGTTCTTTGAGAAAATCTAAACTACTTTGAGTATTTTCCCCTTGCTGACCCTTATAATAAAAATATACTTAAAAAATAATAATATGTGAATTTATACAGTGGAAATTATATTCCATACAAGATAGCTTTCAAACACCATGAAATAAAATACTACAGCACTTAAACTAGAGGCTATTAACCTAATTAGTGTACTAAGCATGAAATATAAATGATCAGACTTTATTATAAAAAAATTTAAAAATAATGGCTAATTATATTTTGGAATTATACAAATGATACAATTATTTTGTCTTATAAATGTTAAGATGACAGGAATATTGTTAAGTGAATGGATTAGAAAGATGAGTTTTTAGGAAATCCTATCATTTCAATATTACCTGTTGGAATTGGGCGTGAAGCTTTGAGTTTGGTTTAAATTTGTTACTTTGGGCTTGGCTAAGGAAAAGCAAAGTTTGTCTTATATTGCACTGTGGTTTATTTCAAGTACTTTCTCCTTCTACGAGCTTAATAATGACAGCAGGCTTAGGAGTTCCAGTGAGAGGTTAAGAAGCACCAGTATATACTGAGCAGACCAACTACAATATACAGTGGTCTTTAAATTTGGCTCAAGTTCAAATGTAAAAAACAAAAAGAAAAAAAGCTACAGAAACCACAGAATAGAGACTTTCTGTAAGAGCCAAAATCATACCTTTTCTTTTTCTTTTCATGAATGCCTCAAACCAACATGCCATCAGGCCTAAAACAATCATTTGGTGAAAAAGCAGTGGATAAATAAACAAAGGAATTACAAAAGGAGGCTGAGCAGCAAAGATCCTTCCAAAATACAAATTTAAGCATGATCCTAGAATGGTTCCCCACCAAGTAATAGAACTCAAATTCTACAGTGGGGCAAACAGGGTCTCACGCAGCCCCTGTGTGGCATATGCAGTCACACCCCTTGCCATTGATTTAGTGCCCCCACAATAACAGGTGCTTGGGAGACCCCTCCACAAACTGCACATCTGTTATCCCTCCATGTCTTCAATCTCCCTCCAACTCTAGCCTGTCTGGTAAACTTCTGTGCCCTCATCAAGACTTCTTGAAGTCATCCATATTATTATTTGCTCCCCTTGTTTTCTCACTCTCATTTCACTTATGAAATGCACTCTACTAAAATTCTGTGTGTGTGCCTTGGACTGGGAGCTGAATCTGACTCATCTATGAATACCCAGCTATTCATTGGATCTGCCGCAAATGGGGCACCAGAAAAGATCTTTGGATTAAAAAGGAACAAATTGTAGAAAGAAGAGAAAGTGTTAAGCTCAAATAAGAAAGGAAGTTGATTTGCAGCTTGGTGTCCAAAGAAAATAGCTAAAAAGACGTTTTCCAAATTTCATCTTCGATGTCTAAAGTTGAGTACCTGAGACTAAAACAACTTACTTTTTGTTTAAAAAAAAAAAATTAGAGTTACTTGTTATTTGGCACTATATGAGTCAAAAGAAATGGCAGTTTTATCAACTTACTAATTTTTAAAATATTTTTTTCCTTTGAAATTGTAAGATTTATAGAAGGGTAGCAAGAATATCACAAAGAGTTCTCATATACACAACTCTTCAATATGTACCACTTTTTTTTTTACTGAATAATATAAGAGCAAAATGCAGAGATTAAGTCCCTTTACTTCTAAATACTTCAGTTGTGTTTTCCAAAAATTAGAGCATCCTTTTTGTTTTTAGGAAATCCCAATAAAATTTACAAAATTAGGAGGCAAACACAAGGACAATATTGTTATCTAATCTATACGCCTTTATTCAGATTTTGCTAGTTGGCTTAACAACTTTTATAAGAAAGAAAAGCTAAAGTCAGGTGCTTAATTTGAGCATCATATCTCTAGTCTTCTTTAATCTGGTCCAGTTGTTTGGATCCTTCTTTATAGTTCATGAAACTGACATTTCTTTTAAGAGTGCAAGCCAATTATCTTACAGAATGTCCCTTCTTTGGGATTGGTTTGCATTATCATGATTCAGATTCAGGTTTTGTGCTTTTGGCAAGAATATCACAGAAGTGACACTGGCTTCTTCTCAGTGCTTCATATTAGGAAGCGCAAACTAGATTTGTGCATTTCCTGGTGATGTTACCTTTGATCACTTGGTTAAGGGAAAACTTACCACATTTCTCTTAAGTTCCTGTTTTACTCTTTTTAATGAATACCTATTTTGTAGAGAGATATTATGAGATTAGACAAATAACCCTCTTCAAACTTTCCACCCATTACTTTTAGTGTCAATTAATGATACTTCCCAGAATCGGTTATGATGATGGTTGCCACGTGGTGGTTTTCTAACTTTGCGACTTCCTTTACTTTTATTAGTTGCCTTTCTACTGAAAGAAAAATCTTTTCTTTCTCAACCATTTGTTTATGTATTTATATTAGTGTGAACTCATGGGGTTTTTACCTTATTCAATAGAGTCCAAACTTTTACTCTCATTATTTATTTCAATTTTTTAATGGTCCCATATTTGGCTGGTGGGAATCCCTCAAGCTGGCTCCTGAATTTCATTGGTTTTAATCTGTTTTCAAGTGACTCTATTTGCATCATGTATCTAATCTCACACTTTGATCTTACTGTTCTTTTTGTGGGAGTATTCTTTAAAAACTTATCTTTGAAGATTTCATTCTTCATAATCAAATTTTACATAGAGCAAATCCCGGTATCAATTTATGACCATGATTTAACACAGTAACAGTAGCTGAATTTAGTTTTTTAAATTAAACTTGAATTTTCTTTTTTTCTGGCTTCTCCTTTCTTGATTATTTTATTTGTAGATTCAGAAATGGTTCAATTTGCAAAAAATCCCTTGAGTTTCTGTCAACATGGGCAAGGTAAAATAAAAAGTTGTAGAAGTTATCTGGATCACTACAGTAAAACTTCACTTCTTTCTGTAGTAAAAATATTATTAGCTTTCTACTTTGTTTTTAGCCTAAGAGTATATGTATTGGTCCAGAGGGGTGAATGGTGGGTAAAAAGGGAGCAGAAATTGATGTGGAATAGGGTTGCATTGATGAAATATAGTGTACAGTTATTCAATTTGGCTTTCTCTTTCCATGTAAATATATTTGCCTCTATAGACACATTTACAAATAACATAGGATTTCAAGGTTTCTAGGACTAATTTTGATTAAGACATACAATCCTTAGCCAATGGAAAAAATAATGCTTTTCCTTTTTCACTATTTTTTCAAACACTTGGCTTTTTGAACACTATTTCAAACAAATACACAATTATAGCAGATATATGCACAAAACAGTCCAAAAGTCTTCCACCTGGGAAGTTCTGGTGAGGTGGTATAGGTGTGTCATTGGTGAGCCCACCTCTCTAGCCAAGACTCCCAAGGCTATGATACCACAATTGATCCAATTGAAACTATGGAGAAATTTCAGTAGAGTGTAAGTCCCCAAATTATCATTTGGCCATAATTGTGTGTTAACAGTTGTCCTGAAATTAGCTTACATGTTTACTCGTTGTTTTGTGGCTTTGCAGGCATACTGGCGTGTCTCCCCATCTACTTCCCCTGACTGGCAGAGGCCTTGCATCGTTTGCTGTTGCGCCATTTCTAAGACTTTAAGAAGTTCAGAGAGTGACAACCAGGGAAAAGACGGGCATCCGAATTCTGTTTTCACAATTGCGATACTGCCTGTGCTTGTGTCTGGCCTATAGTATACCATTAAAGTTGATCAAGCTTAAAAAGCAAATTCAGATTTTCAACTCGAGCAGTCACTGGAGTACATTTATGGATCGTGTTCTCATTCCAATACAGTTCCCAGGGGAGAGCGTGCACAGCACAAGTAACATATCTACTGTTTCCCTTCAATATAAATAAGTTCTGCAGAAAATAGAAAAGCTGCAGTCCTTAAACAATATGAATGCCTGTCATACACATGGCAACCAGAAGGTGGCATGGTCTTAACATTGACCAAGGGCCGTCAGCTCCACTGGTGAATCCCAGCTGATTTATTTGTGAAGATAAGTGCTTTTTGCTCTGGGTACCTTCATTTATGCGCTTGTGTCTGTCCACACTACATACACACAAACCCCTTCCTATGCCTGTAAACAGGACTCTTTACTTGTTTCCATTCTCTTTTTTATCTATCTTTCCTTTTAATTTAATATTCTTTTACTTTATGTTTTAGAAGACTTAAATATTGCCCTGTGCTTGTCTTCCTGTTAGAGGCACTTGATTAATGAAATCTAAATGGAGCTCATGCTTTGAATCTTGCTTATGTGTACCCGATTTCCATCATATGAAGTTCTTAATTTTATATTCGTTTATTAAAAGAGTAAAGTGCAAATGGTAATTAATTCTTTGGTAAGTTAGCAAAATGAATTACTCAAACGGAGTGTCATGCATGTATATAACTAAAAAGGGCATTCTAAATTTCAGAGGTGTTAAACATTGCATTTCTATATCGGATTTTATTTTTTAAAAGGAAATGGCTATGAAATTCACTAGTATTTTTCTTTCATTAAGAGAAAAGAGACATGTTTTTTTTTTTAAATGAAACTGGTTTTATTTATATGTATCAGAGGACTTAGTGGTAAAAACAGCAACCTGTGAATGGTGGCAAATGGGCACCATTTCAATACTCATAAAAGTATCCTTCTTGAGAGGCCAAGTGAACTCAGGACAGTCACCCTTCATTTATGGATAAAACAAATGCACATTTTCTTTATGTGTATTCTTGTATATTATTTCTTTCTTAGTCATTTAGGTGGGAAAGTGATAGAAAGGGACCTCCTGTTTTCCAATATTCTTCTGCAGAGCTCTCTTTACTTATTACCTCTCTGTGCTTCCACCCTCACACCCTCCCCAGATGGGAATTAGAGATGGGAATTTCTCTCTAAGCTATTCCTTTAACTTGGCCTTCCAGGCATTTCCTCCTTCTGTCCCCACCATCTGGCAGGCCCCCGACCCCTACTCATTTCCTCCCCTCTTCTTCCCAATCTGCCTGTCAGAACACTTATTGGGAGGTGTGGCTCTCTCTGACTGGGATGCTTACTTAGCCCTGACATGAGAGACAACATCTAAAATTAATTGAGCTGAACCGTCATTCGGGCTTGTTGAACCGTCATTCGGGCTTGTGGAGTCCAAATAGCAACACAGAGATTATATATCTGATAATAGCCTAAATCCTGAGGCAATAGCTCATTTCTGTGAGCATCTCATCTAACCAAGCCCTTCCTCTCTGTCTCTGTCTCTGTCTCTTTCTCTGTCTCTCTGTCTTTTTCTCTCTCTCTGTCTCTCTCACTGTCTCTCTCTCTGTCTCTGTCTGTCTCTCTCTCTCATACACACACACGTGCTCGCACACACACGCATACACACGCTCAGGAATATGGGTGAAGGGGGTCAAATTTCCAATTATAAAATAAACAAGTCATGTGGATATAATGTACAGCATGGTAACTATAGTTAATAATATTGCATTGTAGATTTGAAAGAGAGTAGATCGTAAAAGTTCTCATCCTAAGAAAGAAATGTAATTCTGCATGGTGAAGGATGTTAACTAGACTTATTGTCGTGATCATTTTGCAAAATACACAAATATCAAATCATTATATTGTACACTTGAAACTAATATAAAGTTATGTGTTAAAAAATCATCAACAAATAAGATTCTAGATATTTTTCTCCTAAGATTATGGAGAAAATGGGCTTAAGGGAAGTCGAGTGGGTGAAATCTATACCTACAGCAGCTATTTTATTTTGGGGCATTTTAAAAAATCTATTTTATAAGGATAGATAGATCATACCTCAAAGAGCCCAGAAGTTTTATCTTATCTGTCCTAACCTCAGCCTACCACACATTAGAGCCTGGTTCTATTTCTACTCATGCCATTAAGAAGAGAAGTGGAAGTTTACCCTTATACTGGCTCTATGACATTTCAACTCTCCCTTGAAGGTCCTGGAATATTCCAGCATATGCCCATTCTGGCATAGATCAGAGAATGGCAGGCTTAGGGATGCCATATGGCCAAGTGCCTGCACGTTACAGAGGGGCATGCCATGGCTTCGGGTACCTCTAGCCAGGTTTAGATCTGGTCTTGGTCTCAAGGGCCAGAATTAGATCCTAAGAGGCCCTTTTGAGAAGAACATCCAGTCCATGGATTGCTGAGAATAGTTACTCCAACCTGGAAAATTTTAAAGACTCTATGTTGATTGAGCTGAATTGTCATCCTGTAGTGCGAATCATGAATTATAGCCCTTTTTTGCTCTAGGATAAGCCATGAAATGAAGACTATTCGCTTCTATAAAGGCAACATGGAGACAATCCCCTACTCCTCCTGGCCTCGCCTGGAGCTCTTTGAACCCAGGAAGTTTTTTTCCTCTCCAACTGCAAAACTCCAAAAGATAAATAACTCCTAATAGATAAAAGGTAAAGTTTCGAGGTTCTCTTTCTGGCATACCATGGGTGTTCGATAATTTTAAAGTGAAGAAACAAATTCTTAGTTTCCTTGAAATTAAATGGGGAGATGAAATTTCATCCTGAAGCTTCTCTTCTCCTCCTTCTTCTCTCTTCCTGACATATTATAGATTCTGGCTTTCTGTTTGTCTCTAGTTCCTACAACAGAAATCACCTATCTCCCTTTTTGGAGTTTGGGGTGAGTTATGGGACCCTGGCTCACAACAAAGTTCAGTTGAGGTTTCATATTGTTTTCTTAATAAAGCACAATGATTCAAATCAACTCCATTTAAATTATTTTTTTCCACTTTATTTTTTCCAGTTTTATTGGCATGTAATTGACATATAACATTGTACGAGTTTTAGGTATGCAACACGATGTTTTGATATATGTATATATTGTGAAATTTTTACCATAATAAATTTAGTTAACACCCATCAAGGCTCATAATTCTTTTTAAGGATTGCTTCCTAGTCTGGGCTTGAGTCCCCTGGCTTGTAAATGTGTACATTTTTCTGAAAACTGATGTGGAGGTTATATGAGCTGGT
Organism: Pteropus vampyrus; assembly: GCF_000151845.1. Lineage (NCBI taxonomy): Eukaryota > Metazoa > Chordata > Mammalia > Chiroptera > Pteropodidae > Pteropus > Pteropus vampyrus. Next base: position 868,496 of record NW_011888802.1, on the reverse strand, counting down.
AGGTGGAAATACCTTGGATTGGCCATTGGCATATGGTAAGCCATCATAATGGTTAGCTGTTATTTTTTATTTTTTACCCCTTAGGAAAATAAGGTTAGCCTCATTTCTTCCCACAACACTGTTGGGTAGAAATGAAGCCTCTCAGTTTGCAGAGGGGGAGACAGAGCCTCCTGGTGGTGATACACTCTTGCTCCTGCTGGAAGTCCCACCTGACTTTGCTCTGGAAGTAGCTTTTCTTTTAGTAGGTGAAATCATTTCAGTTAATATACAACTGGCACTATGAACCTTCATAATAAGTATGAAATGGATTGGTGAATTAAATGTAAAACCTCCCAAAAGCTGGAAGAAAATATAGGTAATTATTTAATTCATCTCAGGTATATAAAAGGCTTTAAAAAAATCACTTCCCCCCAGATTTATTGAGATACTATTGACATATAACATATGTAAATTTAAGGGATATGACTTGATGATTTAATACCTGTAAATATATGAAATGATTACCACAATAAGGTTAATTGACACCTCTCTCCCCTTATATAATTGATGTTTTTGTAAAGGGCTTTTAAGCATAAAAGAAAGGCAAAGAAAAATCGATGGACTATACTAAATCAAAAAAAGTTAACTTACATATGTAAAAAGTCATAAAAAATAAATATAACAGAAACTGGATCACAAACTTAAATGTATATGGAGGATTTGTGATTAGAAAAATCCTCAGTGTGACAACAAAAAAGAAGGCAACAAATATGAACAATTCAGAAACAAAAGAAGTAATATAATGGAAAACATATAAAAAATATTCAGCCTCATTAACAATCAAACAAATACAAATTAAAACAAAATTTTCAACTTTCTAGTTATTAAATAATTTAAAATTTCACAATGCAGGTGAGATAGCCATGTGTTCTGATGCTTAGCAGGCAAGGTAATAGGAATGGACTTTCTAAATGCATTTTTGGCAATATGTGTCATCAAAAAAATTTTTTTGAACATTCTTGATTTTTAGCTAGTAATTTTACTTTGAGAAATCTACCCAATAAACTAGGGTAAATTTTCTTATAAAGTGAAAAATAAACCAAATATAATTTTAGTGTCTGTAGATAAGGGAAAGACTAAATAATGTTTATACATCCATAGGTGGAATATTATATTTCCACTAAAAATGTTTTAAAATGCTTTCAAAATGATCATAAGATAAAGTTAAGTGACTAAAGAAAGGTATATTTAAAGTTATGTATGCAACACAATTCCATTATGAAATATGAAATCATGGATAAAAGATAGAAAGCTAGAGCACTTCACGTTTTTATACTTTTATTTTCTGAAAAGTCTCCAAAAACCATGTCTGACCTTCATAATCTAAAAATACATTGATTTTTTTGTGGGCTTACTTTTAATAGCTCCACACACTTTAAGATATAAAATATGTACAGAGACAAAAACAAATAAAGATGAATAAGATTAAAATATTAGGATGATGAAGAAATTCCTAGAGATCATTAGCATGAAGACAGAAATACGTTGAATTATGAAGTGTGGAATGGAAGAGGAGAAGGCGGAGAGACAAACACTAACTGCTTTGATGTGAGTAAAATTCCAGGCTCGTGCCCCAAATTCAGGCTTCAGAGGCATCTGGATAAAAAAGTGACTAGGTTACCACTTTGCTCCCTCGCTGTTTAAATCCTCACACCTTAAAACTGGAAGCTGAATTCGAGTAGGTTTTCTGGAGCAGCAGAATGGAAAGTATGCTCTGGTTTGATTGAAGCAGTTTGATTGAAGTCACCAAAGCGGTGTCACATTGAGGAAGAGGGGGAGCAAGTCCAGGGCGTCCCTGGCTGGAGGTCCCCGCCTATGGCAATATTAATTCCTTATTGCCAGTCTGACAATTGGAAGACTGCTCTGTCCTGAAACCACCGACCGGAAATCGTCCCCGCAGAGCCCACCGTTCCAGTGCTATTCTGACGGCTTATGGGCTGCTCATGCCACTCTTGGCAAACTGTGGTCACCCGAGACCCAGAGCCATGATGCTCATCCCAAAGATAGTAGCTGCCACTCAGCTATAGCTGTTGCTTCTATGTCGAAATGTGAGCTCAATGTTGCCCAGTCTCCTAACTTGTTGTTTTTTAAAGAGATTGGACTAGAAATTTGGATTTTTAAAAAGATAAATCACTCTATTCTTAAAATTGGCAATTAATTAAAAATATTTAAGACCTGTGCTGGGCAACTCTTTGTGGACCAAACAGAACACACCTGATGGTCTCATCCAGACCATGGCTGCAATTTGAGACTTCTGTTCTATAGTGCCAGGAGTGACAGATTGGGCTCTATCCTGGAAATGACACACCAGGCTCTGTGAGGAACCAGAGGCGTATCAAGAATGTTCAAAATCAAGAATGTTCAAAACAATTCTCTGCCTTTAGAGAGTTTCATGTCTGATGTAAAAGACAGAACTTTAAGAAGTTC
>NW_011888802.1:862337-864938 GCF_000151845.1 Pteropus vampyrus | reverse complement strand
ATTAAAAATATTTAAGACCTGTGCTGGGCAACTCTTTGTGGACCAAACAGAACACACCTGATGGTCTCATCCAGACCATGGCTGCAATTTGAGACTTCTGTTCTATAGTGTCAGGAGTGACAGATTGGGCTCTATCCTGGAAATGACACACCAGGCTCTGTGAGGAACCAGAGGCGTATCAAGAATGTTCAAAATCAAGAATGTTCAAAACAATTCTCTGCCTTTAGAGAGTTTCATGTCTGATGTAAAAGACAGAACTTTAAGAAGTTCTAAGTCAAAATACATCAGTGTAATGTTACTATAGAGGATCGAACAAAGTACTAGCTAACACAAGAGGTAGTTTTGTCTGAAAGAAATCAAGGAAGGCTTAAAGGAGGAGGTGGCACTAGACCTGGGTACATTCTATAATTCTTAGTCAGAAAGAACCATAGGATTTGTTTTTTACCTGAGGGAAAGAAGTTGTTTGAACTCAGTGACAAAATCAAGTGTTTTCTGATCGATCACAGTTTTCTTAGAGGAGAAAAACACTTCTATTCTATATAATTGAAAGTGGAAGGCAAGGAACCAGTGGACAAAACAAACGAACAAAAACAAACAAACAAATGACCCAGAGTGAAAAATGTTCAAAGAACAGAAAATAATAATATAAGAAAATGAAAAGAAAATATCTTAGGATGAGAAACTACAGGAAGTGGAATGTCTACATGAGAGGAAATTCAGTGAAATGAGAAATGAGTTCATAATGACTTTCAGTAAAGCCTTAAAACTCTTGGATTATCTAGACTTTTAGTTCCTTGGAGAGGAAGGGTGAGCAATGTGGTAAATGAAGGGTGACTCAGACTCAACTATCTACTTATAGCAATGAGGAACTGGTGATCAAAAATATTAATATCTATAGAACTTTCTCCCAGGATGTAGACTATTTATAATTAGTGGTGCACTGCAAACTCTAAATGCTTAGTAAGTGTGGTTTTAATGTTATCCCATTTCCCAGGTTGAGCTATTTTGGGGACAAACTTTTCACTTAATGTCCTAATTAAGTATTCCTAATCAAATATTTGTGGCATTAATCGTAGGGTCTCTCTAGTGGTGCTCCAGGAGGCATATTATTCCTAACTGAATCAGCCTGTGTGCTGCACACTCAGTAGAGAGAAAAGAAGACTTATATGAACAGAAGCCGTTACTCTATTCTTACATACAATTAGCTCATAATTATTCTTCAAAGCAAATACGATTACCCTTTTCAATCCATACATAATTCTTAGGTTGAATATTGCCAAGTTGGGACCAAGTTCCATTTCAAGGCTTCCCTTGATACTAATTTTCACTTGAATTCATCTGGATAAAAACATCTGTGAGACAAGAAAGGGATATGCAGCATAATTTTCCATGAATACCACCCCTCCAGAAAAGAAAAATGTTAGTACCCAAGGATATCATACCAGTCAGGATAGGCTAAGTTATGTTGCAGTAACAAATAATCTTAATACCTTGGTGGCTTAGCATAACGAAAGCTTATTCCTTACTCTCATTTCATGTGACAGATCTCCATTAACACAGACTTTCTTGATCACTGTAGTAAGAGGAAGGGGATATGATGAATCGTGCACTATCACTTAAAGCTTCTGTCCAGAGACTATCCAACCACTTCTTTTTCATTGGCTAAAGCAAGTCAAGCTGGCCTAACTTCAAACAGGGCAGGGAAGTGCATCCTACAATGTACCTAGAAAGAGAGAAGAACTGGAATATATGAATAGCTTTGTTGGCTATCTCAGGCATAATTTGGTGAAAGAAATTTCTTCTTTAGGTTACTTTAGAGTATAAGCTAATAGCCAGTAGGAGATGAGATGGGTCATTTGATCCATGCCCCAAGTCAGCCCTCAAGAGGGGACAAGACTTAAGGATACAAAGATAAAAAGATTATTCTTTTTCTCAAGAAGTTTGCAGGCCAGTGACAGGGAGAGTGGTGATGATATGCACATAAGTAATCACAATATTTTGTAATATTTGGAGGAAAGGACAAGAAGCAATGAGATCGTGGGGAAGGGGAAGGATTTAACAGATCCATAGAGAATGTATCTCAGAGCAGCTGGTGATTGGTTAATTATTGAGCATGAGAGAGACAAATCTTAGATGACTCCCAGTTTCTGATTTGGTAAACTGAATAGACATTGGTACATTAATCAAGGAAAAGGTCATAGGGTTAAGAACCATCTTGGACAGTATAGTAAGGAGACTGTTTGCAATCTGTTTCAGTTGTCCTTGAGGACCAAGGATATAAGCAGGGATGTCCACTTAATGCTTAAACAGAGAGGTCTGGGCTACAGGGAGCTGTTTACATTTGGTTGAGCAACTACTTATTGAGTGGCTACTATATGAAGTACTTTGCAAGGCACTATGGATACAAAGATAAATAAAATGTGATCCCTGCCACTGAAGAGTTACTTATAGTGGGAGCAAAAGAAACATCAACAGATAATCACCCTGCAAGATGGTCCCTATTACCAGAGATTGGTAGAGTACTCTGGGATATCAGCGGAGAGGCTTCTGACCAAGGTTAGAAGGGTGATGGTGTTCATTATTCGAGGAACTCTTCTTGGA
>NW_011888802.1:855343-861647 GCF_000151845.1 Pteropus vampyrus | reverse complement strand
GAATGTCTACATGAGAGGAAATTCAGTGAAATGAGAAATGAGTTCATAATGACTTTCAGTAAAGCCTTAAAACTCTTGGATTATCTAGACTTTTAGTTCCTTGGAGAGGAAGGGTGAGCAATGTGGTAAATGAAGGGTGACTCAGACTCAACTATCTACTTATAGCAATGAGGAACTGGTGATCAAAAATATTAATATCTATAGAACTTTCTCCCAGGATGTAGACTATTTATAATTAGTGGTGCACTGCAAACTCTAAATGCTTAGTAAGTGTGGTTTTAATGTTATCCCATTTCCCAGGTTGAGCTATTTTGGGGACAAACTTTTCACTTAATGTCCTAATTAAGTATTCCTAATCAAATATTTGTGGCATTAATCGTAGGGTCTCTCTAGTGGTGCTCCAGGAGGCATATTATTCCTAACTGAATCAGCCTGTGTGCTGCACACTCAGTAGAGAGAAAAGAAGACTTATATGAACAGAAGCCGTTACTCTATTCTTACATACAATTAGCTCATAATTATTCTTCAAAGCAAATACGATTACCCTTTTCAATCCATACATAATTCTTAGGTTGAATATTGCCAAGTTGGGACCAAGTTCCATTTCAAGGCTTCCCTTGATACTAATTTTCACTTGAATTCATCTGGATAAAAACATCTGTGAGACAAGAAAGGGATATGCAGCATAATTTTCCATGAATACCACCCCTCCAGAAAAGAAAAATGTTAGTACCCAAGGATATCATACCAGTCAGGATAGGCTAAGTTATGTTGCAGTAACAAATAATCTTAATACCTTGGTGGCTTAGCATAACGAAAGCTTATTCCTTACTCTCATTTCATGTGACAGATCTCCATTAACACAGACTTTCTTGATCACTGTAGTAAGAGGAAGGGGATATGATGAATCGTGCACTATCACTTAAAGCTTCTGTCCAGAGACTATCCAACCACTTCTTTTTCATTGGCTAAAGCAAGTCAAGCTGGCCTAACTTCAAACAGGGCAGGGAAGTGCATCCTACAATGTACCTAGAAAGAGAGAAGAACTGGAATATATGAATAGCTTTGTTGGCTATCTCAGGCATAATTTGGTGAAAGAAATTTCTTCTTTAGGTTACTTTAGAGTATAAGCTAATAGCCAGTAGGAGATGAGATGGGTCATTTGATCCATGCCCCAAGTCAGCCCTCAAGAGGGGACAAGACTTAAGGATACAAAGATAAAAAGATTATTCTTTTTCTCAAGAAGTTTGCAGGCCAGTGACAGGGAGAGTGGTGATGATATGCACATAAGTAATCACAATATTTTGTAATATTTGGAGGAAAGGACAAGAAGCAATGAGATCGTGGGGAAGGGGAAGGATTTAACAGATCCATAGAGAATGTATCTCAGAGCAGCTGGTGATTGGTTAATTATTGAGCATGAGAGAGACAAATCTTAGATGACTCCCAGTTTCTGATTTGGTAAACTGAATAGACATTGGTACATTAATCAAGGAAAAGGTCATAGGGTTAAGAACCATCTTGGACAGTATAGTAAGGAGACTGTTTGCAATCTGTTTCAGTTGTCCTTGAGGACCAAGGATATAAGCAGGGATGTCCACTTAATGCTTAAACAGAGAGGTCTGGGCTACAGGGAGCTGTTTACATTTGGTTGAGCAACTACTTATTGAGTGGCTACTATATGAAGTACTTTGCAAGGCACTATGGATACAAAGATAAATAAAATGTGATCCCTGCCACTGAAGAGTTACTTATAGTGGGAGCAAAAGAAACATCAACAGATAATCACCCTGCAAGATGGTCCCTATTACCAGAGATTGGTAGAGTACTCTGGGATATCAGCGGAGAGGCTTCTGACCAAGGTTAGAAGGGTGATGGTGTTCATTATTCGAGGAACTCTTCTTGGAAGTGATGTCTGAACTAAGTGTAGAAAGTTGAATAGGAGCTCTTTAGGCATAGTTAAGCATGGCAGTATGTAGTTTCTGTAGTGATACTTCTTAAATTTAGATCCTAAGTCAACTATTTTTTGTGTAAATCACTTAAACCTCTCTGTCCCATTTTCTGATCTCTATAATAATGATACTAATAATTCTATAATACTTATCTCAAGGCAGTTCTGAGGATTAAATGCAATAATGGTACATATAAGAGCAAGGTACAACCCCAGACATGTTATCATGTTTTTAATATAACGGATAACAGATATAGCAAAACAAATATTTTTGAAATCATAATAGCTGGATTATTTTGATATCTGTAAGCAGTTAACTATTGCCAGAGTTTATAAAATATCAGTCAGGAAGTGGCAAGAAAGGAACCAATAGAAGCTGCCAGACAGGAGATAACTTAGCTTTGGGAATTACTAAGCAGCAAGTAACAGCTATTTATGGGATTTTACAAAATGAGAGATGATCATATTTCTGTCATTAAGAACTCTTTCCAGCAGCTATTTGGAACTGTAAGGAGAAAGAATGGTAGCTGAAACACTCATTAGGGGTGTGTTGCAATTTTTTAGATCAGAAATGGATTAAGACTGAATTAAGCAAAAAATAGTGGTGATAGAGCAGAAAGGATGGACCCCAGAAATACTTAGGAAGTAAAACCAGAAAATCTTTGTGATTAGGTAGGGCCAGGGTGAGAGAGGTGTTTCTCTCCAGTTTCTCCCTTGGGTACCAAGAGGGCGATAGTGTTGCCAGCTGTGCTAGAATGAGAAAGAAAAATCTGGTTTTGAGGTGGTATGCTGTATTTATGAAATTTCTAAGTGGAAATGTGCAATTGCATCTTGGGAGCTACAGATAAATAATTTGGGTGTAAATAGCATACAGACTCTACGAAAAATATTAGGACAATAGGCAATATCTGGGAGCATGTGTAAAGAGGGAAGCCAGTGGGTGGAGGATATCATTCTGGTGAGCCCTAGAAATTAAAGGGTGGGAAAAGGAAGAGGAGTGCAAATAGAAACCTAGAAAAATAGCCAAAGAGATTTAAAAAAAATAAGAATCTGTTCATGTGGGTACTAATAGAGTAATCATTCATTTATTTAAACAACACATATATTAAGCATCTATTCTGCCCAGAACTGTGGCCAACAGAGACATGCTCAGAAAATAGTACCAATAAAGCAGACTGAAATTGTTTATTAGATTTAGTCATAAGGAGTTTTACTGATGACCTAAATTGGAGCAATTTCTGTGGAGTGTTGAAAGCAAAAGTCTGAAAGCAGTAGTAGAAAGAATGAATGGTAGGTAAAGAGGAACAAATTGCAGAGTAGATAGGCTACACATCAACCTATGCATGAAATTATGTAGTAAAAAAAGAAGAAAGCTAGGACATAAGTAAAGGATAGTAGAAGAAGAGAAGACAGTGAGAAAGAAAAGGATTTATCAGATTTAGACTGAAAACATAAAAGTGGTTGTATAGTGAAAGATGAAGGGAGAGGATTAAAAAAAAGTAATAAAAATTTATTTCAGATATAATTTTCATTTCTAAAATTTTCATTTGCTATTTCTGCTTTTCTTCTGAGAACTTCTATCTTTCCATTTGTTTCAAGAGTGTGTCCACATACCATATGGAATCTACATATAATAGCTACTTTAAAGTCTTTATCTGATAATTCTAACATCAGGGTCATCTCCATTGGCACATACTGATTCCCATTGGAGTTAATCACATTTTCCTAGTTCTTTGTAAATTGAATAATTTTCTATTGTATCCTAGACATCTTTAATACTATGTTGTTTAGATTCTAGATCTTGTTGAAATCCTTGGGAGAATTTTTTTTTTTTGTCTGTCTGTCTGTTTGTTTATTTAGCAGGCACCCAACCCAGTTATTTTCAGATTGCAATTTCTGTCTCATTTCTGGGGATGATGGTTTCAATGTCAGTTCAGTTGTCAAAGCCTTTGAGATGCAAATTTGGGTCTGCAGTAAGCATGTACCACTCAGGGGTTAGTCAGAGCTAGGGGGTAGTTCAAATTAAAGGTCAGTTCTTAAAGCTTTTACTGTGTTCCTTTGGGTCTATTCTAACTACAGCTCATAAAGATTCAGATCATAGTCTTATGGACAGAAAGACAGAATTTATCTGAGTGTTAGATGTTTATAATGCTGCTGTGTCAGTTCCACTGGAAGACTGTCCTTGGTTCAAGTCTATAAAAGAAAAGAGAAAATATTTTGAAAAAGGAAGACTCATCCTCTCCTCATAAGGATCATTTAAAAAATATTTTGACTCCCCTTGCAAATTTACCTGCTTTTTTAAAAAAAATTTCAGAGTCCTCAAGCAGTTTGCTTTTTGTATATTGAAGAGAGATTTTAGTCATAGCTAGTGAGAGATATGAATTATATAGTAAGCTTACTCTATTTCAGCTGTTTCAGAAGTCCCAAGGAATAAATTAAATACCAAGAGAAACCCCAAGTAAAGTTAAAAGCCTGAAAATTATTTATTTGATCTGGCTCTTAGGAAATTATTGAAGGTTTATACAAACTGTGTGACGCATGGGGCCAGAAACAGGACGGGAGTGGAGGGAGGTGTGAATGGAGAGTGGAGAAGCGGGAATGGGCGTGGGATACCAAAACTGTGAGGGAAGGTGAGAAGAACAATCAGGAGGGGTGAGTGGAAAGTGAGAAACATCATTAAAGGAGGGGGGATAGGGTATATGCCCAAAGTCAATGGACTTGCTCGTGGTAAGATAAGGTAGTCCTCTTTGATTTTCTATTTCCTCCCATGACAAACTTCACACTCCCATGTGAAGTCATGAGCTGAGAATCAGAAAGGGGAGGAGTCGTTGAGGGTTCCAGACGAGAGACATGCAATAACCATCTAAGTAAGAAAGAAAGTGAACTTTGCAGTGAAAGACTGTAGGGTTGAGAAGCAGTGTGGAGGGCCCACTGTAGTTTGTAGCACTAACCTGAAAATAAAATTCATCCATTCTACTAGCTCCATAATTTCTTGCCTTCTTGTCCTCTAGTGGCTTTCACCTCCAATCCACATCTAAAATCCTCTGCTGTATACACTGTGGCTGCCCCAGTGTGAATTTTATCAGAGAGGATGAGCTAGGCCTGACAATCTGTCTCAGGATGAGAGGTACTAGGGATTAGATCAAGCCAGAGAGAGGTTACTTTCAAGGTTATTCAGAGAAGAGGAAAGAAGAACACAGTGGTTAATAAGGAGATCTAGGTCCTCGACTAGAAGGAAATTAATCAGCCTCCAAAATGAAGGTGCTTAGATGAAGGCATAAATAGATGATGAGTTAAAAGACTGAAATGAATCAGGTCAGGAGTTTAAAATTGAAAAGTGAGAAATGAAAGACAAGTCAGGAGGTATGAATCCTAAACCAATGGGGATCTAGTTGGTCATTCTTTTTATGTAAACTACTATACAGTGTGAGAATGGACACTTACAAACAACCAGCAACTCAGAGGCCCTCAAAAATCAAATTGTAAGATTCTACTCTCTGGCTACAATCTACTATCCTTTACTATTATTATATTTTCCATTCATTTTCATCAATTACGTATTTTAATCCCACGATTTAATCCCACATTATTCTCAATTGATCAGCCCAGCTCAATTGATTTGACAGCTCTTTTTATGTTCCCATCCTGAAACAATAGCCTTTTGTTTAAATCTCTTTTCCTTGGCACCCACAACATTCTCACTTCACTACATCTGTCCTGAATCCAACCTCCCTTCACCCTTACATCGGTCTAGTCCTCTGACCTCTCCCCTCCTACTCAAACGATTGAGCATATCTGAAATGCCTTCAAAATATATCAGCAATTAGCTCATGTCTTCAACTCTGGCACTTAGCTCATTATGCTTTCTCTCTCCAGGATCACCACAACTGCCTCTGACCAGCCTCCCTCCTCCTACTCTTGACCATCACTAATATCTCCTACAGATGATTCTCCACACAGCAGCCATAGTGAACTTCATAAAATAAATTAGTTTATATCACTTTCCTGCTATGACCCTTAAAGGATTGTCTTTTCCATTAGGGTTCTGACCTTCTTTGTTTTACTTCATGATCTGACCCTGTGCAGCCCATACCAGTTTCCTACTCCTTCCTTCCTCCTTCTTCATCCACATTGGACTTCTTGCCGTGTATTGCAAATGATAGCCCCACCTCAGGACTGTTGCACTTGCTGTTCTCTCTGCCCAGGTCTCCACGCACTCACTTCCTCTCATACAGGTCCAGTTCAAATGTCACCTCTGTGACCCTTTGTGAAATGTCCCTACCCCCTTCATTATCATTTTTGCCTTTACCCTGCTTTGTTTTATTCACAGTGCTTATCACACTAGACCAGCCT
>NW_011888802.1:852787-855293 GCF_000151845.1 Pteropus vampyrus | reverse complement strand
TGACCCTTTGTGAAATGTCCCTACCCCCTTCATTATCATTTTTGCCTTTACCCTGCTTTGTTTTATTCACAGTGCTTATCACACTAGACCAGCCTACATTTCATCAGAACTCCTCGGAGACAAGACCTTAAAACTATCTCATTACACTACTAGCCCTATGACACATAAGTGTCCAGCATACAATAGAGATTCAGTAATTACTTGTCAGATTTGTTGAATTACCAGCATGAAAGTAAAAATCCTATAGGATAATGATAATGACGAGTGTCAGAGTGGGAATAAGGGTCAATAACACAGGACAAGCTGAAAGGAGGATAAATACTATTTGGGGAGAAAGACAAAACTATAACATTTTAAGAATCGTTGCTTCATCTAAAAATTTTTCAGTAAGGAATCTATATTAATATATGCTGTACATTTGATTCTAGAGTTGGAGGTTACTGTGACTCATTAATGGGATTTGCAAGTATCATTTGTGTCGACCTCAGTTTTACAAAGAGAATGTTGCACTCTTAAAAGAAAATATAAGTAAAAGTAATTAGCAAAAGTAATTAGGTATATTTTTCACTTTCCGTGGTCCATATCTGGAATGGTTCCTAGGCGTGCGAAATCAGTGACGGGGGAAAAATGTAAATATATCGCTAATGCAACGAACGTCAAGAAATATTTTGCTCATGTAGCCTTCATCATTTTAACCCACTCCACATACCCCAACTGGAAATTCCCCAAATTGATCTCACCTTTTCTGTGTTTTAGAAGAAAATTCCAGAATTTAGCTGGTATTAAAGGGCCAAACTTTGAAATTTGGAGTGGAACTAGAAAATGAGGGAGCTGAGCTAAGACAAACAGCCTCAGTATCTTTGTTTATAAAAGGTTCAGATTTAACTTGATGATCTTGAAGGGCTCCTAAAACTCTTTAGTTGTCCAAATATATGAGAATTCTATGCACGGGGATGAGTGGATCAGCCACCACTTTCCCATTGACATTGGCAGATGCTCATTAGATCGGCTTGATAAGGAAGCCAAAGCGACTATTACTACTATCATTAATAAAAGGATTCTTGACTGTGCCAGTTCTGGAGATCCATAGACTAGTTATACACAGCCATACGTATAAGCCTGGGGTTCTCTAATTGTGGTCCCCAGACCAGCAGCCTCTGGCCACTTGTTAGAACTGGAAATTCTTGGGCCATTTCCCAGACCAACTGAATCATAAATTCTAAAGGTGGAGCCCAGTAGTCTGTTTAACAAGCCTTTCAGGTTATTAGCATGCATGCTGGTATTTGAGAACATTGACGTTAATAAATAATATCAGCAGTTCAAGTGCTGAAATATAGATTTGAACCAAGTACAAAAAGCATACAGTGGAGAAAGAAAGGGCTAACTCTCGGAGACATACAGACCACGAACGGGAGTTCAGACAAAGTTGGAAAGATTTTCCCAGGCAGAAAAAACAGTATGTGCAAAGGTCAGGGATGTGGGGGAGACCAGACTGATCCCAAGACCTACCATGGCTGGGTAGGCTTGGGAATCAGGGTGCACTCTCTTTCCTAGGCTTCCTTCCTCCTCTCTTATCCATGACACTAACACATGATGCTGGTGATGAAAAGGAAGGGCGGAGATGGGAAAGTGAAAATTAGGGCCTGTAAATTGGCAGCCTAGGGGCCAAATTGTGCTTGCACAGTATTTGGTTAGCACCGTATTACAAAAAATATGCTTGAGCAAATAGTTAATGAATAAAAGTTTGGACTTTTAAAAAATCTTATTTTTGACTTTCCTTAAAGACATGGATGATTTACTCACATTTTACCCCATTTCTCCACAGCAACAACTTGCTGATGCTAGTAGAAGCTGTTCTTTGTCAGGTCAGGTCTTCTCCAATCCTTCACTGTTCCCACCACAAAACTGTTCTCTATTTTCTTTTCTCAATCAAAGAGGACAAAATGAAAAAACGGACCAAGAATGCTACGTCTCTCACAAACAAATGGGAAAGAGCACATTGAAAAGAAGAGGGGGACTATTTTACATGTTTGGTAATAATTACAAAGAAATTATAAACCAAGTTAATGGGGGTAAAAGTGAAAAAGTGATAAACTGTCTTGGCAAGACTTCACAAATGAGAGCTGTTTCTTCACAAGCAGAGAAGGGTATTGAAGAATGAATAGGAGTTTTCCAGATGAAAATTAATTCATCCATTCAATAAATTTGTGGGTTCTAAGGCAATTTTTTATTTTGGAAGCATGCACCTTTTTTTTCTATAATTAAAGTAAATTGATACTCTCATCACAGAGCCACATATCATATGGCCATGTTGTTCAAAGCTATGCTTTTATATTATCCTGGCCTGAAGCCCTCTTTGAGCCCATGGGTACCTGGAAGTCTTTTTAATAAGGAGTTAGTGCTTAGGGCTCAGTACAAAGCCAGAGCCACTCTCATTTGAAAATGAGGAGTGAAGATACATTCCATAAATCAAAAGCCTAAGGAAAAAAAAAGTTAACCCAATATG
>NW_011888802.1:850438-852737 GCF_000151845.1 Pteropus vampyrus | reverse complement strand
GAAATTCTTGGGCCATTTCCCAGACCAACTGAATCATAAATTCTAAAGGTGGAGCCCAGTAGTCTGTTTAACAAGCCTTTCAGGTTATTAGCATGCATGCTGGTATTTGAGAACATTGACGTTAATAAATAATATCAGCAGTTCAAGTGCTGAAATATAGATTTGAACCAAGTACAAAAAGCATACAGTGGAGAAAGAAAGGGCTAACTCTCGGAGACATACAGACCACGAACGGGAGTTCAGACAAAGTTGGAAAGATTTTCCCAGGCAGAAAAAACAGTATGTGCAAAGGTCAGGGATGTGGGGGAGACCAGACTGATCCCAAGACCTACCATGGCTGGGTAGGCTTGGGAATCAGGGTGCACTCTCTTTCCTAGGCTTCCTTCCTCCTCTCTTATCCATGACACTAACACATGATGCTGGTGATGAAAAGGAAGGGCGGAGATGGGAAAGTGAAAATTAGGGCCTGTAAATTGGCAGCCTAGGGGCCAAATTGTGCTTGCACAGTATTTGGTTAGCACCGTATTACAAAAAATATGCTTGAGCAAATAGTTAATGAATAAAAGTTTGGACTTTTAAAAAATCTTATTTTTGACTTTCCTTAAAGACATGGATGATTTACTCACATTTTACCCCATTTCTCCACAGCAACAACTTGCTGATGCTAGTAGAAGCTGTTCTTTGTCAGGTCAGGTCTTCTCCAATCCTTCACTGTTCCCACCACAAAACTGTTCTCTATTTTCTTTTCTCAATCAAAGAGGACAAAATGAAAAAACGGACCAAGAATGCTACGTCTCTCACAAACAAATGGGAAAGAGCACATTGAAAAGAAGAGGGGGACTATTTTACATGTTTGGTAATAATTACAAAGAAATTATAAACCAAGTTAATGGGGGTAAAAGTGAAAAAGTGATAAACTGTCTTGGCAAGACTTCACAAATGAGAGCTGTTTCTTCACAAGCAGAGAAGGGTATTGAAGAATGAATAGGAGTTTTCCAGATGAAAATTAATTCATCCATTCAATAAATTTGTGGGTTCTAAGGCAATTTTTTATTTTGGAAGCATGCACCTTTTTTTTCTATAATTAAAGTAAATTGATACTCTCATCACAGAGCCACATATCATATGGCCATGTTGGTCAAAGCTATGCTTTTATATTATCCTGGCCTGAAGCCCTCTTTGAGCCCATGGGTACCTGGAAGTCTTTTTAATAAGGAGTTAGTGCTTAGGGCTCAGTACAAAGCCAGAGCCACTCTCATTTGAAAATGAGGAGTGAAGATACATTCCATAAATCAAAAGCCTAAGGAAAAAAAAAGTTAACCCAATATGCCCTGCGCTTTTTCATGCTTCCTTGAGGGGTTTCATTATGAATGAATACTTTCCTAGGTCACTGAAATATTTAAAGGCAAGAAGCAAAAAGTATCAGAACCTAACTTTGTGTGTATGGATATATGTATTTTTCAAACCAGTACTTCCTTGAAAAGGCGAACGCAGGGTAGCCTTCCTTCGGAATCCTGGCTGGTCGCCAAAACAGAAGCAGAGGTAGCAGATACTCGGCCTTCAGCTAAGTGAGCAACCCCTCCAGTTCTAGCAGTGACTTGCTGTCCAGAGGAAGAGGTCGCAGTTCGGATCTGAGCAGAGACACAGTCTCCACAGGGGTGCCCAATTATGGATCCTGGTAGCCTGTGCCAAGCGTGGCACAGGTGAGTTAGTGTACACCTGCTGGAGAGGCCCCTGTGCCAGGGACATGCTCACCACACCGCTCAGTCTGGCCTATTTGTGTGTTTGTCATCGAGTGTTTTGTGACTAGACAGGGAGAGTGTAATGGCGTCCCCTCGTAGCTGGAGGCCTGGAAAGAGGATGTAAATGTGATTACTGCTGACAGCTAATGGAACATCACTGTTAGAGCCAGTAATGGAGACGCTGCTTTTGGATGTCAGAGACTTTGGTTCCCATCCCAGAAAATTTCTCATAGGGAACTGATTGATCTTGCAAACAAAATGACTGAATCAGCCAAGTTGTTTTTACCTCTTTCATTTCAGATCCTCATCCTTAAACTACAAAGACAGATGGCAGTTTGGAGGTGAAATGTTTGCTGGGCAACAGAAAGGAGTAGAATGAGCGCCCAAAGGCCTTTGCCATCACCTCCTCTTCTGCAGAGAGAGCAGTGACTGGCTGGGGGAGGAGAAGGAAAAAGTGAAAGCTGTCACATGCGATTTGCGTATATCTGAATACTTACTGGCACTGGAGATTTACACAAACTCAGCTCAAAGTGGTTCACGAGATATGCCCATTAACT
>NW_011888802.1:833633-850388 GCF_000151845.1 Pteropus vampyrus | reverse complement strand
ACAAGGAATACAGGGGTAAAGGGAGGAAATAGCAAACAAATAAATAAAGGAACTGATCATTTCCAATATCGTTAAGTTCTATGCTACGGTACTCAAGCATTTAGAATTGGAGCGAGGGCCGAGGAGGCTTCAGAGGAAACTGAGAAACACTGCTCATTAGGTAGGAACATTCTAGAAAAGAGTGTCCCAAGAAGGAAGGCGTGCTCAACTTTAATAATCACATCTGCTGTAGCTTGGGCCAGGGGAAATCAAAGGGGACCTTAATCAGAATATATTGGTGGGATGGTGAGAACAAAGACCCTCTTGAAGGATCAATGCAAACAACAGAAATATAGGCAACCTGTTTAATCATCTTTGTACCATTTTTTTGTGCCTCCAACTTCTAGTACATAGTTAACACTCAATAAATGTTGATCGAATATATGAAATTTCTGTTCCTCCGCCCCAGCCCACGTAGGTTTGAATTTCATTTTTGGACCCCATGATATTCTATATTAGCGTGTACATAGGAATGACATTTTGCAGCATTGATTTATTCACATGGACATCTTCCTCTCCTGGACAGTGCATTCCTTGAAGGAAGGGATTTTGTCATATTCATTTTTGTGTCCTGGGACCCCAAACCAGTTTCCGGAATATAACAGTCACTCAGTTAATATAATTGGATGCATGAGTATTTATCAGATAATAGTATTTGCCTCATTTTTTTCTCTAAAATTAGCAAAAAATTTCAGGTCTAACTAAGAATAGCCTAAGCAGAGGCCATCTAGAAAGGGGATTTTAAACAGAAGTAGGCCTTGGACAATACAATAAGAGACTTACAAATGAAAGATGTAAAGGTATAAAGGTGAGACAGCTTACTTTTAGGAATCAAATTCAAAAACTAAGATTGATCACTATAAGAATAGCAGCTAATATTTATTAAATGCTTATTATTTGGTAGATACTGTGCTAAATGATATACTTATATACATTAATTGTTTAATTTTCAGAACAATCTTATTAGGTAAATAACATTATTATTCACATTCTACAGATGAGAAAACTGAGTCTTGGAGAAAATTTAAGCTTGCTAGTGGTCATACAGATTTAAATCCACGTGTAACTCAAGAACCTGACCTATCGCCACTCTGTTGTCCTGCCTTTAGGTAGAACTTTGAGATATAATTTTTAATGATGTGGGTGGGGAAAATCCTCACTCAAGCCCCTATTCAAACTGTAATGAATATTAGTTTTATTATCTAAAAATCACAATTTCAACAATAACAAATGAGCTATCAGTTATTATGGACTTGCTGACTCCAACACACTGTGCTAGGCACTTACATTTATTACCTTGAATCCTTGAAGGATAGATATCATTATCCCCATCTGAGAAGAGAAAAATGAGGCCTTGGAAAGTCATACAGGTTGCTCAACATCAATAGTTGGAGATTTTCATCCCCAAATCCAAGGTATTCCCACTCCACATCATCTTCCCTCACATTCAAATATATCAGTACAACAATTAGGAAAAACAAACAAAAACAACAAAAGCCCCAAATTTTCTTAATTTGCATAAATAATAGCACCAATCAGAACTAAGGGCTAGTCTAAAAACAAAGTCCAGAGACTGTATTTAACCAAATGCTTCTGCAAAGGTAATTAGGGTGCCCACGAAGTCATAAAATCCAGAAACAATCTCGAAAAGTAGTTTTATATATACGGCACTCTCTCTCTCTCCCTCCCTGCCTTTCTCCCTCTCTAACAGCCAGCTTGGTCTGCTTATTTATTTTCCACATCTCGGACACCTTCGATGAGCTGCCCAACACTGACTCAGCGGAGCCGGACCTGCACCGGGGCCCGGGTCTCGGCAGCTGCCGCTGCTCCGCGTCGCCGCTAGCGCTGCGCCAGCTGTCTCCGCCTGCATTAGGCCACAGTAATGTGAACAACTGGAAGCAATAATGTGTCTCCCCATTTGCCTAACAATACCAACATGGACAATAACTCAGAAGACTGAAGATTTGTGCTGTAATTTAATAAACCCCATGCACATTTCTGCAATTGAGTATCACATCTGTGCAATGGATCCTAGAAGTGTAATATTCTTTTATAAGGGACCATTAACCAATCTTAAGTTTATAGGTTTCCTTAAATCTTTTTCATCAGCTGTTAAACTACAGTAAAGAGAAAATTGCCTCTTATGAGACAAGAGATAGTAAAATACAAAGACTGTGATTAAACGTCAATCAATTAAGGATTATAATATAATAAAATGCTGACTGATGATTAAAATGAGTACATTCAAGGAGAATTGTATAAGCAATATCAAGAATTATTTTTAAAAGTCAGTAGAATAAACTTCAATTAGATCACATTCTATATGTCTTTGCTCTATAACTGAAAAAGATTTATAGAATTATTCCTCTCAAAATTGGCATTGAACATCTATGCTGAAAAGTATTTTTCTAGCTTCTGATTTTACTATTCCCTAGTCTCCAGAATTTTAAATTCTTTTCTGAACAGAGTAAATAATGGCATTTTTGCTTCAGCTAGTTTTCCACCAGTGTATGCAGCTGGGCAACAGTTTATGAAAATGGGTTGCATAGTAAAACCACCAAGCAAACAAACAACATTGCAATCGAGGTAACAAAACACCGACTAGAACTTAGGGCCCCAGAAAAAAGCTCTGAGACTGTTTGTAAAACTTCGCAGTCTAAGGCTCCCTGAAACGGTCCTTTATAGAATTTTTTTCCTCTAAAGGCCAAAGCACTCTTCTGTCTAGAAAGAGATCGCCTGCTGCTGAAGAGCTACAAGAAATCCAGAGCGACCCATTTTATTTCTCCTTCCATCGGCCACACAGCTTTAACCATCAGCTTCTCCATTTGGGCTAGAGTTATGATGGAAGACCTGAGCTAATTACATCAGATTTGGCAGGCTAGCATGCAAAAAAAAAAAAAGACTAAGAGAGGCTTCTTCTTCTTTGCTCTAGTTGCTATAATTTTTCCTTCAAGTATAATATTGGCAGGAGGCCAATATTTTCTGTGCTGAGCTGCTCCTTCCTCAGACCTTCTCTTCCACATTGCCTTCCCAGAGTAATTTTCCTGCTACGCTGTTTGTACCTGGTCCCTTTGGAGCACCGAGGGCATTCAGACTCCTGCCAGTTTGCAGGGAGCATTTCGAAGCTTGTTGCAACAGCTGGCTTATATGAGTCTTGAAGGAAAAGCATGCATACACGTGGCAGCACATTTGAGGCACTAAAGCAGCTGGCAAAGTAAGCAGAGACCAAAAGGTGCAGGTAGCTCACAGCTTTGCTAAAAACTGCTGGAGAAGCCTTAAACAGCAGACAGAGGCATAATTAATAGATAAATCCCAGTGCAACTTGGCTTTTGCCCTTATCACTCCATGGAAACTACTCTAGAGAAGGTCACCAATGACCTTCTAATTACCTAATTCAGTAGATGCTTTCGGTCAATGTTTTCCTAGTCATCTCTGCTGAACTTGTCAAGACAGTTGAGTGACCGGCAAAAAAAAAAAATCACACATTTGCTAAGTAACAAAGCTGAGATATGAAACAGGTGTAACTCTAAACTCAAGATATTCCCATTGAACCTAGTTGCCTAGTTGTTCAACATTTCACAGATATTACAAAAGAAAAGGTGAAGGAAGAGAGAGACAGACAGAGAGACAGAGAATCACATAAAAAGGATGAAGAACAAGGCTGCATCAGACTTCTCAAGCGCAACACAAGAAGCTAATAAACTAAAGAACAATACTTTCAAAATTCTGATGAAGAATGATCCCCAACTTAGAATCTTCAAGCCAAGAATAAATTAAAGACAATTTTAGATGTAACAGGATTTTTCTTAGTAAGATTCTGGATCATGTACTCCAGCAAAGTGAGGAAATAAATATGGATCAAGCCTCCAAGAAGAGCATTGGAATTTTTCCAGAATAAAGCAATGGCTTTGCAGCAACACCAAAAAGCAACCAGAAAATCAGGGCTGTGTGTGTGAGGTCTCCAAGGGAAAAAATGGAAACAATACGTTATCTATTTGACTATTTTGAAAATGCATTAATAGACATTAGAGAGACATATTAGAGCACTAAGAACTAAATAAATGAAAAATGTCACATTTGTTACTCAAGGACAAACAAAAATTTAACTAGGAAAAAACATTATCAAAGTATACATTATTAAAGTATACTCCTTAGCTCAGGAATGAATAGTATTCATATTTCATAATAATGTAAACATTGCCTATGGATTTTAACGAAAATGTTAGAAATCTATAAGAACGATTTCTGTCTGACTTCTCTAAGTGAGAATACTCTTCATCTACCACAGCAGGAAGTTAAATAGATAACATTTAATAAAAAAAGAATTTGCAATATAAGCCTGTTACTTGGAAATATGAGGGTGAATATTAAACACCTACGATGGTTAACAGTGGAGGCCTCTGAGATGATGTCCTGGGCATGGAGAAAAATATGGCAGGAAACATTTCTCATTATAAGTTTTCTGAAATTTTATGACTTTAGAAAAACTATATTTTTAATATATAACTAATAAGAAATTAAATTTTTAAAATTTAGAAAAATACTAATGATCTCTAGGTGATCTTGTCATATGTTCCCCAGCGGGGCATGCTCTTGCCTCTTTTGGTTGAAAACCACTAAGCTTTGGGAGGAAAACCACTAAGCTTTGGGGGGAAATACACTGGTCACTAACCATTGGGAATTTGGCCCCTTTCCCAGTTATTGTGCCAAGTCCATTACTGATTCAGTATTCGAGTTGTATGTGGGTGCACTCTTGTGTGCATGTATAGAGAGAGGTTAGTGACCAATCAGTTTTGAAGATGAAGAAGAAAAAAAACTTAAAATGTTACCAAGATTTCTAGTTTAGAGACTAGGTTGCAACCATTTTCCAATTCTGTGTTATGTAATATGAATACGGTAGGGTCACTCATATCACTAATATGTCTTTAGTCTGATTATTGTAAAACAGAGAGAAATCACTAAGGTGTGTTATTTTTAAACCTTCTATTATTTCGAAATACAACTCATATAAAGAAAAGGGTGTCAACTATGGAGAACATCTTAACGAATTATTATGAAGTGAATTTCAGAGTAATCGCCATCCAAATAGAGAAATAGAGCATTGCCAACCTTGGAGCTCTGAGGGCATTCAGACTCCTGCCCGTTTTCAGAGAGCCTCTTGAAGCTTGCCTTTACCTTTCTGAACACAGCCCCTTCCCTCTTTCTAAATGTAACTGCTACTACCCGAGTTTTATGGAAATTTTCTCTTTGCTTTTCTTTGTGGTTTTAGTACTGAGATATGTATTTAATTTCACTAAGCGCTATATGTATTTAATTTGGAGTTTAAGCAAACTGGAGTTTCTGGTTGGCTAAATGGGATCGGGATGGGATCATACCAATGGGGAGGAAATTGAAGGGTTTCCACACCTCAACAGACATCAAGTACTTTAGATCAGGGTTGCTCAACCTCAGCACTAGTGACATTCTGGGCTAGGGGTGCCATCCTGTGCAGTAAGATGTTAATCAGTACCCTGGCTTCTACCATCTGGATGCCAGTTGCACCTCTCTTTTAGTTGTAATAATCAAAAATGTCTGAAGATATTGTCAAATGACTCATTGGAAGGCGGCAAAATCTTCTTTAGCTGAGAATCACTGCTTTAGACTAATTTAAGGATTACCATTGTCCAAAATGGCACTTGATCTACAAAATTAAGTTCAGGCTCTTTTGGGAGTTCTACTACTCAGTCTTAGCCAAAAGGTGGAGAAGCCAGCCTGAAAGTTCTAAACTATTAGACAACTCAGCCAGAAACTGCAAAATTTCCAGAATTAGCCAAATTCAGTGGCCTGAAGGTCAACTCCCAGTGTCCCAGGTGGCAAGCCTTCCAAGATGGGATGCTTCGATTCAAGTGACAGAATTTTCTTGAGAAAAGGAATCAGCAAATGAGAAATTATTCAGTTGACTTCTTTCCCTACCACCCACTTTTTATTCTTTGAACCTTGAAAAACTGCCAACTTATGAAAAGGCCATATGGAAGCAAAGAACTTCAATATCAAATGTATCATAGTACGTTATAAATACATACCCATACATATTTATAACTATATACATTGTAACATTATAAGTAGGTACACATTCATATTTATAAACACATATTATGTAAACTAATAAAATACATGTTACATAAATTAATATGTAAATATTTTAGAGGTTGTGGTCTAAAAGCATAGCGGGTAATAAAGAGTCCCAAATTTAATATTTACCTGCTGTTCCATCTTGAGCAAGTTCCTTAATCTCTCTCATTATCACTTTCCTTATTCATACCATGAGATTCACCAGGCACACCTCTAAGGGTGTTTTTTATTTTATTTATTTTTTAATTAATGAGGAGAGAAATGTGAAAATGTATTATAAACAACAGAGCACAATGATAATCTATTGCATTATCATTTTGTAAAGTTTCAAGGAGAAAAAGAAATTCAAGGCTTGTATACAATTAAAAATACAGTACTGTAGAGCTATAGAGTCTCTTTCAGTGATTTATTTTTCTTTTCTTCTTTTTTTTTGACTATGGGCCAACAACAGAATAAGAATTGACTCTTCAACTTTAGATTTGAAGCAGAACTCTAGTTGAGAGAATTCAGTGCAGGCATAAAAAGGTTCACATCTCACATCTCTTCCTTTTGGTGCTGTACACTCTGTAATGGTGTCAGAGGGTCTTCCTGATTTTTGGAATCTTGTTTCTCCCACTAATTTTACCTTTTACATAAAAATTAAGTTTTTAACTGGCGTATTTATTGTATATTCTCACTGGGATAGCATTGTTCATTCCATCTCGCAGACTCCTGTGGTGAGGACTCCTGCTTGTACTCTTTGCTTTGCCCAGTGCCTAACACAGCACCACTTGCATGGAGTTACCTAATGTTGATATGAGATTAGAGACATAAGTTCTGGAGGAACATGAAGGTCCCTGGTATGGAGATGAGCACCAGGGTCCTCTGTCGGTATAGGGAACAATGGTCGCATGAGAGGAGAAACTATTTAGATGGGGTAGCCAGGAAAGACTTCTGATTAGTTAACATTTGAAGAGACATCTGTATGGTGAGAAGGTAAACAGTCATTATATATTTTGAGTCTGTTTATTTAAAACTCTCCGTGATATTATTATTTAATTATATGATCAATATTTATTTATATAAATATAGGTAATATAGATATAGATGATATCTATATAGATGATATAGATATATAAGATATTTAGGGCCCATTCTAATCCAAGATTATCTCACCTCAAGATCTTTATATTAATTACATCTGCAAAGACCCTTATTCCAAATAAGGCCACATTCTGAAGTTCCATATAGGTATATATTTTGGGGTACAGTATTAAACCCACTACAATAATATAAGAAATATGTAATATCAATACTACTTCTGCTATTAATAAATGATAAGTGGCACTATAAGATTATACTTGCTTAATACTATTGCCCTCATATGAAATTAAACTCATCATAGAATTACACTTTTATGAGAACCCATTGTCTACAAAGATACCCTTTTAAAAATCATAAATTACCTGTAACTGTTACCCACATTTGTACTTTAACTTTATGTTCAAAGCAGAGTTATATCAAAGGCGTACATTCTAGACAGTAAGAACGGTGTTGTTTTCACTGGCTTTGTTGCAGGTGCAGTGGAAATTTTTTCCATAATAACGTTCCATCCGTAAAACAGACCCAAGCATCCAATAGATGGCATGGATTTAGTTTGCCTCAGTGTAAGTTTCCATCTTTTAGAATGTGAGGAAAGTTAGATAATCAATATTCTTGACCTACCGGCTCTGCTAAACTTTTATGGCTGGATACCCCTGGAGAGATGCCATTTTCTTTGCACCGAGAGATCTGCAAAGTGTCTGGACCAAAGTGACTAGAGTTACTCTCACTCACAAAAGGCCTCAGAGAGCAGATTAAAAACCGATTCCCCTCCTTTCCTGCCTTTTCATCTGACTCTTGTGGTCGTTTCTGCTGATGTCAGCTCCAGTCTCTCCAGCTATCACCGTCCTTTTCCTACAGAGATGGATGGCTGAGCAGACTGCTGGAGTAGTGATCCATCACATATGCCTATGGATGATCAAGGCCGTGTCTGTGGCTCCAAATCTGGCAGGAATAAGCATGGGTCGCATCCAGCAACACAGCCCTCTTGTGCCACCCACAGAGAATCAGGGAACCTGAAAATTTTTCTACTTATTTCAAAATGCTGCCAACTGCTCACCTGCTGAGATCGAAAGTGGTAGCAAAAATAAGAAAAAAAGTGAAAAAGAGATGAAAAAGCTGAATAAAGATATTTGGGATCTGAGGCAGTGGTATCTAGTGGGTCTTTGAGCTTGTTAGTTTTGTGGAGATCTATTTGCTGTGTGTGCCAAGGCTTAATATACAAACAATAACGCTTTTGTGGGTCAAAAAAGCTAGAGGCACTAAATTAGGCACATACCTAGGTGTGAGAGAAGTGGACTCCTGCTCACAGAGATATGCAAAAATGTGTTTCTTGATGACTCTCCAGTATTGAGGACCAAGATATACTGAGAGCGTAACAAATATTACAAAAGGGTATAATTTCTCTTCTGGAGCTTTTATTTTTTGCTATAGTCATTTATTCAGCATTCTTAGGCAGATACTATTTCTGATTCACTGGTGAATTGCAAAGAGGTGCAGTGAATGCAATGTGCAACGCTGGGTTAAGAACTATTTGAGGACAAAGGTTCAGATTGCTAGTTCAAGTCACTTAAGACTATTTAAAAAATATAAAAAGGAATGATGGTAAAAAAAACAAACAAACAGATTAATCTTATATTAAAAATGTGAATATATTCTAGAAGGACCAGGAAAATCCTTTAGGGCATACACTACACAAGTCATCCTGTTCTCCGGGGCCTTCCCTCTCCTCTTCTCAGACAGTTGTTCAGCAAACACTAACTGAGCACTTACTGTTTGGTTTCAGGTAAAAGATACTGCATCCGAGGACTGTACGGTCTGTCCAGGCACACACCGAACTCACGAGTCCTGATTTTCTTTTCCTTTTGAGATACATTGATTTATGCCTTCTTCCCATTCTCTAAGCTTTGTGTCTTCTAGAGTGGCAAATAGAAAACAATAAACCGATCTGTGTTAACATTGGGATCGTAGAGAACACCCTGAAAGCCTCTGTGTCTTTTGATGTAGTTGGAACAGTTTATAGGTGATCTCTGGAGACAGTGTCATGGCCCGTGTTAGACTACTGTCTTCCTGGAGGTTTTTGAACTCCACCACAAAGAAATGGAAGGACCTACATAAAGTAAGTTATTTCAGAAGCTCATACTCTTTCTATTTAGTTGTCCGGTGCTGGATCACAAGGTAACTGTTTTTTAATCTGTTTTTATATATTTATATAAATTCTATGTATTATACATTTAATAAATCTTATGTACTGAACTAGACAAAGTCATGTCTGTGTTAGAGGTCTTTGTATTTACTGAGACTCATTAGTGAAGAAGATAGTTGAAATGCTTTGAAAACCAACAGTATTACATTATGAGCACAGCTAGTACCATTTTTCATTCAATATAGTGCTGTTCTGATTGGAAATCCATAGTCTGCTGTTAACCCTGAAAATTTTCCTCCAGACAGTGGATAAACCAAATGATTTTTTTCCCCTTCAGAATTACCATTCTCTGGAGCCTCATATCCTAAAATGTGCCAAGTTTAGCTCTTTATTGTGTATCACAGTGTATTGTGCCTGCAAGAATGTAGCAAGATTTAAAGTCTCAGAGTAGGCTAGGGTCTTTCCAAATTTGGCAGCAATTGCTGGAATTTACGATGCTGCTGCTCATTGCTTTACATATTCTCTTTACCTGAGAGAAGGGAGGAAGTTTGGGAATCTCCTCTAGCTATTTACCATCCCGCAATCAGCTCAACACGTCCTAAAATTAGGTTAAAAAATCATTTGTATTGTCTCTGTTGCACCTATGAGACTTGAGAACACAAGGCACTCAGCAGAGAAATGAGTGGGGACTGTAATCCAGCCCACGTTTTGCTCACTGAGCTCTTTGCCATGCCCTGTCATGATGATGAATCCACTCAGGGGAAGAGGTACCACATTCTAATTTTCACAAAGGCCCTAGATTGGCTGCTGGTCACCAGGTGCATAGTGGGATCCACACAAAGGGGGCTTAGGGGCCCAATTCAGCCTTCATTCTTCTTAATATGTTCCTTCTTTCCTAAGCACAAAGATCTTCCTCACCATTTGTAGGAATAAGCTGCAAATAAATCCATGATATCTCTTAATTTCATCTAGTTTGGAGAAGTATTAAGAAATTTTCATGTTGCCCCTGAATTTAAAGTACTTTTGATGACCTAAATGCGTTGTTATGCCATGGCATGACTTGTCCATACTCTGCAGCATCTGAAGTTTGGGGAAATGAGTGCAGTGTGGCTAGGACTACGTTAGATGCTATGAAGAATGAAAAATAGAATTGTAGGCATGTGTGTTTCATTTCACAGATGCATGTGTGTGTGTGTGTGTGTGTGTGTGTGTGTGTGTGTGTATTTAGTAGATTTTGCTCTTCCTTTTGCTCAATTGGAGTCTAATTGGGATAGTTAGAATATCTTTCCTATGTCTTTCATTTGCTGCGTAATAAATTGTTCATTCTTCAAGGGCCAATTTCAATGTACCCTCCTCTGGGTACCTTCGCACCACCAGGCAAGATCCTTCATGTTCCTGTATCGCTACATACATTTATTGAGGTCTTTACCACTAGTAGTTTGTATTTGCCTGTTCTATTGGGCCAGCCTGACTATGAATGAGTTCTTTGAAGAGAAAGACTACCAAATGCATTTCTGTAGCTCCAGAGTTGGTGTCAGGTCCTGCACATCTCAGTTATTCAGAAAATGCTAAGCGAATCTATGGTGAATGACATAATTCTGGCTGTGTGATCATTAGTCTTTGAGGGGTATTACATCTTTGAAAATGCTACAGACTCTCTCCTCAGAAAAAAAAAGTACATTTATGTTAAACACACATTTTGCATAAAATTTTAGACTGTTCTTAGGCCCTCTGAAATCCTTTCATGGACCTACGAGTCCACAGAAGTCAGATCAAGAACCACTTGCTAAAGGAAATAGACTAATACCCTTGATACAATAAAGTGCTAAACATTTCCCTGCTATTTCCTTCACTCGGATATTTATTGTGCTGGATGTGGAGGACGCTATGATGAATATCACACCAGTGAGAGATACTGACAAATGAGTCCACAACGATACTACAGCACTGTAAGTGCTATTATAGCAGTATACATAGCATGCCAGCCTTAGAGAAGTGGTTTTCAGATTCGTGATTTCATAAACAATTTTTTTTTTTTAAATGGGGTAACCAATATAAATGGTCAAGTTTTCATTATCCAAAATCAGGACCTTAAAAAATGTTCTACTATCACTTTCATTTCATAAAATCTGACTACCCCGAAGGAAGAAATGTATAATTTTGGAATAAAAACAATCCTTTTAATTGATCACATATAATTTTGGAAGAGCAATTTTTTTTTCTCATTTTATTGTAGACATCTGAAATCTTCTCACACACTGGTATTAGGAGCTAAATGTTTGAATCTCCCTCTTTTAGGAGTCATCGAAGGCTTCCCAGAAGAACTGTCCACACTGAATCTTAAGGGATAAAGGAGGATCTAGAATCAGGGGAGAACCAGAGGAAAGGGCTTATTGCAGGCAGATGAAATAACAGCTGAAGGCTCTGAGACTAAATAAATAAAACTTGTGCATATAAAGCAGTGATAGGGGTGAGCTCAAGTAAAAGTCTTCATCGAAAAAATGTTGAAAATTCTTAGGAACTGGACTTGTGCAGAGGAAAGGCGTCACGTACTGGTTGTATGCCAAGGCTAGAATAGAGGTAAGCTGTGAGAAGTTCTGGGTCTCTGTATGAAGATCGACTTATCCTCAAGCCACGTGTAAGAGCAAATTAGCCAGCAAGATGGTCCTACAGGCAGTTTAGGAGAGGACAAGGTAGGGATGAAAGGCAATGAAGAGAGCCGGTGAGTCTCCGTACAGAAGAAACTAAGGAAGGCCTACTGGAGGAGACTGGCTGGAAAGTGGCATTTGCACCAAAGACTGATGGGGAGAGTGGCAACCAGCATCAAGGCAACCATCCAGAAAAGCTATTCGGTCAGTAAGGTGAAGAGGGTCTTTTTTGCTAGGTAGAAATGGAAATAGAGTGTAAAATAAATGCCAGATGATAAGAAGAAACAGAAGAATTGGAGGTAAATCCATATACATAAAAACACACAGAGTTAATATTACCTTATTTTAAAAATAATTTAAAGATATTCTCTTCTCTTATCCATATGCCATGATTTCAGTCAGCATATGTGGTTAATCAAACCTTAGTAAATACATATTTCACTGTTAAAATATTTCTTAACAATTGTATTAATGCTATTTGATGGTATTTGTTGACCATATTTTTCAAGTTTCGGTTTTGCAAGAATTTATAAGCCGATTAACTACTCAGATAGTTAACTTAAGGTAATTTAAAATGTTATATGTTCCAAAATTGCTCTTTTCAGATGAACTGCAGGTATGTGTTTCTCATCCAACTCGGGGCTACTGCTACTTAATAATCCGCTATTGAGGAAAATAACACAGGGTACTGTTAATGTCTCTGGATAAGTTTCTATTGAGAGACTTTTGTACGTGATCAACGGCTCAGTCTCAGATGCTTTCTACTTATGGCATGTGAATATTTAAAATCCATCTTCACCTGAAATCACCATTTCCTACCTGCCTTTTCTTCCACCTAAGATTATCCTTTTAAATCTGTAGCAAATAATTTTTAGACACATTTCTTATTATAACGTTACCGCAGCCAGCACAAACATCTTCTTTTTCCTTTCTCTCACCATGTGTACACATAATGCAGTTTCTTATTAAATATACATGCAGCTCCTCGTTGCATATGAATGTACCTCATCAAAGAACAAGGGAGACCCTGCAACTTTGCTACCGATTGGTCATAAAGACAGGGTAATATCTGAATGATGTTCTTGGGCTCTCTCTTAAAAAAAGACTGAAAGAGTCATGTAACTTTAGCAATCATCATAAGGAACTCTAATGTGGTTTCTCTTCTTACATATTTATTAAGCTGCTTTATAACATATTTTCAAGACCACAGAAAGCAGAAACTGCTTTCCTACTTCCTGAAGAGAATCTGCAGAAGTCGTGGGTTTTATCCACATGGGTGATACTCTCATGTTTGGGGAAGATGTCAGTCTGAAGAAAGTCACACAGTGGGGGTCGTGTTAGAATGGCTCAGTTGTGAAATGCTTCCTGGTCGTTCAAGTTCATCTCAGAAGAAACACCATGCAGTGCCGTTGAAGATATCCTTTGAATAAGCAAAGAAGAAGAATATTTCTCATATCCAAACAATTTCACTTTAACTTTAGATGCAAATGACTTGAAATTCACAAAAATGTGATGCAGGGGAGAAGGAGAAAATCAGAAGCCTATTAAGGAATAATAAAATAGGGATTTGGAAGGACAGTCTACTGTTTGGTTGAGGGTGCAGTCCTCAGGAAGCTCTTCTTCAAGTTTGGGGGTGCTAAATGACATCGTTGGAAAACACACTAGAATGGGTGACTTCCACCAGGTCTGCACACACTAGGTGAAACATATCTATTGACTTACAAGCTGGATGCATGTGTCAAAATGCAATCGGGTATTTTTGTAATAATAGCTAGCAGTCATGGCTATAAATTATTCATGGAGAGTATTCAGTGCAAACAGGTTAGTGCACACATCCTCTTCAGCTCGACTGCCCTGGTTTTAGATCACGCAGACATTCAACTCCTCAGAGATCTGCTCTTATCACTGCAGACCCTAAAAGGGGCCCAAACTGCAGTCAGTTCAACAACTCACAGCCGCCTGGCCACTCGCTAAAGCTGTGCCTCAAGGTTCAGTGAGTAAACACGGTCCCTCTGCCCCCGCTCTCACACCCGCCTGGCCCCAGCGATGTAAGGTAATATCAGACATGAAGGCGGATCGATCTCCAGAGCAGAGGCATGGCGGTGCTCCGCTATCTTTGTGCAGAAACATGGAAGAATGTGCACAGAAAAGGCCACTGGTGATCTTAACGCAAGCTGACATTTCACTAATGCCATGTTTCGGAGGCTGGAAAGAGCTGGCTATCCAGCGAAGCCCTCAGTTTAAATTTAAATAAGTGTGGCGCCCTATTGCAATGTAGAGCATGGATTTCCCCTTCTGCTCCGGACTATTTCAGCCACGGCCATTTCCATTTCTTCTCAGTGATCAATGTAGGCAGATGGACTTCTCTGCAGTGCCACATAGATGGCCGGAAAGGTTACAGCATCTTTTACATTTTAAGAATTAAAGTCACAAGGGAAAGCAAACTCTCTGTTAATATTTCAGGAAGGCTATTCTGCCTCCCCATCAAACAGGCAATTAATGAGATATGGACCTCAGATGTCCCAGGTCAGATAACTATACATTTCACTATACCTTTTTTGTCCTTTAAGATGAAAAGATATTACAGACTTTCCACTGGTTAATATGGAAGAACTATTTTGTCACAAGATATCAGAGCTTTTATTTGCGGGCTTAGAACAGGAAGCGAGTTATGCTATCTGTTCACCAGTTTATAAGCAGAATAAAAGAGATGTTAGCGTAACGATTGAAGCAAAATTTGGAAATGTAATAGGCACTGTGAAATGAGAAGAGCAGCAAATAAAATTTGTGGGTTCTAGAGTTGGCTTTCTTTAGGATTAGATAGCAATAGTTTATCTCCATAACTGTTTTTCAGAGTGTTAGAAAGCAATAGATAAAAACATCTCCATAGCTCAAAGAGCACAGTACCAGAAATCAGAAACCCTGGTTCAGCTATGTAAAAGCCTATGTGACTTAAAATTGGCCATCATTTAACCTCTCCGAGGGGCAGTTTCTTCATCTATAAAATCATAATAAAAATAAAATCTTCCCTGAGCATCATTTTGTTGTAAGGACAAATGACATGATATAAGGAAAGAAGGTTATTGTAGTAAGTTGAATAATCCCCCCAAATTTTGTCCTTTGTTTCTTGCTTGGACCTTTTAATTTTGGCTTTTTTTTGATTTTTTTTTTTTTTTCAATGATTTGGTTAAGCTAAGGATCTTGAGATGAGGAGACCATCTGGACTAGCTGAGTAATCCCTAAATCCAATGGTAAGTGTTTTAAGAGACACAAGGAGAGAGGACGCAGAGACGGAGGAGAAGGCCCTGCAAAGAGAGAGGCAGAGGAGACTGGAGTTATGCAGCAACAAGGCGCGCAAGCCAACGGCCATGAGAAGCTGGAAGAAGCCAGGAAGGATTCTCCCCCCAGAGCATCAGAGAGAAAGTGACCCTGCCCACACTTTGGTTTGGGACTCTGAGAGAACACATTTTTGTTGTTTTATTCAAGCTATGAATTTTGAGGTAATTTGTCACAGCATCCATCGGAAAATAAGATGATTATGTTCAGAGTGGGAACTAGGTGAGAAAAGTTCTCACCTCTGGCACAAAATTTAAAGTGGTCCCCCCCAAAACTCAGTTATCAAGATAAGTAATATTTTAAGGCAACATTTAAAAAAATCAAAATCAATGCCAAAAAATCTATGATGAGGAAAATATTTAAATTTCTAGATAGTAAAAGATTTGTCTTTGATATTGAAGTACCCTCTCATTATTACAATAAAAAAAAGATGAAGCGAGGCATCATTTTTATGTTATAGCATCTAAATGAGAAGTGTCAGTCATCAAGCCACTTTTCAGTTTTCGAATTGTGCTTTGGTGACTAGTAGTTTGAAAGCCCTAACAAATGAAAATATAGGACCCTCAGAGTCAAATAGAATGCTAATCTAATCACAAAGAAACATTTCATGTACAATTTTGTGGTTCTAGTCTCTGGTTGCATATTAGAATCACCTAGGAAGATTTACAAAATCCCAGTGTTTGTGCTCACACCAGACAAATTATATCAGAATCTCTGGGGATGGGACCCAGGTGTCAGTTTTGAAGTACCCTCAGAGATTCCAGTGGCAACCAAGCCTGGGAACCACTGCTGTGAAAGATGAAGATGGTGGAGGTAGAGATGCTCTCTGGGTGTCTGGGAGGCTGAGTTCTGTGAACCATCCTTGGTATGTCATTTAAATGATAAATTGTATGGGGTGATTATGAACCATGTTTAATTATACATCAATCAGGGCTTACTTTTCAACAATTTAGGTTCTTGAGAGAGTTGTCTATTGGTAATTCACTGAGGATGGTAATACTGACTGTGTTCGTGCTTGTATAGTTTTTTGCAAAGAACAAAAGTTTCTCCCTCTCGGTCACCAGTGTGGTCCCTTACAGTTCTGTATTTCTAAAATACATTTCTTGAATGCTTTTTCACTGAAGTAGGATGAATGGTACCCTTCTCCCTCTCCTCCCCCAGAAGATACATCTACCTGGAACCTATTTGGAAAAAAAATGTCTTTGCAGATGTAATTAAGTGAAGGATCTTGATATGAGGAGATCATCCTAGATTTTCCAGGTGGTACTTAAGTCCAGTGACAAGTGTCCTTGACATACAGGGAAGACACAGACACAGAGGAGAAAAAGACACCATGTGAAGAGATTATGCAGCCACAAGACAAGAAAGGGAATTGAGACTTGCAATTATTGTCAG
>NW_011888802.1:821469-833583 GCF_000151845.1 Pteropus vampyrus | reverse complement strand
GGACCCAGGTGTCAGTTTTGAAGTACCCTCAGAGATTCCAGTGGCAACCAAGCCTGGGAACCACTGCTGTGAAAGATGAAGATGGTGGAGGTAGAGATGCTCTCTGGGTGTCTGGGAGGCTGAGTTCTGTGAACCATCCTTGGTATGTTATTTAAATGATAAATTGTATGGGGTGATTATGAACCATGTTTAATTATACATCAATCAGGGCTTACTTTTCAACAATTTAGGTTCTTGAGAGAGTTGTCTATTGGTAATTCACTGAGGATGGTAATACTGACGGTGTTCGTGCTTGTATAGTTTTTTGCAAAGAACAAAAGTTTCTCCCTCTCGGTCACCAGTGTGGTCCCTTACAGTTCTGTATTTCTAAAATACATTTCTTGAATGCTTTTTCACTGAAGTAGGATGAATGGTACCCTTCTCCCTCTCCTCCCCCAGAAGATACATCTACCTGGAACCTATTTGGAAAAAAAATGTCTTTGCAGATGTAATTAAGTGAAGGATCTTGATATGAGGAGATCATCCTAGATTTTCCAGGTGGTACTTAAGTCCAGTGACAAGTGTCCTTGACATACAGGGAAGACACAGACACAGAGGAGAAAAAGACACCATGTGAAGAGATTATGCAGCCACAAGACAAGAAAGGGAATTGAGACTTGCAATTATTGTCAGTAGAAAAGAAACTATTATCCAAATTTTAATTATAGTCACAAAAGGATGAAGGTGGGTCCAGGGTCCAGGAACTGCAAAGAAAATGGGAATTGTGGGAGAGGTTAAGCAAGTTCAGTAGAAAACAATGGTTATGAGTGGGAAAGAGAACACAGGATAAAAACGGGTAGAAGGGAGCTAATGGCAAGAGTCAAGAAAGAGAGAAAAAGGGAATTGCCCGGGAGACTAGAAGATGCCTTAAGCCCACTTTATCTCTGTCACCAGTTTAGGAAGTGACAGTAAGTATTTATCAAATCAAATACGTGATAATTTGTCTCTACATATTTTGTAGGCAAAGTGTAAGCATTAATTCCCCTGTGAAATTCTTAAGACAAAATAGCTCTGAAGAGTAGCAAATAGTTCACATTTTCAATGCTTTTAAAACAGGTGGTAGGTAATAACACTGTTCAATTACATGGGCGTTCTCACCATGAGAAGGGCTTTGTCTGTCAGTTGGTTGTACATGGTGTTCCAAGTAAAGTGTCACACGCACAACATGCTGGTGATATGTTCCAGGCGAATATATAGAAGAAAATAAAATTGTAGCTTACTAATTGAGATTTTTCATTTTCAACTAAAGAACTAGGCTTAGTTATCATGTGTTATTTACCTTCACAAATCAACAATTCCATAAAAAATGGGTTTTATCCTAAAGAAAATTGTCAAAGTTTGTTGAAAACTCATAAAACATTTTCCCATAGTTATAATACTATTATAGGTCCATAAGTTTCCAAGTTACTTCCTCCCAAACACCATTTAACCTGGGAAGTATTTAGAACATAAGATTATAATATAAGACTCATACAAGGAGTCATCCCATAAACATTTATTGAGTGCATTCTATGAACTCAGCATTGAACTAGTTGCTGGGGAGACCAGAAAAACACTTTTAACAAGATAGATTCATGTTCTTAAATTGTTCAGAGTGCAGTTGGAGATATGGACACATTCATAAATATGACACGACATAACGTATGATGTGCTGCAAATGAAGAATGTTATGAAAGTGTAGTTTCCACAATAGGGGTGTAAAATGGTTAAACAAGACCCACCCACTCCTGCCATTATAGTGCAAACAAAGGGGATGTTTATTAGTGACATCCAGGAAAGATAGTGCCTGTATATCTGCTCGATGGCAGATTTACATTTGTAGAAGATATTTCTTAATGTTGAGTAATAATTTCATACTAACCAAAGTTAGTATGAAAAATGATAAATTAGATGAAAGGCCATGTATTAGGACTTAGCCTAGAAAGTGTAATTATGACTTTTCTCCCTTCGAAAAATAGAAACCAAAACAGTACTGATAAATTTTAGAGTGCAGAAAGTAAAAATGCTTTGTTGAAAACGTACAGTGCAGACAAGGAATCTAGACAAGCAGCAAAGGAGGAGGGCGGGGGTTGGCAGAGGAGTTATAGGTACTGAGAAAGCATGAGCAAAACACAAAATTGTGAAGGGACATGACATGGATCTACATGGGCTCAGAGTTAGTTCCTGAATGGATAGGGAGCCCGTCTTCTAGTTGGTCAGCATGAGCTTTATCTCTACTGACTTGGCAATGAAAATGATAGTGTACTGGAAAAGAGCACACCTTCTGGTGCCAAATGGCCTGACTTTGCATCTTACTAGCAGTAGGACCTTAGCCGTTCTTAAACCTCATTCTGTCTCAGTTTTCTCATCTGTAAAATGAGGATCCTAAAAATACTTAGTCCATGGTGTTGTTCTGAGAAATATATGTTAATAAATGTGAAGTCATTAAAACAGTGCTACCAGCAATTCATCGTTGTCCCTAGCATCCTTGCACCTTCTTGCTAGAGATGCCAAGAACTCAAACCTCATTCCTCTTTATCGAGGACACTTTTCGGGATTGTGTTTACAGCAAGCCAGTTTAAGAGATGAGAGGATGTGTCCTCTGGGACAAACAGCACACTTGATTACTACTTGCTATAAAACAGCAAGTTATTCAAACACAGTGTTTTCCTATAACGGAGCCAATGGCAGGTGCAGGTATTCACCTAGGCTTATACAGCATCACCTTCCTGAGAAGTGGGGCCAAGCAAATGATGCTAACATGGTGCTCATGTCGTTTGCTCTGCTGTCAGTAAAAAAGTCCTTTTTCTCTGACCCAGAACTCTCATATATTCTGCCAGCATTTATGAAATAATAACAAGCTAAATTATTAACTTTTAAGTAGGATAAAATAAAATCCTATACTCAATAGTTGGAACATAGTAAACATTAAATAAATGTTAGTTTTAAGGGACAGATTCTGTCAACGGAAGCTGAAGAGGCCTGTGAAAACAAGAAGGACACTGGAGGGGTGGGATTGACAAAAGCGTCAGGGGGTTTATTCTTGAAATGGCTTCCAGGTTCTTCCCTTTTATTACCCATACCCACTTGCCTTACTTATTATTCACCAGTAATACCAATAGTTTTTATATTGTTCATAATACAATGTTCTTCTAAAATTGCTTACTGACAATAGGATCTGAACTCAACTCACCTACCTCCGAAAGGAAAACATAACCATTGAGAGAATGGGAATTATTAAAGTATTTTTGCCACATCTAACAAAGAAGAAGAATAGGAAAAACTTACCTATGATATATAAACTTTTTGTTTGGGCTTTTAAAAAAGTTTACTGAGAAAGACAAATCTCTACCCAGAGGTTAATGAAGAATCTTTGAGGATGTAGATAAATGAAATAATATTAATCTACATCTAAAGAAACAAACAAAAAAGACATACAGAATCGAGCTACCTTAAGCATTTCTCTAGGAACACTAGGACAAATGAAGGTTCAAGAGTGAAAATCTGTACAGGAAGGAAGAGAGAAAGTAAAGGGGCTGAAATGTAAAATGAGGGCTGAAGACACAGGGCTAGAGAAGCTGGCTTACATCTCTGCATCCCTAGGCCAACAAACAGGAAGAAAGCACGACTTCTCTCATCTTCCTCCTCCTCACTATCCCCCCTTTCTTCATTCCCTGCTACTGCATTTTCATAAGGCTTACGAGGATAGAGTTAGAACCAAAGTACAGCAACCGGGGGAGGAAGGTGAAGGGAGAGATAGGGATACATGGTTGACAGAGAATGGGCAGGAGCGAGGTCACCATGGCATCAGTGGTCTCTGACATGCACAGGAATTGTGGCAAACTACATCTTAAGTGAAACCTCCAATGAGATAAAGTTTGGGGAGGTGTGCCAATTAATCAGGCATTATTGTCTTCAGACACTTGGAAAGGATGCTCATATCTTTTGCAGTGGTCGACTGTCAGAGAATATCCAATGTTTAAATTTTAGACTCATTACTGAGACCACAGCTTGACCTGACAGAAAAAACAGTGTACCGGGGTCAGAAGACCTGAGGGGTTTTTTTTTTCCCTCTGTCACCTCCTCATCTAACAACCTTAGGCAAGATGCTTCACCTGAGCTCGAGTTTCCTCTTCTCTAACTGGAAGGTAACACTCTCTGACTCACAGGGTCCTGGAAGCATGAGCCAGAATAATGTACAGAAAATTTTCTCATGCTGTAAATTATGAAGTATTTACTATATGATGAGAAAAACTATGAAAGAAATTCTCTTTCAGAATCAAATCTTGTAGTTTTCATAACTGTGTAAGAATATAATCCTGTATTAGCTCTCCTGAACAACAGAAGCCAGACCACATAACTATATGTACTTATACATACATGCTTATGTACCATAAATATGTATATTTTGAGATTACACGTGTTTGTAAGGAGAACATGCAACATGAGTTGACGTTACAATTTCTCTTGCAAAAATGATCTTGACACAAAAAACATCCATGTTTCTCAGAATTAGAGATCCCTAAAATACTATCCCTTTGGACTCTGTTATTAAGGACTATCAATACTTTGAATACATGAATAATTACTGAGGAAGGTCAAAAGAACACCTCATTCTTTTATCAAACCACTCTGCTGGTGGTAAAATGAAGGTGCTACCTGTCTGTGCCTCCAAGTGAATGCTCATATTTTAATGGCAAGTAGAGACCCTGGCAACCCCAAATATTTTGCATAATAACTTATACTGGACCGAAAGAAGCCCCAAATGTTTAATAACTTGGTAAGAACTATATTTATCTTTTGAAATAGGGTTGCCAGATAAAATACAGAACACCTAGTTAAATTAGAATTTTAGATAAACAACAAATAATTGCAATAAAATTCAATATTTGAGACATGCTTATACTAAAATATTATTTGTTGGTTTTCTGAAGTTTGAATTTGACCAGCATCCTGTTTTTTTTTTTTTTTTTTGCTAAGTCAGGCAGCCCTACCTGACGCACCAGCTGCAACATGACCCCATGTCCCTATGATCTCACCATACTCAGTTAACTTCATGAGGTAAACAGCTCTGTCCCTTTGGCTTCTGTGGGACCTGATATTTCTCCTTGTCCTTCCTGACACTGTGAAGGGGGAGATCACGTATCACTGTGCCTGCAGTAATAGATATTAAGCCACATGCCTTCTTGAAATCACTTGAAATTCTTTAACCACATTCCTAGCAGAGACCTCGAAATAAGCATACAGGTACTTTGGAACAAATAAAACAAACTTTCCCTTTCTGTAAGCGATTAAATGGAAACTCCTGGAAGCTCCAGGTTCTAATTTTACCCAAGATGAGTAATGCATTGATGATTAGTTTACATTGTCTCCTTTTGACATTTCTTTGATTATTTTTTTTAAACAATGCCACTGACAAAAAGCTAATTAGATTCTAATTATTTCCACACAGATTAGTGTTCTTAAGCCTCCATCTCAGACAGATCATGATATGATGACCTCAGATCAGTTTCTTGGCATTTAAATTATTTTTTAAAAAAGTAGAGAAAAGGTACTACTATTCTGCATAATTATTAGGCTTAATTTAAGAAATAGACCAAGATATAAGCTGTAGTGGTGGCTTAACAAACCCCTTAGGGCTAGCTCAGATTCTACTACCTTCTGATTAAAATACAAATCTGGAAATATTCACCTCCATTATCACCATGAAGACGTGATGCTTTCAGGCTTGATAATGAGTTCAGGCCTGGTAATCATTTTCATGAAGATCTGGTGGTAAGAGGAAGGATATGAGAGCCTGGTAAACATGCCCTTAATTTACAGTTCCATGTAATCAGCTAGTATCCAAAATTACTGTTAGAACTCTGAAGGAGATCCCCAGGCTCCCTAATATATATGTAAGATCTAACATCCTTAATGATCACAAGGTAATTTGAAATTTTCATAGCCATCGCATCTGAGAATTTTCATGGGAGACACATTATAAGTTGTGCGTGTGATTTTTTTAAATAAAAAGCAAATAAAAGTAATTGATTCAGCTTTTGTTTAACTGCCATCCTGAATGATTGACATGAGAAAGACATTCTACTCGAGCACTGGAATAAAATTCGGAGTCTCTCTTTGACAGTTCTTTCAGCTAAAATTGTCCAACTTTTTGACAATTGCAGTGTAATTACACTAACTGAAATCTGCGTAAGTTAAAGAATAAGTATTCTTCCCATGACTGTGAAGTTGCACCTGTATTATTTGACTGCAAATCATCTATAACAATAAGTGAGGTCATCCTAATTTTTTTTTTGTACAATGTTATTTTCATGGTTTTTGTGGAGTAGCTGACATGTTGAAGGTAGAGAGGATTTTCCCATTTTATGAGTTATTTGGAAGCACTAACCTCCAAAAAGATATTAAAGAGCTTATAATACAATCACAGGCCTGAAAAGTACTTAACAGAAGACACAAAATCCAGGAGTTAAATAAGGTAGTGTGTTTGGCAGAAAGAAAAGCAGCGAGGACAATCAGGGAGAGGTAAGGAGGCCAGTGGCTGTGGGAAAGTAAATGATATGCTGAATTTAACTCACTTGCTAGCAGCTAGAAGAGAAAGAAAGCAAGCAGATTCTAAAATTTTCATTGTCAAATGGTTAAAAGTATTTCCGTTTTCCAGTAGAATCAAAGTTTACCTTCATCCCACACCCGCAGATGGAAGTGGGGCGATGCTGTGATGTCATTAAGAGTGTTGTGTTTGGAGGTGACCGAGGCCTGGTATTTCCAAGCAGCTTCCAACACTGGATCCGGACTAAGAGACCTCAGAGGCCGAGAGGTGAAATCTGTTCTTCCCCTGAGCCTCTCTAAGGCAGTGCTTTTCCAACATGTTGACCATTACCCGCATTTAAAAAAAACAATGATTCCCTTATTGTATGTTACTCTGGTGTTTTCTAATCAATTCTATTTTTATTTACATTCAAAAGTTCTGGTCAAAACCCACTAAGTTAACTTTTTGAGCCACTAAATAGATGGAAGCCCACAGTTTGAGAAATGCTGTGCCAGCAGGCATAGCATTTTCTTAAAATACAAAAAAAAATGGTAAAATGTAATGTTTTATATTTATAAAATATGCATCTATATACATCCTCAGACATATATAACATTTCAAAATGTATATGTAAAATTTTGTTTTAAATATGTGGTAATAACTTGCTTAAGTTTATGAGAAATCTTGAGCTTAAGTTTAAACATATCTTTTAATCATACAGTTGAATTAAAACCTATATTAAATGTTAAAATGCTAGTATGTATTTTTATTCATTTCATAGATTTCAGCTTGTCTTTTTAACACAAAGATATTTTAACTAATTTAAATAATTAACCTAGCTAACTCTTGAATTCTTGTCACCTAAGTTTTTTCTATAGCTTACTTTAATAAGCTTTCCTCAGTCCCCGGGGAAAGTTTGTGTTGTCAAGCATACGAGTTGGTCATTTATTAGTGTCTGTACGTCAGCTTTGCACATCGTTTTTTTAAAATATGATTTAGACACAACATGATCATTAGCTTAAAAATTGTATTGTTTGTTTATTTTTCCAAGTGACAAGTACTTAAAAATAAAATCACCCAGGTTAGCTTTTCCTTCTTACCTGCATACTATTCACTGAGTTCATTTTTCTCACTCTGTCATCATTAAAGAATGTCAAATATCTTAGATCAAGTTGTAGCTCTTTTTATCCTCCAAATAATGTCAATGTTTACCTTTGTTTTCAAATCTATCGTAATTGAAATGGCCCTGTTCTCTAGGCATCCTTGAGGCGAGATGCAGCTGGCATGCCAGGAAAGATGTCCGAAGCAATGATGCTTGAACTGAGAGAGATAAGAAGTTAGCCTGAGAGAGAGGCAGAGTAGAGCATTCCTAAAAGACTGAAACTTGCTACAAAGAGGTCACAGTCATTGGGAATGGCTAAAGTAAGGAGTTCAGGGTGAAGAACAATGGAAAGTAATACTCCAAGTGAAGCAAGGGCCAGATCAGAAAATTGTTATTTATTACATAAGCAGGAGAGAGACTTGGGATGTTTCCAAGCCGAGAAGTGACATGATTAAACTTTCATTTTAGAAAGATCATTTTGACAAAAATATAGAGAATGGATTGAAGGTCAAGATATTGAGGCTGAGAGTTCAGTTAACAGGCCATGGCAATAATCCAAAAAAGAAATAATAACGGCTAGATTAAGACATGAGTAGAACTGAAAGAAAGAACAGGGACTCAGTAAGACATAATAGAGGCCAAATGTCTGGGCTTATTGGACACTGTAGAAGTGTATTCATGGATAGTGTCTGGGGCTGGGACAGAAGCAGAGAAGATGGAGTCTAGAATGATTCCTGGCTTCTGGCCCAGATGCCTGTATAAAAAGTGGTATTTGTAACAAAGAAGTCAAGCTGTGCAAGAAAAATGATGCATTCAGCTTAGCAATGTTGAATTTGGGATGTCTATTGCCCTTCTCTAGAGAGATGCTCATCTGAAGAGCTAGCTAACTTTCATTGAGCACTTACGCTGTGCTTGATACTGTGCTAAGCATCAACTTTGTCTTTTAATAACTCTTTTAAGAATGACTATTATTATCTTCAGTTTAAATATAAAGAAACTGAGGCTCAGAGAGTGAATTTATTGGCCTAAGTTCACAGAGCTCATAAATGTCTGAGCAGAGAGTCAAATTCAAGTCCGTCTGACCCTGTACCTGCATCTTACTACCTATGCTAATCAGGACTGGTGAAATAGAGACTCAGCATCAGTGAAACGTCCAAGGTAGTTGTAGTTTTAGTTGTGAGTGAGATCACCAAAGTAGAGTATTGTAGTAGAAAACAGAGGCCTAAGGAAAAGCCCTAAAGATC
Source organism: Pteropus vampyrus (assembly GCF_000151845.1). NCBI lineage: Eukaryota > Metazoa > Chordata > Mammalia > Chiroptera > Pteropodidae > Pteropus > Pteropus vampyrus. The sequence goes on along the minus strand of NW_011888802.1, from coordinate 824,690 downwards.
ACCAACATTTCATGCACAGACTGAAAATCAATGGTCTCCTTTTGTCCACAGATACAGTTTGTCTGGCTAGCACAATATTTTTAAAACCTTGGATTTGAATGCCTTCTGGAAGTGGTAGGGAGCTCACTGCACTCCTGCACATTCCCCAACACCTCCCATTAGTTACACACAGCTCTTTCAAACCTGTACACATCCTGCCAGGCCCCCAGAGGCACTAGAGCTGCAATCCCTAAAGCGTGTGGAGAAAGAGAAGCTCATGTAGGAATGGAAAAATCAATGAATAGAAGGCAATAAATAAATAAATAAATAAATAAATAAATAAATAAATAAATAAATAAATAAAATAATAATACTAGGAGAATGTGGCTTCATGAAATTTGAAGAAGGAAAGAGTTTCAGGAAAATATCAACCATATTAAATATTACAGATGGTATTTAGAAGAAAGATTAGGAAAGAACAGTATCTATTGAATGTGGTCACTTATAATCTTAGTAAAAGGCAACGGGGTGAGTGTATGGGTAACAAATTCAGATTACAGTGGGGTAAAGAGTGAAAGGATATGGAAGAGGTAGAAACAGATGGTTAGAGAGAATGGAGATACTGGGGAGTCCAAGGTCGTATTAGTCTGCAATGGCTGTCGTAATAAAATACCATTGACTGGAAGGCTTAAACAACAGAAATTTATTTTCTCACAGTACTAGAGGCTGGAAGTCCATGATCAAGGTGCCAACCAATTCGGTTTCTGGTGAGAGCTCTCTTCTTGACTTTCAGACAGCTGGCCACCTCCTTGCCATGTCCTCATAAGACCGGTGAGGCTGAGGAAGGAGAACCTCTGGTGCCTGAACTCTTCTTACAATGACTCCAACCTTATCGAATAGGGCCCCATCCTTATGACCTCATTTAAACTTTATTGCCTCTTCACAGGTCCTGTCTCCAAATACAGTCATATTGAGGGGTCAAGGCTTCACCATATGAATTTGGAGGAACACAAACATTCAGTCTATAACAGTTATCTGTGGATAAAAGGAAAATCATGAGATATTGAAGAAATGGGAAAGGAAATTTATTAAGAATATGAAAATACTTTCCATTTTTTTTCTTTTTTTAAAAAAAATCTATATTAAAGCTAAATTACTTTAATCTTGCCATAATTCCAAACTTTCTGTAACAAAAATATTCGGTAATGAAATCATTATTTTTCATGTACATTCTTCCATTGACTTAGAATGTAGGTGTATTCAGGTAATTGGAAAGTTCTTTATTTGGCAGCAGATAAAGCAGGGTAACATGACAGCTGAATCAGAACTGATGCGGTCTGAAGAGCTAAAAGAAAAGCTGGAAGAAGCCCCACGAGCCAGGAAGGAGACATGAGGAAGTCGTGGACACTGCATAAGTGAAAGGGAGGAGACAAGAACCCCTGTGACTGGCAGCTGAACTGGAGAACAGAAATGCCTCAGAATTTATATAGCTTCCTCTGATGTAAACATGTGATCTACTTTATTCTTCAAAATAAATCTTCAGCCAAACCTATAATGCTCATTAATGCTATGTGAAACAATTTTGCCGCCTTCTTCTTTTTTTTTTTTTTTAGAAGGGGAAAAGTGGTGAACCCTGTTTTAAAATAAGTGCTTGGAGGAAAACATAGGAAGACATCTTTGAATGTTGGAGACATTCAAAAGCCAACAACTGTAAACACAAGATAACATAAAAACTAACAAGGGTGCATAATTTTAACATTATTTTCATAGGACCCCAAAATATTTAATTTTGACTGATGCTCCTTTGGAAGTTTCACTCTAATTTGCGGGAAACAGGTCCAGATTATTTTAAAGCACTTTTATACCTCATATGTACCCCTGCTTCAGCCTTTCACGGTGGCTTACGTTGCAGCATTACTGAGCCTGACTTGGCTTAGTAACATTTACTGCTGAAATCCCAGCTATTCCTGACTGCGAATAGACATGACACTAACAACACTTTTCAAAATCAAAATCAAAACAACTCCAGACTCCTCTAGTTTGTTTCTTGACTCTTTCAGGGTAATCTTAGTTTACATAGATTTCTCACTTCATTGCAACTCCCAGTACCTATAATTGCATCCTCGCTTATTCCTCATCATCTGATTTTTCCTCCGCTAGATGTTCCTTCTACGTAGGACTTTTCTACAACTAGACTGGGAGAAGGCTGCCTTACACTTCCTTTTCATTCCTTGGATTCTCATTCTGGTTTCTTGCCCAGAGTGGCCCATTAATCAATGCTGGCGGAGTTAATAAATAAATAATAACTAATGACCATTTTGACTCACCCAGGTGTTTATCTGCTCAGCTGCATTATTGAGATGCCAAGGGTATCTCTGTTTTATAGAAATATTTGCTGATTGAGAAACTTATTGATAGATGTGAGTAATGTGGCTGCTTTATTTTCAAGGTTCTCTTAAAGTGTTGGTGCAGCTCAGGGCTCCGTGTGGATTTCTGTTGCAAATGATTATAGAAGTGGCATGTGGAGAGTGAACTGGGAGGCCAAATATATGCAGGAAAGTGAAAATCACCAAGGAAAACGACTGAAGGAGAAATCAATATGAGGTGAAAGGTCAACAAGCCTCCTGCTGTTAGTCTGTCAAAATGTATTTAATGGGTTCATTGGATATTTTTCACATTTAAGAAATTGACATGAGAAAGGGTTATCCTGCAATAAGTTTTTATCTCCCACTTACAAAATAGCTATTTTTTTTTCTTTTGAGGATTTTATCCCTGATCTTAGTATTGCATTCATGCCCTGGGGTTTGATGCTTCAACAGAACTATATAGACAAGACAATTATCTTCTCAGTATTTCTTTCTGTAATCATAGCCACATTAATTTATCAAAGTGTAATTTAAAGTATACTCATTAAAATTAAGTAAGAATCACATATGGAACTTGCTATATCAAAGGTCTAGTTTATGGGTCTGATTTCATTGTATTTACTAAAAGGATTCCCTTTTTATTTTCTTGTCTATCATCTGTAGAATTAGATTGATCTTTACTTCTCTCCTTTTCAAGCAAGAGAGTAAGAGTAACAGATACAAAAAATTTAACTCATTTCCAACGATAGATTTTGGTGAAGAAATTTAAAAATAAAAAGTCTCTCCACGTAAAATCACATTTGCGCTATCTTTCTTAAATTTTATACTCTCATTTGGTATACATTCTTATTTAATACTCTCTATTATTTAGACAGT
>NW_011888802.1:818730-821419 GCF_000151845.1 Pteropus vampyrus | reverse complement strand
CCGCTAGATGTTCCTTCTACGTAGGACTTTTCTACAACTAGACTGGGAGAAGGCTGCCTTACACTTCCTTTTCATTCCTTGGATTCTCATTCTGGTTTCTTGCCCAGAGTGGCCCATTAATCAATGCTGGCGGAGTTAATAAATAAATAATAACTAATGACCATTTTGACTCACCCAGGTGTTTATCTGCTCAGCTGCATTATTGAGATGCCAAGGGTATCTCTGTTTTATAGAAATATTTGCTGATTGAGAAACTTATTGATAGATGTGAGTAATGTGGCTGCTTTATTTTCAAGGTTCTCTTAAAGTGTTGGTGCAGCTCAGGGCTCCGTGTGGATTTCTGTTGCAAATGATTATAGAAGTGGCATGTGGAGAGTGAACTGGGAGGCCAAATATATGCAGGAAAGTGAAAATCACCAAGGAAAACGACTGAAGGAGAAATCAATATGAGGTGAAAGGTCAACAAGCCTCCTGCTGTTAGTCTGTCAAAATGTATTTAATGGGTTCATTGGATATTTTTCACATTTAAGAAATTGACATGAGAAAGGGTTATCCTGCAATAAGTTTTTATCTCCCACTTACAAAATAGCTATTTTTTTTTTCTTTTGAGGATTTTACCCCTGATCTTAGTATTGCATTCATGCCCTGGGGTTTGATGCTTCAACAGAACTATACGGACAAGACAATTATCTTCTCAGTATTTCTTTCTGTAATCATAGCCACATTAATTTATCAAAGTGTAATTTAAAGTATACTCATTAAAATTAAGTAAGAATCACATATGGAACTTGCTATATCAAAGGTCTAGTTTATGGGTCTGATTTCATTGTATTTACTAAAAGGATTCCCTTTTTATTTTCTTGTCTATCATCTGTAGAATTAGATTGATCTTTAGTTCTCTCCTTTTCAAGCAAGAGAGTAAGAGTAACAGATACAAAAAATTTAACTCATTTCCAACGATAGATTTTGGAGAAGAAATTTAAAAATAAAAAGTCTCTCCACGTAAAATCACATTTGCGCTATCTTTCTTAAATTTTATACTCTCATTTGGTATACATTCTTATTTAATACTCTCTATTATTTAGACAGTTTGGTTATCCTCTTATTAGAGGCTCAAGCTTTTGCATTTTTCTAATATCTTTAATCAAAGTACCTTTAAGTATGTTAGAAAAATTAATTCATTCGATGATTCCTGAGCTATACAGTGAGATTAAGCATTAAACATTAATATCTAGAAAATTCAACATGGTGAGGATAAAACAGGGAAACATTTTTCTCTCGGCTCTTGGCATCCACTGGTCAGCAGTGCATGGGTCTGGATGCCAAATAGATGCTAGTAGGGTCAGAGGAGGCCCAGGGTGGAATGAGGAAAGTAGAGTGTATGTCCTGAAATGAAGTGTTTCCTAGTTGCACAAGCAAAAGCTGATCAAAACTCGTGCAGGACTGGTGACTGGCAAAGTGACAGGGGCTAAAAAAGGGACTGAGGGGTTTGGAGGAGTACATAATGAGTGTTTGATATATTAACCCTTGAAAATATATTCAAAATTATGGATTTACTGTCAAGAAAAATGTAAGCATGCACACACACACATATTATACACACTTCAGGTAGTTGTTCTTCCTCCAAAGCCGATCCATGTACCCAAGACTCTCTGATTAAAGTGCTCATTATAAAGAAAATATGGTATTCATGTGGGAAACTATATAGGTTGCCTCAAAGAAAAAAATATGCCTTCTTTAAATAATTGCCCTTTTTCCCTATGAAGTACCCTCTTTTTGAATATTCTTCTATTCTTCAAAAAGTTCGCTTCAACATTTTTAATCTCTTTAACAATAAGTATGGGTGTATTCTGAGTTTATCTAGAGTCATTAGTTGTAGCAGTTATAAAAAGGGGTGAGGGGCAAGGTTGAGGTTTGGTAAGAAATCAGAACCCCAATATTTGAGACTACAAATTCTTGTTTGAGGAACATTATTATGACATGAGCCTTTTTATTGCTTTATGCCAAGATATACCAGGGACAATGATAATTTAATCTCTAACTTAGAGTTTGATAACAATAATTACTGTAGACACAGGGACCAGTAAGATAAAGTTTACATGTTTAATCATCATAGATTAGTTTTGATTCATACTAGAGCTGTCATCTGAGCTTTTAATACAGTCAACAACTGTATTAAAAGAGAGAAGGTGTAAATGAATCACGAAATTTCATAAAATTAGAGGCAAATTGAAAACATTTTCCTTCTTGAAAAATAGATATAAAGAACTGAATATTCACTTAAGTCTAGGTGAAATAACAGTTTTCAAGACAAAAAGAAATCACACTAAAACTCAGATAAAACAAAGGCAGAGCCATATAAGAGGGAAGATAAAATGAAAGTATGGTAATATTGCAGTCAATAGACACATAGTCACACAGAAAAATAAAGAAACTGTAAGACTATTAGTTTTTCTCTCGAGACCCCCATCAGATATCCAATAAAAAACAGCAAAGAGGGAAAGAGAGCGCTCTTTGACATCAGATATGGATTTGAGTATAGATTTGTTGTGGTTATTTGCTCTTTTGCATTTTTTGTGATGGGTGGAAATATTGAAAAGTTGAAGATGCAAAAGTAGCTCAAGCATTACACGTATAATGATTTTAGAGTCCACCTAGAAAGAATATGAGAATTGCTATCCAAAATCCC
>NW_011888802.1:807267-818680 GCF_000151845.1 Pteropus vampyrus | reverse complement strand
GCTTTATGCCAAGATATACCAGGGACAATGATAATTTAATCTCTAACTTAGAGTTTGATAACAATAATTACTGTAGACACAGGGACCAGTAAGATAAAGTTTACATGTTTAATCATCATAGATTAGTTTTGATTCATACTAGAGCTGTCATCTGAGCTTTTAATACAGTCAACAACTGTATTAAAAGAGAGAAGGTGTAAATGAATCACGAAATTTCATAAAATTAGAGGCAAATTGAAAACATTTTCCTTCTTGAAAAATAGATATAAAGAACTGAATATTCACTTAAGTCTAGGTGAAATAACAGTTTTCAAGACAAAAAGAAATCACACTAAAACTCAGATAAAACAAAGGCAGAGCCATATAAGAGGGAAGATAAAATGAAAGTATGGTAATATTGCAGTCAATAGACACATAGTCACACAGAAAAATAAAGAAACTGTAAGACTATTAGTTTTTCTCTCGAGACCCCCATCAGATATCCAATAAAAAACAGCAAAGAGGGAAAGAGAGCGCTCTTTGACATCAGATATGGATTTGAGTATAGATTTGTTGTGGTTATTTGCTCTTTTGCATTTTTTGTGATGGGTGGAAATATTGAAAAGTTGAAGATGCAAAAGTAGCTCAAGCATTACACGTATAATGATTTTAGAGTCCACCTAGAAAGAATATGAGAATTGCTATCCAAAATCCCCTACTAGTCTAGGCACACTTTTGGAATGTCAAAATTTGCAGAGCTAACAATACTACTCAAATCTCTTCAAAAACTTATTCACCATTCATTATCTTTTAATCACTTTTAATAATCAGATATCTCATCATGAACACTGAGAATGCATTTTGAATCATCCTCCTCTTCCTTTCTTCATACTCCTGAGAGAACTGAGACTGACTGGACTGCAGAGTTCCAATGGAGGTGGACGAATGTATAAGAAATGCCTGCTTTTGACTTGCTAAATGTTAAAGAACCATCCTTAGCGCTCCAGGATAACCCAACAGCTTTCAGACCAAATTGTAGCCAGCTATTCTGATCACCTATTTCACCTTTCTGAGATAGATCCTCAGATAAACCTGTCAGTATGTTAGAGAAAAGTACTCCTCACCACACTTTTCAGCTGCCTGTAATGTTGCAGGAGCTCACATCCAGGTAACTGCCCCTTGTAAGTAATAAACCTAAATACTTTACTCTCTAATCATTAAGAGGAAAAATTGATGACTTTAAGTGAAACAAAGATACTGAAGATGTTGAATATCATAAGAGACACTCAACTACCTCATAAATCAGATGAAGCTTACCCAACTGCTATGGACTGAATGTTCATGTCCCCCCTAAATTCATATACTGAAGCTCTAATTCTCAATGCAATAGTATTTAGAGGTGGGCTTTAGGAGGTGATTAGGTTTAGATGAGTTCATGAGAGTAGAGCCTCCATGAAGGGATTTCACTTATAAGAAGAGGCAAATACCAGAGCTCACTCTCTCTTTCTTCACTGCGTGAGGATATGACAAGAAAGTGGGCCATCTACAAACTAGGAATAGGACTCTCACCAGACACCAAATCTGTCAACACTTTGATCTTGGACTTTTCCATCTCCAGAACAGTAAGAAATAAATGTTTGTTTTTCAAGCCCCCCTGTCTATGGTATTTTGTTATATTCAGCCCAAACTGACTAAGATACCAACTAAAGAGTAGAAAACATACTAAGAAGTATTTTTTACCAACTATCCACTGAATATTGAACATACTACTAAGTGCTATATATATACTAATTCTAAAGTTCCTTAAAATCATTAATACTTTTAATCTATTTGTGTCTATATTTAAAGTGTGTTTATTTTTTTAATTAAAAAAAATCTAGATATAGTTGACAAAGAACATTGTATTAGTTTTAGGTATGCAATATAATGATTTGATATACCACACATGATTTGGTATATTACTGAGAAATGATTATCGCAAGAAGTTTAGTTAACATCCTTAACCACAGATAGTTAAAATTTTTCTTCTAATGAGAACTTTTAAGATTTACTCTCTTAGCAACTTTCAAAAATACAATACCGTATTATTAGCTGTAGTCACCATGCTGTACATTACATCCCAGGACTTATTTATCCTATAACTGCAAGTTTGTACCTTTTGGCCACCTACCCCACTGATGGTAGAGTTGGGGTGGGGCAGTGGAATGCTTAGTTTTTCTTGCAGATAGTATATATTAGATTTTTAATCTAATCTGACAATCAACCTTTTTTACCTGTGGTATTTAGACCTTTCACATTAAATATAATTATTGCTATGGTTAAGTTTAAAATGAACATCTTGCTATTTGTTTTCTATTTGTGTCATCTGTTCTTTTATATCTTTTTGATTAAGCACATTTGTTTCTATGATTTCATTTTATTTATTTTGTTGTCTTATTAGCTGTAACTCAGTACCATTTACCTTGTCTACTCCTGATCTTTGTACTGTTGTCACACATTTACTTATATGTGTGTTATAAACTCCATACTACCCTGGTTTTTGTTCAGTTTAAATAGTCAAGTACTTTTAAACTGATTGAAATAATAAGGAAAATAATGGTTCATGTTTACTCCTGTAATTATCATTTCTGGTGTTGTTTATCACTACACAGAGACACATATTTCTATCTGTTATCAGTTCTTTTTTGTCTGAAAGACTTACTTTAACATTCTCGCAATGAGGTTGTGTTGGTGATTAATTCTTATAACTTCTTTGTAACTGAAAAAAAATATTTCACCTTCACTTTTGGAAGATACTTTTACTGGGCATAGAATTATAGGCTTATAATTTTTTTTCTGTGAGTACTTTAAGGATGGTGCTCCATTGTTTTTTCACTTACATTATTTCCAATAAGAAATAGGCAATTGTCCTTATCTTTTCCACCCCTGTGTAGTATATCTTTTGTACTGGCTTTTTTCCCCCCTTTTTATCATCAATGTGTAGGAGCTTACAATATGTCATTCTGTCATTTCCATATTTGCTGTACTTCAGATTTGTTAAACTTTTTGTATATGTGGGTTTATAAATTTTAGAAAATTTGGAATATTTTTGATTATTATCAGGGGCTCCAATTATAGGTATACAAAACTATCTTTAAATTCTCTCACAGAACACTAATTTTTTAAAATATTTTGATCTATTTTCATGAGATTGGTCTGTAGTTCCCCACCTCTACCCCTTCAAATCTCTCTTTCTCTGGTTTTTGGATAAGGGCAATGCTGGCCTCATAGAATGAGTTAAAAAGTGGTCTCTCTGTTTATTTTCTGGAAGAAATTGTAGAGAATTGATATCATTTTTCCTACAGTGTTTGGTAGAATTCACCAGTGAAGCCATTTGGGCCTGGTGCTTTCTGTTTTGGAAGGTTATTAATTAGTGGTTCAATTTCTTTAATAGATATATTAACTTTTCTCCTCATGTGAGTTTTGATAGGAATTGGTCCATTTCATCTAAGTTATCAAATTTGTGGGCATAGAATTGTTCACAATAGTCCTTTCTTAGTCATGAGATTAGTAGCAATGTCTCCTCTTTCACTTATGATATCAGTAATTTGTATCTTTACTCTTTTTTTTTCTTGTTTGCCTGGCTAGAGGAATATCAATTTTATTGGTCTTTTTAAAGGATCAGCTTTTGGTTTCATTGATTTTTCTCTATTGCTTTTCTGTTTTCAATTTCATTGATGTCTGCTCTAACTTTTTTATTTTCTTCTGCTTACTTTGGATTTAATTTGCTTTTTTTTTTTTTTTTAGTCTCCCAAGATAGAAACATGGTTTCAACCTTAGATCTTTCTTTTCAACGGCATAAGTTCCCTCCAAGCACTGATTTCACTGCATCTCAAAGTTTTGATAGATGGTATTTTCATTTTAATTTAGTCTGAGATATGTTTTAATTTCCCTTAAAATTTCTTTTTTGATCTGTGTATTATTTAGAAGTGTGTTGTTTAATCTCCAAATATTTTGTGATTATCCAGCTATCTTTCTATTATTGATTCCTAGTTTTATTCCATTGTGGCCTGAGGACACACTTTGTATGAATTCTTTTCTTTTAAATTTGTCAAGTTGTGTTTTATAACCCAAAATATGGTTTCTCTCGGTGAATTTTCCATGCAAATTTGAGAAAAATGTGTTACTGATGTTGTTAAATGAAATATTACATTAATGTCAACTAGACTGATGGTATTATTCAGTTTAATTATGTTCTTACTTATTTTCTGCCCCAGATGTCAGAAATCTACAGGATAATCTTGTTCTAGGACGTTAAGTCTTTCTTCACACAAAGATTAATTTGTTTACTGAAACAGAGATGCTTCTGATACTTTACGAAACAATGTTTCTCAAACATTGGTACATCTGAATCATGTAGAAGGCTCATTAAATAAAGAATGTTGAGATTCACTCCCAAAGTTTCAGATTTTTTTGTTTGTGGGTAGAGCCTGAAGACTTTGTATTTCTGTTAAGTTTCATAGGTGATGCTGATGTTGCTGGTCCAAGGACTATACTTTGAGAACCACTCCCTTATACCATTTAGGTATCTCTTTAAATCCATAATGTCCAGCATATATAAATCAAGGGTTTGAGTCATGTTGAGCTTGGATGAATAGTAAAGAGAAGATCATTCCTGAGGAGGGTTTTCTATGCCTTGTCCTGATCTTGGTGAAGAAATAGGTAATTATTAAATTGCTGATAAGATTCATTCAAGGAGACACAATATAGATCTAGGCCTCTGGTAATGTTGGCTATCATCCTACCTCAAATACATTTATTTCTAGATTTTTCTTCATTCTTTCTTAGCAGAGTAGCTCTCTAATTTTGACAGAATCCAGATTGAAGAATACAGTCTTACTCAGTAAATCAGAACCAAAAGAGAGGAGGAGGCAGAGCAAAGCAGGCTTTCGCTTAAGCGCTTAATATACTTGGAAGTGACTGAGTCCAACTTCCCAAATATAAGGAGAGTGATGTTATTAGGAGATTTATTTTCTCAAGGGTAGTTTAGTCAACCACCATCTCTTAGGCCACAAGTATAAAACCATATTTCTATGTACTTTTCTCTCACTAGAACCCTGCTTAGGTCCTCTTAAATAACCTGGTCAATGTTAGTCTATCACCCCCTGGTGACTCCTGCTCTTATATTATACAACATGCTGATAGTGCATCCTACCCAGACTCAGAAAAAGACATCTTCCCAAGCTCTTTCCTGAAAAGGTGAAATGACTCTCAAGTTAGCCTAATCCATGGTGTGACAACATTGTCCCTAGACACAGTGGAGACTGATAATATTTAACATTTCCTTACTCATTAGTCAACCACGAAAACTCAGTCTTCCCAGTACTAGTACTATTTTTCTCTCAACAAACCTGACTTTCCAGACACAGGTGGGCAGCAAGAGCAGGAACAGTGGCATCATCTGGTATTAAGCAGCACAGTAAGGTTGTACCTTCTTCATATCTGCGAGGTTTACACCTCTCAGCAACTAACATTGTTCTTTTTGAATTTGTGAAGCAATGCTGTACAGTTAAGATCCTTGATGTGTTTGGATTTTCTGATAGAATTTTCATATAGATTAACTAAAAGAGACCTGGATTTTAAAATAATCGTCTGCTCACATTATCTCTCTTGCTGTTAGGAGGAAGAAAAATAGAGATAGCTAGGTTTGCGATCTCTCTATCTGCCAAATTTAGGGAGTTAATTCTTGAGGATAATTGCCCTGGAGGAGTATGTTTTCTCACCCCTTCAAGGGGAACAGGGTTAATTATCTTTAGGAAAACGTCCTCGTCAGGCCTCTTCCTTATCATAAAAGCACATCAACACAACTCCTTGCTTAAGTTTATTATTAAAATATGGAGTTTGGCTCCTAACTTACAACATAGTGTCACTATTCTTTTTTTTTTTCCTTGGGAGTTAAACTTTTGATTTTTTTTTTCCCTAAACATCAAAACATTTGATTGAAAGAAACAATATTTAAGAAAAAATGAGACTTTGGGTCAGGCAAAGATTTCTCAACTATAACACCAAAAGCATGAGCAATAAAAGAAAAACTTGATAAATTTGACTTAATCAAAATTAAAAACCTCTACTTCAAAAGACACCATTAAGAAAGTTAAAAACCAACCTGCAGAATGGGATAAAATATTTACAAATCATATATTTGATAAGGGACTTGTATAAAGGATGTATACAGAACATTTACAACTCAATAAGACAAATAATCCAACTTAAAAGTGGACAAAAAAATTTGAGTAGAGATTTCATCAAAGAAGATACAAGAAAGGATAATAAATACATAAAAAGATGTTCAACATTATTAGTCTTTAGAGAAATACAAACCCAAACCACAATGATATATCAATTTACACCCATTAGAAAGTCTATAATCAAAAAGAAAGACAATAACAAATGCTGATAAGAATTTGAAAAAATGAGAACCTTCTTAAATTACTGATAGGACTGTTAAATAGTGTAGCCACATTGAAAACAGTTGGGAAGGTTCTCAAAATGTTAAAACTAGAGTTACTATATGACCCAACAATTTTGTTTCTTAGGTATTCACTCAAGAGAAGTCAAAAGGACTTGTATATTAATGTTTATAGCAACATTATTCATCATAGCCAAAAAGCAGAAACAACCCAAATGCCCATGAAATGAGTGGAGCAAAAACCATGGTACATTCATATAATGAATACTATTTAGCAATAAAATGGAATAAACTGTAACATGGATGAACCTCAAAAACATTATGCCGTTAGAAGCCAGACACAACAGAACACATATTGTATAATTCTAGTTTTATACAATGTACAGAAGAAGCAGAAAGTAAATTAGTGGTTGCCCAGGGCTGGGCATGGGAATGGGGATGAACCATAAATGGGTACAGGGGGTCTTATAGGGTGAAAAAATGTTCCAAAAATGGATTATGGTGATGGTCACACAATTTGGTAAACTTACTAAAAAGCCATTGAATTGTAAATTTAAAACAAGTAAATTTTGTGATGTGTAAATTATACCATCCAATGAAGTTAATTAAGGATTGCAACAACTATGGTTGAGGAGAGGTACCTCAGTCAGAGATACCTGGCAACAGACAGCCAAGGAGGGTAGCACCCTTCCAGACTAGACCTTGAGCGCCAGGTCCATTCCCATTGAATGTGCAGCTATCCCTACTGTTTAGATTAATGGAGTTATATAATTTTTGAACTGCCACATTTCTGAAGCATGGCATGACATCTATCTATCATCTATCTATCTATCTATCTATCTATCTATCTATCTATCTATCTATCTATCTATCTATCTATCTATCTAAACCCTACATACATACATATGTATATATACAGATACGTATATATATATAAATTCCTCTAAACCAAACAGATCAATATACGAGTAAAAGTGCCCCCATGGCCGAGAATGGATAATCAATACGTCAGACCACATTAACTCAAGTGAGGAAAATCAGAGTGACATGAAAGAAATGAATGATTATACTTGAGTATTAGAGCTTGTCTGCCTGAGGTTATTTTGATGATACTTCAAATATTTATGGAAACAAGGGAATTATTTTTTTAAAAAAACAGTTTAAATTTGAGTAGAGATGTTTCTGATGTTTCTGGTAGCATCCTAAGAAACCCTGGTGCCATCAGTAAGACCTTGATTCTTTGTAAGGACCCCAAGCATATACAAATTTTTGATGAGCTTCAAAATAAAATGTGTGCGGCAGTCTAGGAACATATTTAAATTAAACATTCTATAAGTTTCTTTCAGAAAAATAAAACATTTTACACATGTAATTATTCATTCTCTTCACTGCAATTACCCAGTCCCTGGTTATTACTACTGGAAAAAAATATGAAATTTAAAATACTGTATTATGTTACTGTTTGAATTCCTGCTTGTCTTAAAGGACTGTATCATGAGTTCTAAGAGGAATGAGGCCATATTCATCTTTGTGTCCCGAGCACTTGGCTAAAGATTGGACACAGTAAGTGCTCAATACATATTTCATAAGTGATAACTAGAGTGACTTAGTTATATTCACTGACAACCTCTGTTCTCTGACACAATAAATTAATTAACAGTGTTTATTTCTTCATTCATTCATTCATTCATTCACTATTTCATATAACAATATTTGCCAAGTTCCTACTATGTACTAAAAATAATGTTAGGTGCTGAAATTACAGTGGCCAAAAAGACACAGTCCTTACCTCTTAGAAGCTCTGGAGGACAAAGGCACAGAAATAAAATACTCTGTGATAAACAGATACAATATTAAGTCAGGGGTCTGCAGACCAGCTTTTAACCCAGTTTAGGGCGTGACTGTGGAGGAATCAAGTGGAGGCCTGATAATGGAGGTAGGCAAATAGAGAAGGCAGCAAGAGGGGACAGAGAAAGGGAATAAGGTTATACTGCAAGGTATTTGAAAAGCTTGGAAAGAATGTGGGCTTTCAGACAGACCAGGGTTTCTGTCCTTACTTAGCCACTTACTAGCTGTGTGACCTTGGCCAAACCATTTCTTCTCTCTATTTTGCTCCTCTGCGAAAGGGGGCTAATGACATCCCATCTCCCTGTTATTGGCATGATTAGGGCTAAGCTGGCTGGAGTAAACCCTGGCATACAGTTAATACTCAAAAATTGTAGTCTTTACTATTGCAATCCAAAACTAAGTGATTCAGATTCAAAATGATGTGCGAATTTTCAAAAATGTAGTAGTTTTAATATTTTAATTTGAATAATTTTTAATAAGGCTTGGTAATTTTTCCAACAATTTTTCCTCATTTGCAAATCTTAAGTAGCTTCCCATTACTCATAAAATTAAATCAAATCCTTTTTTAAACAGATGTATTCAAGTATAATTCACTTATTATATGAATATACTATCTTTGATTTATTCATCACTTGATAGAAATTTGGGTTGTTTCCACTTTTTGGCTTAGTGAATAATGCTGCTATGAACATTTGTGTACAAGTCCTGGTGTACATATATTTTCACTTCCCTTGATCAGATATCTAGGAGTGGAATGCTGGATTATATGGTAACTCCAGGTTAAACATTTTGAGAAACTGCCCAACTATTTTCCAAAATATCTACACATTCCCACCAACAATGCATGAGAGTTCTAATTTCTGTACACCCTGCCAACACTTGTTATTGTCCTTCTTGATAATTTAAACACTTTTTAAATGAATATTATTTCAATGATAAAAACAAAACAGTTAAATTGTATAAATTTTGAAAATATATAGAATTAGATAAAAAGCAGAATAATTCATAATTTTGCCAATCAAATATGTCAGCTTATTCTTTAAGACATATCTTCATAATTTTTTCTTAAATAGCACTTTTTTAGCTGATTGTGATAATACTGAATGTCCAACTTTGATCAAATATGAATTTAGAGAAAGGTCTAGTATAATCAAAGAAAAGTATTTTTAATAGCTGACATTACTTAGTACCTATGCTAGGAATTGTATAAATCCTTTAATTGCATTATCTCATTTAATCCTCAAAGCAGTGCTCTGAGGGAGGTTATATTATTTTAGTCATTTTATAGATGAGAGTAACTGAAGTTTCAAGAAGTTAAGTAATTTCTCATGGTTAATATTGAAGTATGTAATGAAGTCAGACCTCAAACTTAGATCTGGAGCTCTCCAAGGCTTCTGTTATAAACCACTAAACTCATGTGGGTTATGGGATGTAGCTGGGCCTAAAGAATAGGTGAGATTTAGTTCACAGGGGAGGACCTATTAGTTGGGAAAGGAATTATGATATAAGTGAGACTTGGAGTAAAGACAACCATAAAATATGTGATGGTCACCGAAGAAACCACTCTAATTAGAGTTGAGTGAGGAAGATAGGGTTGTACAAGTTGGATTATATATGGTCTTGAATGAAGGGCCGAGGAGGTGAACTACTTCCTAAAGGCAATGGGAATTTAATGAATGTGTTTGAGATGAAAAAGTGGCATGAAGTTTTACCCCACACTGATGTCACAAGATGGATCGAGGAAGGGAGTGATTAGATAAGGAAGGGGAGTCAGGATGTTGTTGAAGAGCTTATGAGTACAAGGATGCAGAGTGAGAGTATGGGGTGGCAGAGAAAGAGAACGGCCTTAGGGAGTATATTAAGCAGGAGTTAAGGGATGAAAAGAACAGAAAGAAACTTTCCCCACTCCCGCCACTTTCACTGTGGCTTGTAGTAAAGAGAAATTAAACATGGAAAATAAAATAAATGAGTTGCTTTATTCTGTAAAATTCTCTGCTGGATTAAAAATATTAATTTTCAAGATATTTCTGATGGTTTCAAGTATTTTTAATATACCTTGGCATCTAATTCAATGCCGTTCACACCGACATAATCAATGAATGTCAATAAGTAATGATTTCCTCTATAAAGGAATTAAGACCTAGTATTAGGAAAATGAAACTAATTCACAATAATCTATGTTATGTTAAACTATAATATGTGTATTCTTCCTTGGGTCTAAGTGGCCTGATGGTCCTATGTGGGAACAGGAAAGAGCAGGCAAATGTTTCCAGGTTTCTAAGGGACTTCTGCAATTATGTTCCTGATGTGACTGCAGTCACAGTAGCTTCAAAGGGTAAATGCTGCTTTGCTAAGGTTTTTGATGTATAACAAGGGAGTAAATTGAAAAGAAGAGGAAATCCACGTTTTAACATAAAATGTAACTAAGATTATTAACTTTTCATAGCTAACATTTACTGAGATTATAGAATATAAAAACACTAAGGTCATTCTAAACACATGTATCTCCAAGTGGAAATTATTTTTTGTTTATGAGAATAGTGATGCACTGTTTAAAGGCCCTGAATGGCCTGCTCTCCAGCTGTCCGTCATCGTGTCTCCTTTTGTATGGCCTGCCTTCTGCCTTTTGCCTACCTGTTCCCTTTGCCTAGTCTCCCCTCCACCCCCTCATTCATTCAACTCCTTCAGTGTGCCTACAATCCTAATCCACTTTTCCACATGGGATTTACTAGTCTATGTCTATTCAAATGTCTCTGACTGTTGCTTTTGGTAATATTTCCCTGGAATTATTGAAAGCCTTCCTTCTCTGTCTGTACCTCCAAAGGACATTAAACCCACTCCTTTACCCACATACACACATGGTTTGTGTAAATATCACTTTTACTCAGTAGATTGTTATCTTCTTACGGGCAAGAACTGTAACTTATTTATCTTACCTTCACTGTGGTTCATCTTTATAACTGTAACACTTAGCACAATATCTTAAACTGAACTGATAAGTATCTTAAGGTCATCTTATTTATTAGCAATCATGTTTTATATTTATTCTGCTTGTCCTTTAATGTATCTATCATGTAGTTTGCTTAGACATGATTCTAGTTCATTTCAATATTTGACCAAAGTCTCCATCAAGGGAAC
>NW_011888802.1:797816-806306 GCF_000151845.1 Pteropus vampyrus | reverse complement strand
TTGTTTGTTAATTTGTTTGTTTGTTTTCTGGGAGCAAATTTAACAGGTTGGCCAGGTGATTTGTTTAACAGAAGTTTCTAGAATGAATTTTAAAGTAAACAGAAATCAAAGGATGTTTTCTTCAACCAGAACCCACGACATTCTGATATTTTCCATTACCATCGAAAAGCTAGTCAAAATGGATATAGAATTCCTTACAGATCCATATCTTTGTCCTCTTGGATTGATTATCTAGGGTGGATACTCTAATAAAAGAAGCCTGAGTGGAGTAAGTCAGACAGAGAAAGACAAATGCTGTATGATTTCACTTACCTATGGAATCTAAAGAATAAAATAAACAAGCAAAACAGAAACAAACTCATAGATACAGAGGACATTTCGATGGTTGCCAGAAAGGAGAGGGTGTGGGGGAGGGGTGAAAAAAGGGAAGGGATTAAAAAATACAAATTGGTACTTACAAAATAGTCATAGGGATATAAAGTATAGCATAAAGAATATAGTCAATAGTCAACAATATTGTAATAACTATGTATGGTGTCAGATGGGTACTAGATTTATCAGGGTGATCACTTCGTAAGTTATATAAATGCTTAATCACTATGTTGTACACTTGAAACTAATATAATATTGTATGCCAACTGTAATTAAAAATAAAAAATTATTATAAAAATAAAATAAAAAGAAACATTTTAGAACAACCGTCCTATTTCTCTTTCTTCATCCAAATCTCTATCTTTTATTTCTTTCAATCTTGAGTTAAGTAATGCACACTGAAATGGAATAAGCCTCATATGAGAGTTATTCGTTTTACCTGGGTCATCTTTCCTGGTTTATCTTCTCTTGAGCCAGAGGTATTGAGTAGATCCTACAGGATTCATGTTTCAATTTTAACAATATCTGAAAGGAGTCTCTGACTGAAGAAATTGACTAATATGATGTTGAAAAATATTGAACCCTCATTCTGTAATGTAAACTACACAGAAACCAAATGAAAACTAGCCAAGATATATTCTGGGCTTGCTACATGGTAGGCACTCTGCTAATTGATTTTCATGTAGCATCTTTTTAAATTCTCACAACAGTCCTGTGAGGTTAGTATTCTTATTATCCCTGTCTTACAGATGAGAAAATTGAGCCTTAGAGAATGTAAGTAACTTACCTAAGGTTGTAGGGTGGTACTACTGGATCTAGTGGGTAGAGACCAGGAATGCTGCTAAACATTCTATATTGCATTAGGCAAGCCCCACAGTGAAGAATTATTCATCCCAAATTGTCAATAATGCCAAGGTTGAGAGACCCTGTTCTAAACATCTGACTTTAGTACCCATGGAAGGTTGAGGAATTGTGATAACAGCAGTTTTTTGGAGAAATTTAGTCATTAAACAGAAAGAGGAGGATTCAAATTCAGGATGTCCCAAGTTTGCTTAAGACTGCTCCAGCATGTTCTGTGAGGTCTATTTCTTGCTTCTGGATGCATATTACTGAATATTTGTTTCTCTCAAGCAAATACTCAAAGTGCAAGCTTTAAATATAAAGTGTTTTATCACTGATTCCTGTGACCAGCTTGGCTTTCTTCTAGTATGTTCTGCAAAATGCTGCAGTGCTCTCTAACTTGAGTGTATCATGCTTGGTGTCCTGCTGGCTGCCAGTTTTTACTTGCACAATCTGTGGCATTAGATATTGTGATAGTTGATGGGTGGGTAGCAGTAATGTCCCTTGAAGAGAATATTTCTCTCAGAATAGTGTCTGAACTTACAACCCATCTTGCATTGGGTAATGCCATCTTACTTGCTAAGTCAGGTCACCAAACACCTTCCAGACAGCAACAACCCTGGACAACACTGTGAAATATTTCTGTGCCAGTTTATGTGGGCCAGGCTTATACGCCATGGTTAATCTGCTACTCTCCCCATTACACTCCTTCTAATAGAGCTGTTCAAAGACAAAACAAATCAATATTGCTGACTTGGAAAATTATTTCAGTATGGCTTAGAAAAGACATGGGAATGTGAGCACAGTCAGCATACATCTTTTTGTACTTTGCCTGTTAGAATGGAAACTCTTTGAGAGTAAGAACTAAAGTTTTTGAAGGTCATGCGCAGAGTTAAATGTAACGTAGCTCAGGGAGTATTTACTATTATTTTCATTAAAAAATTATCAGATATGCCTTTCTGATTATTTTATAACAGTTTGGGAGCATTTAGATAAGAGAAATATGATGACAACTTGGAGGGAGTTCAGAATGAAACAATAAAAATGAGTGAATGGTTAGAGAGAAGAGGGAATCAGTTATGTGCTGGCTAAACAAGAATAAAAGAAGAAAAGGCCTATGATAAATGAAAGGTGTATGTATCGAACAGTAAATTGCTTAGTTGTTGATAAGCCCTTGAGTAAGACAGCTCCCACCTCTGAAGCCATATATTTTGGGATTAACGGAGCTTTTTTGCCCTTTCTACAATTGATTCCCTGGCCCCAATTCTGGTTTAATTGCTCCATGAGGAGTTGCTTACTGCAGCTGGTTGGAGTCAAGGCATTAACCAAGATTTTGTGAGCATACATTTCTATTTTCCAAAAACTTGACATCATTCTAAACTAATAAAATAAAATATCCCTAATAAGAATTCCAGTTCTCCCATTCTTAGTAAGAATCCTATGAAATCATGAAGGGGTTAGGGACTGTGTAATAGAAATATGGAAAAGGTGGTAAAGAAGAAATAAATACTTGGAGAACAAATACATAAGACCATGAGACCTGAATTCTGCCCTATTGGCTGAGGATCCCCACCCTTTTGCTGATTTGACCACATCTAAAACACCATGGAATTCTGAACACCATATTATAAGGGGAGCACTGACATCAAAGAAGGATCATCTGAGTGAAAAGAGTTTGAAGATGAAATAATAAAAGAAATGTGGATGATTAGCCAAAGGAAGTTTAGTGGGGGAAATTATAACCATCTGTAAATGTCTAAAGCCAGACAAAGTGGAATTTAGACTCTTTCCTAGCATCACGGAGTAAAGAACAAGCACTAATTGCTAGGATTTTCAGCAAGATAAATTTCTGATTAACATAGGAGAGAAATGAAAAATAATGGGCTGTACCATAATCGAAGGGCTGCCTAGAGAGAGAAGTGATAGTCACTTGAAGGATCAAACTAAGACTAAATGATTTTCTGTTAGATTTATAAATGAATTCATGCATAGATAAGAGAGATGGGACTGAAATATTAATTCTTTCTGATGATAAGATCCTTTAATTGTGTTGAGTAGATCTGCTTTCTGATTAAACTCAAATAAATGATTAAAAGATGCTCAACTATTGTCTACACACCTTTATCCATGTTTTGCTTCTACTGATATGCATTAAGGCTACTTATATATGGAGAGTTATTAAGAGGGACATAAATCATCTTAATCCATTTTTATTCTTAAATATTTATTAAATTTTACCCTCATGTCCTCATTCAAATCTTCCATCTCCACTATCTTTCTCTTAATTAAGCCTTCATCCATTCTCCCCTGAGTTATTGCAGTATCTTCTGAATTGTTTTATCTGCATTCTTTATCTTTCAACCCATCTTCTCCAGTGCTACTAGTGTGACAAAGTTGGCCTAGGGAGCCCTTTAGTTAAAACATGCAGATGGCTTCTCTCTGCCCATGGATAAAGACTCAACTTCTGAACACAGAAATGGAGATCTTTGGCTTATGGACCCAGCCTCTCACACTTGCCTTATCCACTACTGTCCTTCCCTGAAAAATCTTTTCTACAGTAGTAATGGATCTACTGTAATCTCTGAAGTGGAAATGCTGTCCCACATGTTTAAGACCGTGCATAACATTTCGACTTTGTGCATAATGTTGAATGCCCTTCCTCAATCCTTGTCCTTTTTGTCCATCTTTATTTTTTAATCATCAAATATATGGTCTTTATTAATAAGTCCAGTCTGTTTTACATCTTCAATTATTTATTCTCAGGACTACCAAACCACAATGGGAAAGAAAAAAGAAACCACTGTTATTTAGTTGAATAGTGTTTTACACAAGGTATTTCTCAGTAATTTCTCTTTGATTTCCTTAATTTTGGGGTGTAAAGTCTAGTATCATTGTAATTAACAAATTTTTTAACATTTAAGAAATATGGTAATATAGTATTTTTCTCATGAAAAACAATTATATTATTATATCATAAATTATTATATCATAAATTATTATATCATAATTATATCATAAATCTTAATCTTGTTTTTTTTATGCCATATACTATATCTCCAAGAACCCTGATCAAATGCAGAGTATACCTTCTGATATCAGGCTAGCGAAAATGCCTCTGCCTCTAAAATTCTAAAAGCAGACTATTTTGCATATCCAAAATGGGCAGCACACAATGTTATTTACAATGTGTCCAGTCACATAACATTCATCATCCTTGATATGTAATATGTATAATTCAAATACATTTTAAATATGAATCTGCATAATGCACGTTTAAAAATGGATTTGGCATCCACTATGTAAAACTACACACAGGTGTGGTACCTTCACTCAACTACAATAAAAGCAATTCTGTAAAGATGAATTTAGTCTGATAACTGGAACTCCCAGTAGTACATCATAATAATCAAAGCTTTAAATGCAATAATGTTTAAGAATTGAACTGGCACCAGGGAGACTAAGTCCTCAAGTCAATATTTGAAAATTAGAGCTGTTGTGTGAAATGAAGTGCTAAGCTGGAGAACTGCCAACTGCTGAAAGCTTGCATGCAGGAGCTGTGACACAAAATATAGAGTTTCCAAATGAAGCCAGGGAGAGGAGACCAAGGAGAGTTTGTCTCATTATCATCTCTTGTACAAGCCCTGTCTCTGGACTCAGCTCTCCTCTTGCTTTCTTTCCCTTCCTGTCCATTGGTCTTTTAGCCCAGAGTTTCTGTGTTTCCCTGAGTGAATTGTTATTTACAGTCAGCCCTCTTTGGAGCCAAGGGAGAAAAAAAGGTACGATTATTTTTTAGATGGAGGTGGTAACTTGGTTTTTCTGTCAACTCTGTTGTTAAGATAAGCGTTGTATCATGTACAAAATGCAGAAACACATTAGAAACCAAACTATGAATATCGCTTCTGTTTCAGAGTTGAGAGAGAATTAGATTAATGATGTGAACACAAATAGAAATTCAGGTAGAAATATTGGACACATTTTAAATTAAGCATATGACCATGAAGTGTGTGTAACTTTTCTCTCCCATCTAGTACAAAATCTTCAGTTCCTTTACCTTTCTGTAGATCCCTTACAGAAACACTGAAGTGCTACAGATCATATGCCTTCCTGGGAAAGAAGGGAGAGATGAGACTCTGATATTGTTGCAGTCACCGTTCAGTCAGGAAAACTGTCTGTGCTGGGTAATTCAATAGAGGAGATTTAATATGTGGAATGAGAGATAGAAGCGTCAGAAGAGCCGAGAAGCCAAACAGGGCACTGCGAGACAACGTAGAGATTAACAACAGCAAAAAGCAGCCACAACACCAGAGACTGAAAGATAGGTGAAGAGAAGGTATGACCAGAGCTCAGAAGCAGGCCATGGTAGTGGGAATTTCAAACAAGGTGGAGCCTGTTCTGAAGGAATCATGGAAGGAGACACTTGTTGACAGGAAATGAAGACATGGACATGACACGATTCTGTCAGAGGTGCTACCCTAACAACAGTGTGTGGGGGAGGATGGGGGGGAAGGGTGTAATTTCCTTTTCTTCTACCTTCCAATCTCCCACCAGTACCCTCCTCTGGCCAGAAACTGGGGCAAGGAATCCTGAGAAATGTAGTTTTCAGGGCTCAGTCACTTAAAAATCTCAGACATAATTACATATCCTATTAGAATAAATTCTTACAAATGGGTAGTATAGCAATAACTTGATTTGTAGTTTCCTTTCCCTAAAACTGCCTCCTGCTATAGAAAATCTAATCTCACAGTGAGAGATTCTGACACAAAGTTAACTATCTTTCAGTGACAATCCTTTGCCTATCACGAGTTCCTGATGTAAATCAGCCTATCATGCAAGTTTTGGGCTAAAGTCTTACAGTATGCTATGGGGTGGGGTGTTGGAGTTGAGGAAGGGAAAAGCAGGGACTTAAATGCAAACTCATGAATGAAATGTAAAAATAGGTAAGACTTTACAAAATGCAGTGCCCCGTTTTTCTGTGTAGACTATGGAGAGAAAGAGAGAGAGAGAGAGAGATTGAGAGAGAGAGAGAGAGAGAGAGAGAGAGAGAGAGAGAGAGAGAGAGAGAGAGAGAATATTTCCAGAAAACAGGAGAGCAACAAGGACATATCATCAGGACAGACCTCCAACAGGATCAGGTTTCTGAGCATAGTTAAAGAAGTAGGTTAAATTAATATAGGAAGAGAAGAAAATATTAGATATTTCAGCTAAAACAAAAAAAAATTAAGGCAAAAATGAAGCTGGCCTCTTTTTGAGTCAAAAGGGTAAATGATCTGATTAGAAAAGATATGAATAGAGAGACTGAGAGAAAAAGGGAATAGAATTTTGTGTGAGATTAAAGGATTAATAGAAAGACTAGAGTATCACGTAGGGCAGCAGTTCTTTTCACAGTTTTGCTGCCCAACACACAAGCATAAGTAACAGTAGCTATGATTCAGGAGTGGGAAACGAGTGAGAATAATTCAGGCCCCACTGTGCCCCTCACCGCTCCGCTATCCCACTGGGGTCTAAGGCCCAACCAATTTAATCTTATCCAAAATATAACTGTCACATTCCCTTTAAGAAGTTTTGAAAAATTGATATCTGGGCAAATGTATAAAGCAAGTAAAGTAAAATAATAACAATTCTTTCAATTTTATATTTGAAAATTTTCATAATAAAATTGGGTTAAAAAAAAAGCACAGAGGGGAATACTTCATTTCCTTCCTTGGAAGAGTAGCAATTAGAAAATTCTTCCAAAGATCATCCTCTTCACACATTTTAAGTGTGCTCCCTTCTCTCCTTAGCCTTTCTCCAGCTCTCTACTGAATTCCTTATATTGAATGTATCTGTACCTATTTATGTGGATCTCTCTTGCCTCCACAATTAACATATCATTTCTTTAATAATAACAAGGGTGATATCTACTTATATTTACTTTGTGAATGGTCAGTACATACTCTCTACTTTTTTTTTTTTTAATGTCTTATGAGACTCCAAATTATTCAATTGCTGCTATAGGCAAAGACTTTGTCGCTAATAATTAGATACTTACATTAAAAAAAATTTCCTTACTAATCAACACACTTGATTATAATTAAGGTGACATTTTAACTCTTGTGGAGTGCATTTTTTCACTTTTTATTTATGTATATTATTTACTATATTTTAATGTCAGTTCCTGTGTTTGCATGTGTCTATTAAATATTTCAATTTATCCCATGAACATGAGTTTCATTTTTAGGGTACAATGTACTCATTTTACTATAGTAAAAGAATCAGTCTAGTAAGCCTAAAATGAAAATGGTATATTTTATAAATAGGTAATAATATTCAAAGACAGTTTTATTGTCTAACAACCTCCAGATTTAAAGTTACATAAATAAAATATTCATTTTATATCAATGCCTAGTCATATGAATGGAATTTGGCAATTCCATATATTGACTTAAAATACATAGACTCTAATTACCTAAGCAAAATATTCCAAGTCGGTTAATTGCTGGAAAAAAAGGACAACAAATATTCATTTCACAAGTCTGATCTCACAATCAACCACCAAACAGGTGTACACATCTTTACACTTACAATTCGGAATATTTGAAAAATGTGAAGAAACAGACATCATATAGTTCCAGTCAATATATATTGGACTCTTACAAGTGTTGTGTGTCGATCAATAGGAGAGACTGAATTGTTCATCTATGTATCCACAGAGCCCATTATAGGGTAAAATGGACAAGTTTATCCAGGTTACAAAATACTTTTTCTGAACTCCAAGCTCCCAGATAGTGTCCTCTTTCTTCTCACTCTAGCCAACTGTGACAGACAGAATAATGACCTCCCAAGATATCTATATCCTAATCTCCCAAAACTGAGAATATGTTATATTACATGGCAAAAGGGATTTTGCAGTGTGATTAAATTAAGAAATTTGAGATGGAGAGATTATCCTGGATTATCCAGGTAGGTGAAGTCAAGCTACCATAATGGTCCTTATAAGTGGCAAGAAGTTTAGAGTCAGAGAAGATGTAATGATAGAAGCAGGGGTCAGAGAGAAAGACATTTGAAGGTGCAACACTACTGGCCTTGGAGGTGGAAGAAGGGACTCTGAGCCAAGAAATACAGGTAGCCTCTAGAAAATGGAAAAGACAAGGAAACAGACGGTACCCTAGAGCCTCCAGAAAGAATGCAGCCCTGTCGATATCTTGCTTCTGGAATTTTGGCCTCTAGAACTGGAGGTAATAAATTTGTGTTGTTTTAAGCCTCTGTGTTTCTGGTGGTTTGTTATATCATCAAAAGGAA
>NW_011888802.1:751152-797766 GCF_000151845.1 Pteropus vampyrus | reverse complement strand
AAAACTGAGAATATGTTATATTACATGGCAAAAGGGATTTTGCAGTGTGATTAAATTAAGAAATTTGAGATGGAGAGATTATCCTGGATTATCCAGGTAGGTGAAGTCAAGCTACCATAATGGTCCTTATAAGTGGCAAGAAGTTTAGAGTCAGAGAAGATGTAATGATAGAAGCAGGGGTCAGAGAGAAAGACATTTGAAGGTGCAACACTACTGGCCTTGGAGGTGGAAGAAGGGACTCTGAGCCAAGAAATACAGGTAGCCTCTAGAAAATGGAAAAGACAAGGAAACAGACGGTGCCCTAGAGCCTCCAGAAAGAATGCAGCCCTGTCGATATCTTGCTTCTGGAATTTTGGCCTCTAGAACTGGAGGTAATAAATTTGTGTTGTTTTAAGCCTCTGTGTTTCTGGTGGTTTGTTATATCATCAAAAGGAACCTAAAACACTGACCATCTTGAATACATATGACACTTACTTGTCTACCTTACCACTCCTGGTCACTGTCATCCCACCACCATCTGATTTCTTTACTCCTTTCTTCAAGCTGCCTTTACTGCTCAACAATGATATTAGATGTTGCCAAACACAGGATCATTTTTTTCGACTTTTTCTTACTTGATCTTTTTCAAGTAATTGGCAGGCAACTTCTCACCTGGGTTCTCTATTAGTTGGGTTCTTTGGTTTGCAATGAGATTATCTATCTCATTTTCCTTCTGGTAATGGGAGGTTTGTAAGGCGACTTCTGACATGGCTCCCAATGATCCCCAGGCTATGCAATGCCCTCTCTTTGAGTGTGTGCTGGATCTAGTAACTTGATTCTAATGAATAGAATATGTCAAAAGTGATGGAATATTACATCAGAAATTAGGTTACAAAAAGACAGTGACTTCCATCTTGCCATGCTCTCTTGCCCTCTTGCTTGCTCTCATGGAGGCAGCTGCCACGTGAACCACTCTATGGAAAGGCCCATTTGGCAAGGAATTGCCAGAGCCCTCCAGCCAACAGCCAGAGAGGACCTGAGGCTCTGAGTGCAATACCATAGAGGAACTGAATCCTGCCAACACATCAGTGGCCATAGAATCAGATTCTCTCCCTGTTGATCCTTGCAATGAGACTGCAGCCCTGAATATAATACCTGAATTGTAGCCTTGTGAGAGAACTCAAGACAGATGCACCGAGCTAAGCTTCAACGAGATGCTTAATCCACACAAACTGTCATATTATAAATGTTTGCTGTTTTAAACCATTAAGTTTAGGGATAATATGTTACACAAAAAAAGATACCTAATTTAGGTGGTTCATAAAGAGAATATACCTAGTCATAAGGAAGGTGAGATTCTTGATTGTGTAATCAGACCTCGGAGTTAAAAACTAAGAAGACATGTGGTCCCTTAACAAGAACAGGAAAAGCAATATTTTGTAGAGTCTCAACATGGATCACAGTTTAGAAACCAGGTGATTCAGGACTTCACTCACCCGTAGTTCACTAGGTCATCTCATGCCCTGCTTCAACAGCTGAAATCTGTGGACTCCTGCCTTCATGCTCAGCCAGAAGAGATGCAGTTCTGCTTTTACAACTTGTTTCCAAGCAACCACCTCATCACCTCTTCTTTTTCCAGGGTTTCTGCTCGCACATGGTTTTGGTTACCTCGTAGATTATGTAGCCTGCCTTCTCTGTGTGTTCTTCAGCTCCTACACCCATTATTAGTTTGCTAGGGCTTCTATGACAAAGTGCCACAGACTGGCTTCAACAACAGAAATTTATTGTCTCACTTATCTGGAGGCTAGAAATCTGAGACCCAGGTGTTGGCAGGGTTGGTTCCTCCTGAAAGCTGTGAGGGAGAATCTGTTCCTTGCCTTTCCCCTAGTTCCTGGAGGTTTGCTGGCAATCTTTGGCATTCCTTGGCTTATAGAAGCATCGCTTTGATAGTTGCCTTCATCTTAACGTGATATCTGTATCCAAATTTTCCCCTTCTTTTAAGGCTACCATTCATATTGGATTAGGAGCTTTACTCAAATTATGACCTCACCTTAACATTAACAACCTAATTTCCAAATAATGTCACATTCTGAAGTACCCGGGGTTAGAACTTCAACATATGAATCTGGGGGGAAACACAATTCAACCTATAACAATAGCTGCTGCCACCTCTCTCTATAAAACCCCGGATTCTTGGTAAAGAGAGTCCTACTTATCCACTTGGTCATTACTGATCCACTGAGTAAGGTTCACACACCAGGATGTCCTTTGAGAACCTAGGCCAACCTACAAACTGGCTGCCCTCGGGTGAAAAAAGCATGTGGCCCAGAACACACTCACGTATGTATCTACATGATGAACCACCCAGGGCTGCTTCTTTCAACAAAGAGCTGTGAAAGACACTCACTCTGAAAGGAACTGTGGGATGAACTGGCAGATTTTCCTAAGCTTACTCTTCCACTAAAACTTCCATGGCATTATTTCCTAATTTGACTTCCACCTCTCTGTTACTCAGCATCAAGCAGTATTTTCTCCACTTGCTGTTTATACCTTAGTTCCCTAGGCCTTTATTCTCAATTCTCTTTCTTTCCTGAACACTTTGCTCTCGGCAACTTCATCCAAACCTATGGCTTCAACTGCCACTTTGGACTTCCATATCCATTCCCACAGTCTAAAACCATTCTGTTGAGCACGTTTATTCAGCTGCTGGCATAACTTCTCTACCTAGGTGTCACTCAGATACCTTAGACTCAGCAGGTCCAGACCTGAATTTGCCGGCTCACCTCTTGCAAACATGCCTCTCTCTCAGCTCACCCTATTTGAGTATCTTCCTAGCTCCTCACATGAGAATACTGGCAGCGGATCCCTCTCACCAGTCATCCTGACACATTCGGTCAGCTACTCAGGTCTATGGCTTCTATTGAAATATTTCTCGTATCTTTTTCCTCATAGCCATTCCTACCATCGGCACTTTAATCCAGGGCCTCCTCGCTTATCTCCTAGATGGTACCAACTGTCAGTGCTGCTCTCAGAACATTACTTCTTAAAGTGCAAAAGTTATCTCATTATTTCTGTGCATAAAATCATTTAATAATATCTGACACATTAGAGTTAAATTTTAAGCTTAAAAAATACCTAATTTTCAAGTCTCTGCCTATTTTTCTAGTCCTTCATTTCCACTTATCTCCATTTATAAGTGGAGCATACTTATAAATATTCCCTGCAAGACATTAATAAACAGACCATATTAAAAGGATTCTGTGATCAAACGTGATCTAGTCTTGTCCATCTTCAATGCCCCTAAACTTGATTTCAATTTAGATTTCCATTTATATTAGTATTTATCTGCAGCCCCACCAAATTCTATAGATCATATTATCATGGTTATCATAGTTCTTACCACATTGCACTATAATAATCAATTTACTTGATTGTTTCCACCATTAGAAAATAAATTCCTTGAGAGCAGGATC
Organism: Pteropus vampyrus; assembly: GCF_000151845.1. Lineage (NCBI taxonomy): Eukaryota > Metazoa > Chordata > Mammalia > Chiroptera > Pteropodidae > Pteropus > Pteropus vampyrus. The sequence goes on along the minus strand of NW_011888802.1, from coordinate 794,314 downwards.
TATTTGCTTTATGACCTCAAAGCCTAGTGATGTGCTCAATACTGTATTGTTAAATGAATGTACAAATATGCTAGATGCTGTAGCGAATAAGTTGCAGTTCTTACATTAAGGAATCATGTTGAAAGAAATGTATTTCATAAACAATTGTAATGCCAGGTTAGATATCTGGTATTGGGATGGAAAAAGATATATCTTGAGATAGCTGAAGAGTTGGAGAAGGTGAATTTAAGACATCATTCAATATCTAGATCCAACAAAAGTGATGGTTCACAAGTCTATCCCTCTGGTAGAATCATTCCTTCATGTGCCTAACCATATGGGCCTTTGCTCTCAATCCAAAGAAGCAGCGTTTATAATTCCACACGATAATCCTTCTAAGTCTAATAATTTGGTGAGAAAACCCTCCAGTCTAAAAAAGAATTTGCAACAGAGCTTGTTGAGAATGTGAAGAGCTGCTTTGTGAGACTGTTGATTCCGTCACTGGAGATGCCCAAAGAGAAGCTGGATGATGCTTTTTAAAATGTTTTAGAAAGTGTCTCCATATTGGATGGAAAGATAACTAATCTTGTATAAAAGTTAAATTCCAGACATGAATTTCTATTATTCTACTATTTCTTTCTAATAGTTTACAACAAAACTCACCTTTTTTTCAGACCACAATGACAGAAAACAGCTTTGACGTAATAATTTTACTCTTTAAGGCCTAAATTTCTCAGGCTTCATATCATACAGTACAGAATATACAATTTCCTTTTATTTGTGCATTTCTCAAATTTCATTGACTTTTTCTTTCATCTTTAACCCTTTTTATTGATTAAAATTTGTTTTAGTTCTGTTCACATTATGTATGTGTGCATGCACGAGAGAGAGAGAGAGAGAGAGAGAGAAAGAGAGAGAGCACATTTCTAATCTCTGTGGAGTTGAATGTCAAGAGAGATTTATTTTTATTTTCTCCAAATATTTAGTCAAAAGGGTTATATTTGCAGCAGATTACAAGGATTAACAAGAGACTTGAATCCCGAAGCACCATTCATCTTGAAGTAGCAAGTGTCCAGACTCCTATAAATGGAATGTCATGTTATTTTTAGATGAGGCTTTTGCCAAGAGGATCCAGGACACGGTGAACTATGTTCAGTCTGATTAGCGACCTCATTTAAATATGTGAATGGCTGTGGTTTCTTAACATTACTTTCAATAAGTCTGTGGCAAGTCTATTTCCTTAGTGAGAGTGCATTATTTAGTTCATAAATTTGAGAGAGAGAGAGAGAGAGAGAGAGAGAGAGAGAGAGAGAGAGAGAAGCCTTTCAAATACTGCAGTCTTGTTTACTAATAACAGAACACAGAAGTATGAGATGAGAGTTCTATTATAGTTCTTGTTAAGTAGGGTACCAAGGCATATTTTCAACCCATGGTCTCTTAAAGGGTACTCATTGACAGTTATGTTATAACATTTCCAGAACCAGATCTGCTCATCCAGAAATTAGAGTCCAAAGACCAGTTATTTAAGCAGTTACCCCCAACAGCGATATACTCAGGAGAAAAAAAGGAGGCATGGAATATTAGGTAGGAACAAAACAATCATTTGCTACTATTAGAACACTGCAGTTGAGAAAAATCATGTTATGAAAAACAACCCCCCAGGTAGATGGAGGGGCTGCTATGAGAAGGAATCTGTAAGCAGGGAGCCTTATGTGGCTATAATTCTCTGTCACTATGAAAGAAGGTTCTGGAAGGTTTGTCTGCTGAACTATAAAAGATGCATTTGGGGCTAAATAAATGTTACGCTGAATTTCCATACCTGGAGTCTCCCTTTTTAAAGAAAGCTTTTTGTTCAGGGACCATATAATAAACAATATCATTTTAGTAATAAGCTTTAAAAAGTCAATACTTTTTAAAATCATGCTCCATTTCTTTCTTGGCCTTTTAGGCTCCTCACTTTTATTAAGTGACCAAATTATCTAATGCTAGGGCTTTAATACAGCTTCTAAATTTAGACAGAGGACTAATTCATACAAATCACTGCCTTAACGCATGTGCTGAAGGTTTTTTGTTTGTTTGTTTGTTTGATAGACAGTGTTCTCCTCCTAAGAATGAAATCCAGTAATATCTTTCAGAGAGAGGGGAAAGAATCTGTTATTTATCATGCACAAAACTTATAGTAAGTTGGGGTTTGTTAAATCCAAATGGCAAACAAATTGACTCCCAGGGAAGGCCACCATATATCTAAGTCCACCAGTTCTACCAGAGGAAACAAAAGGAGTTAGAATACTCTGAAATCCCCGCCATGCTTGCTAGCTTTCCTAACGTACTATCTCCTGCAGAATTGTTAAAAGGATGTCCAATGACTGCCGACATTAGTACCATCTGGGTGTTGCTAAAAGTACAGATCTCTTGGTCTACCCTGGCCATCCTGAGTCTTAATCTCTAGGTGTGGGCACCAAGAATGTGCATAGCTAACAAGTTCCTTGGATCATCCTTATACTGAATATCTGTTTTATGTAAATGAGGTATCCAAATTGCGAAGTTCTAATTGGATGGGGCAGGTCTCAGTCTGTTGGTAGAAAGATGAAATGAGGGTCTCCCCACAGTGATTGACTCGAACTGTAATGAATGAGATGGAGTGGGCGAAGCCGAGAGTTCAGTCTGAGGTCCTTCCCGGTACACAGAGCACGAGAGGAGCCCTTGTCAGCAAATGGCTGCTAAGCTCTTATTATTTATAAAATTTGGGCCCTCCATTGATCATGGGGAATCCAGCTCAGCAGATAAATTTCTTCTTGGGGTTCACATCAGATGAATCTTTCTTCTCCAGGTCCACATTAGTATTCTGCTTCAGATGAACTGTTCAAACTGGCCTCTGCTCCAATTCCTGGTGATCTAGTCCTAGATGCCATCTTCTCACATGGGAAAATCTTAGGCTGTTTTTGACAGTCGTGATTGCACATGACCATTGTTCTCAGACCCAACTAGCTACTTAGAAGCTGAATTTTCCTTTGTGCCTACTTCATGTTTCACAGAGCAATAGACTTTGCTGCATGTTTTATGAGCATGGCATATAGTCAGAGTTCAGGCATTTGTTCAATGAATGCACAGTCTGCAATTTAGGAGACAAGCTCTACTGAAACCACAAAATGGCAACTTCCTTGAAAGACAGGTTAGTCCCAAGAGGAATTTTCATGTCATTTTTCAAATATAGACATTAAAATAAGCTTCTTCTCTTGGGAATCATTTCAAAAAGAAAGTAAATTTGAACTCCTTGGAGGTTCCCTTATATCTAATCAACATATCACACAAAAAACAAATTGCATTTTGTGTGCTGGTAATCACAAAGAAAGGGTGGACAGAGCTCATTTAATTGACTCATTAGATATGCCTATTTAAAAAATGGAACCAGTTCCTATCATAGAAACTCCAGAAATAATCATGATGAGTAGCTTTACAGGGTATTTTCTGTATTGTTTTGCTTTGAATTTTAGAATTCTCCTTTGTTTTCACTCAAGTGATTTAAGCACAAAGAAATGAGATTGCAGCCCATTAACCCCAAGAGAATGCCAGCCTGGGATATGATGCCACCTTTGCTGTCAAGTCCTTTGACTGAGAAAAGTAACCAGCCAGGAAAGCATGACACAATGTGTAACTCATCAGATCTGGAGGCTTTCCTAGTGCTCCTTCTTCTCTTGGTCATGATGGAGGCCTTTGTGACATGAGCAGCAACTGCTGTGGGGTAATTATGTGTAGTTATATAAAACGGACTAATGCCAGCCAAGCAAATTGCGTAAAAGGACTGGTTGTGTTCCTCGTTAAATGTTTTGTCAAGCTGACCATGCCCTTTATTTATCTCTAACACAACATGCTTATTCTGCCCCATCTACTGTATTCACCCTGCAAATTTATGAGGCTCTATTAATCTTCTGCCCTGCTGACTATCTCTGTTGCAAAGTGTCAGCAGACTTTTGTACCTTGCTAATGTACAAAGGGCTTCCTATGAGTAATATCAGCATTTTGCCTTTTAATTGCACATATAATTTTTAGTTCTTACAGCTAATAAGGGAATTGAGACTACAGTTCATCACTGTCTCAAATGGTACTCCAGGGGTGTGGGGACTGTGGAAGCTGAGAGAAGAATATAGCTGTTCTGGTTCCAAGCAATAGTTTCTTTCATTATAATGGTTCCATCCCCGCTATAGTGTTAAGTGTCTGTCACTTTTCACATTATACACCCTACTTTTCTGGGGCTTTATAACTCCGCAGTAAAAATGAACTCTTCTTTGAAAACTTTTTGGATTGGATCTTAGCCCATGAGTATTGTTATCACCCTTCATATCAATTCCAAAAGAAATTAACTGTGTGATTTCTAAAATCAAAACATCAGCATTATCTACTGGTCAAACTCCTGAACTTCCAAAGCTTTCAAATGGGTATGCTTTTGCTAGTCCTTCAGCTGACATTTTTTCCTATTGAATTTTTTTTTTTTTAATGCAGACTTAGTTTTAAGTATTTTCAAAAAAAAGCATGTTAAAATAAATGGGGGGTTAGCGTTTGCAATGTGGGCATTTTGCTTTTGCATTAATAGCCTTTCACGAACATTTTTACTATCCCTGAAAAATGTGCATTATTGATGAGTGTATTTCTTACTGTGCAAAAGCCATTAGGAAAGAAATGAAAGGTCTGTGGCAAGAAGTGGTTGCACAGAGAGGACCTGGGCAGACAGTGTTTTCATTTAGCAGTTAGGGTGTGCCCACATTCGTCCTCTCTGCACTGGACTATTTCATTTGCATTTTCTTGCAGGTACCTCCATAGTTACTGCACACCTTTTGGCACTTGGAAAACAGATACTTGTGAAACTGTGATTATATGGCATTGAAAGCAAATTGCTAAATTTACTGTACAATCGCTTTAATTGGAACAGTAAATCAGACACTAAAATTTGAGGAAGAGGCAATTTGGGGGAGGTGGGAGGCCTGGGTTCTTGTCTTAGCTATTTATAATTCTGAGAATTTTCCTGGGCCTCAGCTGGTTTTTTTTTTATTTATTAAATTTATTGGAGTGACATTGTTTAATAAAATTGTATAGGTTTCAAATGTACGATTTAATGACGTATCATTTGTATATTGCACTGTGTTCACCACCTCAAATCAAATCTACCGTCAACATATATTTGACCCCCTTTATCCTTATCACCTCCCCCACTCTCAGCTGCTTTAACTGTGACTGAGAGAGTTGGATTGTGGCTTAATGTCCTTTCTATGGTTTTGATTCTGGGCAGGTTAGACAGAAAGACTAAATCAGAATGGGCGAACATCGACTTGATTCCATTAGTCAGGGAAGGTTCCAGCGAAACTGAATGCAGTGTTTGGTAGCTTGAACCTCCTGTTTCTTTCTTTCCCTTATGGCATCTATATTTCTTTTACATCTGTGCATCAATCCATGGAGTTAAACCCCTCGCGGCTAGATGAAGGCCTTTTGTCGAGTGCTGTGATTCCTAAGGTCCTCAGTGTGGTCTTAATTTGTTCATTCCTTGGAGTAAGGAATTTTGGGCCATTCTTTGGCTGAATCCTTGAGCAATGTCAAAAGCAGACGAAGGTTTTCTAGTGATTCTAGGTGTACCACAAAAGGCACCAAGCTGAGATGAGAGAACAGTTTCACCATGATTTATGGAAGGAAAAAATCTAAAGCTCTTTGCTAGAAAGGAATTCAGAGAAAAAAATAATCAAGTGACTGCTGTGTGCCATCCACTCCCTCATTTAATTCTCTCATTAACTTGGATTATAGAAATTATCTTCATGTTACAGATGAGAAAGTTGGTATAGAAAAAGCTTAGGTAATTTTCCTAGATACATGGTTCATATCCAGACCTCCCGAATCTATATAAAATCATCTTATCTTGTATCACAGAGCCAAAAAGGCCAAAAGAAAAGATGTTTTATAGCTTGAGATTTATCCTTAGAGTTCTCGTTTAATACATGTCATTCTTGTAGTCACTTTGCATCTTCACTTTTGCCCTGTTATTTATCCATTTAGTCGTTCATTAAAAAAATTAATGAAATAACTCATATGCCAGATGTCAACATGTGACATCTCTATCGTTTATATACAAAGATGCTGCTTCAGCAATTGCCTCTCATGTACCCAATGGGGACCAGGAGGCTGATGGGTAAGCAGCAGTGCCTCCTCCATGAAAGGGCAGAACTGCAGAGCTGGGCTGGCACTAACGATCTGTGGTTATTTTACCTCACTTTCAGAAAAATATAATAACTACTGCTAACCCTATCACAGCAACATGATAACTAAAAGAGTCTTGTTACTCAAGCAAAACATACATTTACATAGATTATTTTCTTAAATGAAAATCAGTTTGAGTAAAAGAATAAGAATTTTATAGCCAAAAATGTCCTTAGAAATTACAGTAAAAATTAAGAGTATATCTTTATTATTTTTAAATAATTTAAAATCTGTGTTTTTCTTAGAATAACTCATTTCTTATGTCAGTTTCATCATCAGTAATACATCCAGTAATATTGATTAAAAGCCCATATAATAACACAGTCCCATAAACTGCTTCCCAACTTTGGAAATAAGATTGTGCATTTTTAGAGCACATTAGCTACCGGAATCCTTCTTGGTTTATACAGAAAAATTCTCTTGGGACTATAACAATCAAAGATTCAAATCTATAGAAGGGTTATAGATTTAGAATCAGACAAAGTGGGCAGCTTCCTGGGAAAGCACCTTTGAAGAAAGAGACATAACTTTTTTGTATTGACTTATTTTCCCTTCCATGATATTTAGTAGAAAAATCAATAATATTAAAGTTGTGAATATTTTGTATTTTTTTCCTCTGCCACTGAGGTCAGTGTCTACCTTAAAATATTTTCAGAAAAAGCCTTATTGTGGTATTCTAACCAGCGAATGCATTGATTTATTCTAAGGACTAGTTCCAATCTTTAAGTTATGTTAAAATCGTGTGACTGTGTTCCTATTTGGGTGAGACTGAGGGCTCTGGGGCAGAACACCCAGTTCTGAATCCTGGCCCCTTTACCTATTAGCTGTAAAATTTAGGCTAAGTCACTTAACCTCTGCCTACCTCAATTTTCTCTCATCTATAAAATGAGGATCAGATTAGATTATCTTAAATGGTTGTTGTGAGGATTAAGTTAGATTATATTGGGAAAATCTAGAAAACTATTCTAGGCACCTTGTGCTAAATAATCATTTTAAAACTATTCCAAAGTCTCACTGATCACTTTCATGAGCATCTCTTAAGCTTACTGGATAGCAAAATAATTTCTCATATTTTTTTACTCAGAAAACATTTTCTGCAAAATTAATTGGCTATCCAAAACTAAAAACTCCTAATGTGCTTTTCAAATGTATCTTTACATTATGTCATGGTACTAATTTCAATAACTGTACAATATGTCTATGGAAGGAACCAGAATATCTTAAAATCATAACTGAGAGATGTGTATCTTATTGGAACTGATGAAAAGAGACTTGGCTACGAGGGCAGACTCTAAGATGACCCACAATGATCACTGCTTTCTGGTATTCAAACCCTCGTAATCCCTTCCCTTTGAGTATGAGCTGGCTTCTACGACAGAAATGATGGGACCTCACTTCTGAGATCAGGTGATATAGACTATGGCTTCCATCTTGCTCAATTTCTGTCACTCTCTAACTTGGGGAAGCCAGCTGCCATGTCACGAGACAGCTTCATGGACAGTCCTCATGTCGACAGACCACAACCTGCCCAAAACTGCATAAGTGAGCTTGGAAGACAAACCTTTAAATAAGACAGCAGCCCTAGCTATCAGCTTGACTAAATCTTGAGAGCCTGGAACTGGAGGCACACTTAAAATACTTTCAGACAAGTCCCTGTATACCTGTATACCTGGATTTCTGGCTCTCAAAACTGTGAGATAATAAATGTTGTTTTAAACTACTGAGTTTGGGAAAATTTCGTTACACATCAATAGATTAATACAAATTCCATTGAATCAGAAGAGCCAGATTTCCAGTTTCAGCAGAAGATAAACCAGGGTTTGGTAAACTATGGCTGTGAGCCAAGTCCACCTCATATCCTTTTTCTTTTTTAATTGAGATATTATTGATATTCTTCTCTGTACAGCCCCCAGGCTAAGAATTGTTTTCACACTTTTAAAGCTTATAAAAAAGGAAACAAAACAAAGAATATTAACAGAGGCTATATTTGGATAGCAAATCCTAAAATTTTTACTACCTATCTGTCCCTTCACAGAAAAGTTTACTGACCTCTGAGATAAACCACTACACTTTCCAGGTGACAACTGAGCCTCCCAAAGTCACCCAAAAGAACCACTAACTGTAGAACACAGTTGTTCAACACTCTAGATGATCGATTCCTAAAGGTGCCATCTTCTCTAGTCTGTGTCAAATGTTGTGTGTATTCCTTTGCACAGGAGTAAAATAATAATCACCAACTATCTCTAATTACATAAAGTTACTCAGAGACTACTTAAAGAGAAAACCAAAACGCCTTGCATGACTATGCATTAAATTATATTTTCAAGTATATATTTCATTTAAAAGTTTAGAATTTGGATAGACTGTTTGTCAAAGAACCTCAGCAATTGATGCATATCAATTCTGTGTTCTAGATGCCTGGAATCCCCCACGACTTAGGGCGTGAGGACAGTCAGGCAGTCACCATGTCCATGGTTGCAGTAGAGCAAAGCAAGCTCTAGATAAGTTCTACTAAAAGTGTGGCTCATGGTCCATTGCTGGTCTATGAACTGTTTCTAACCTCTAAAATTGAAATCATTTAGAAGCTAGTATAGCAATTGAAAAACTAATTATGTCTATTGAATACAATTATTAAAAAATTAAAGCTTGCCTTTGTATATCTTTGGGATTTTTATTTCATTTTCCACTAATAATTTTTATTTTACTGAAGTATCAATTCACAAGAGATTGGAAATTTTTAAAAATGGTTCTTCACAACAGGGACATTGAGAATGCTCTAAGAGGCCAGTAAAATCTTCCAACATCTGGAGTTAAATCAAGGTTTTTATAACAAGGTCTATTTCTTTCAATACTACAAATATTTTGGTCAACCGTAGCAATAGCTAAAGCCCACAAACTTAAAGAAATATACATAGGCCAACCAAGGATCTGTTATGGATACTCAAGTTCAAAAAAAGTTGGGTGTCCCTCTCTCCTTTGTAGATGCTCTCTCCTCTCAATATTTAGTTAAATATTTAATCATGATATGCTAAAGATAGGCATTCTGTCCTCTACTCCATTAAACAGAAGAGCTCTAAGAATGAAAAGGATTATGAGGGAAAATTTACAACACGGTGTACAGGGGTGACCAACAATTGACAGCCCCTTTGGGTCTTTCCTCCATGGCAGATATTTCTGCCAATCAACACGTTCTTTCCTGCCAAGCCAAATGCAGCTGCAGGAATCTTCTCATCAGAGCATTTAAAAAAGCCAATCAAATTGGGCACATGAGCTAAATACTCTCTGTCATCTCTAGTATAATGAGAAGAACACAGATATCACAAGAACTAAGTCCAAACCTGGTTCTGATAGCCAGCCGTTTGAATCTGGTCCACTCTGATCACCTCTCTGGATATATTTTGTGACATCTGGAACATAGAGAGTTGGACTAGATAAAGGATTCTTACATCAGAACTCAGTATAGCTTTTAAAAATGCTGATGCCTGAGCCCCAACTTTTTGAGTCCTTTTTCAGGCTGTCTAATGGTACTTTAGGCATTGGTAATTTTTAAAGCTACTCTGGTGATTCTAATATGCAGACTTGAGAACCATTGTATTAGAAGATCTCTATAGCCCTCTAATATTCTAAGACTCCGGGATTATTTGAAACAATAATGAGATCAGTTGCACAGATTTATAGTCTACGAGTGCAATACAGAGGCATGATGGTGATGTCTGCTATGTGTGAGTGAGTAAGAATGGGAGCATATAAAGCTGGAAAAGGTTATGAAGAAATCCTGAGGTTCTTTAGACATCCTAGATTGTGGATTTTTTCTTTCATAAAATTTGTATTCATGGCTTGTATTTATATGTACAGCCATCCTCCCTTTAATATGAAAGTCCTTTGTAAGCAAAAACTATAGTTTTAATGTCCTCATCTTTAGAATATATTTCAAGACCTTGAGAAAATAATAGAAGTATGCCATGGATTTCTGTTTTTGTCAGCAATGATCTTAAAGTATTTTACTCACCACTTGCCAATTTCCTGGGCCGAGAAATGAAGGGAACCTATTTAGATTTGTAGAATTTAAGAATTAAAAAAGACTTTAGAGGTCAACTTCAGAAGCTTTAGAATCACCCACCACCAGATAAATCTCATGGTCTTATGCCTTATACAGCAGCACTGTGTAGCATTTACATAGTACATTCTGTCAAAGTGCCCCATTAACAAAGGGAAGGCTCAAGGTCAAGTAAGTTTAGAAAGCCCTACCTTCTAAGCTCTGCTTCAGAGTCACAAAATGCATTGAATGATAAAGACTGCAGGAATTCTGTAGGAAACAGTCCAGTTAAAGATTGCTTAAATCATTATTTCCCAAACTTGTTTAATAATAGAACTATTTCTTTAAGAACTCCAATTAACAATCAGCCTTTTTCTCTCTCATATTTGTCACTTAGTATTATTGATTTTAATCTGCCCTTCAGACTCTTGAACTTTCTGGCTTCTTTACTAGTTTCTTTCTTTATTTCTTTTTCTTTCTTTCTTTTTTTTTTCTTCCCTATTTCAGACATCTTGGTTTCATTAAGTTAAAACAGAAAAAAGGTTGTCATCCATATCACCCTTATCTTTAGCAGTATACTCAGCTTATATTTGTAGAGAACTCAAAGGTTGCCCATCTCAGGAGTACAAAGATAGAATTCTCCTTTCAGGGGTTTCCTTGATGTCCATCTTTCCCAGACATCTTTTCCTGGTCACTCCTTTCCTCAAGGCTCAAGTACTCTTGAAGAATTGTCCCTCTTATCTAGCTGTGAACTTCCCATGGTGATAATGAGCAAAATGTTAACCACTCTGCTTTAAATATTCCCACACAGAAGCTAACAGAATCTTTCATTCCCAATTCAAATGTCTAAGAAATGCTGAAGAACCCTTTTTCCATGATGCCAATTTAAGAAATATAAAAATATTTTCAAGCTGCATTTTCATTTAATTCAAAGTGAAAATAACTTTAGCGAGTCCATGGATACATTTCTAAATAGTCATAATTAAGAGTACTACTTTATTAAACAGAAGAATGTTAACGCACAAATGGCACTGCTTTTAAAGCCAGAAAAACGTTACCATACGGTCTAGAATGCGCTGAGTACATTTACACCACCTTTACTTAGAACCCTTTCTAAGCAGGTGAAGTGGGTCCCTTTCTAAGCCTCAGGATGCGCAGATGAGAAAGATAGGATCCCAGGTAGCTCTCAATCTAAACCTCACTCTCTCTGATTATAGTATTGCCTCTATATTCAAGCTGGGAGGGACAGGTGTGCAACCTGAACATCTTTAGTGTCCCCATATTTCTCAGAAAGGCTGACTACACTGCACTGTCCCTAGACACCCAGGTGGCTGCTGGTGCCTAGAGGCCGCAGCTTGCTTTTTGTCTAGGTCTGGGCCTGTGGGTGGTACTTTCCACCACACTCGACCTCTACTCTGTTTGCCACAGGCCTAGGAATAAGAAATTCTAAGGACTTTCACACTTTCACAAGGTCCAAGATGTTCTCCTAGGTCTAGCAGTGCTTCTTAAACACAGGCACGTACCGGAATCGCCCAGAGGGCTTATCAAACTGCAATCGGCCAGGCTCTGCTCCCCAGAGTTTCCGATTTATTTATTTATTTGTTTGTTTGTTTGTCTGTTTATTTATTTATTTGTTCATTTGTTTGTTTATTTATTTAGTTAGTTATTTATTTATTTATCTGCACATCCCCTCCCCCACCTCTGCCCCCGTTTACCTCCTCCCAGAGTTTCTGATTTAGTAGTTTTGGATGAGGACAGAGGTTTGTCATTTCTTATCTGTTGCCAGGTGATGGTGATTCTGTTGGTCTAAGGACCACACTTTGCGAAGCATTGCCCTAGAGTTTCTCTTTTCCTCCCCAGCTCGCTCTTCTCTTTAACTCTTTTGCAAGAGTTAAAATGTTACTTTAGAAATTAAATCTGGAGTCCTTCCAGAAATTAGTTATTTCCTCTTCTCATACATCTCAAGTTGCTCAACTGCAGCATGAGAGAAAAGTACTTTCATGGCAAATGTTCTATAGCCAATCCTTAATGCCAGGTCTGTCATTATATAGCTTTTAAGCTTTGAGCAAATAGGCATCTCAGTTTTCTTGTCTATAAAATGGGATGATATGTTAGGCCCAATAGTTTATACAAAGATAAAATTATACCCATATTTAAAGGAACCTGGTAGTTTTGACTTTAAAAGTTAAAGGTAAAGAGATCAAAAGGTGCAAACTCTAGTTATAAAATGTTATGGGGATGTAATGTATAGTGTGGTAATTAAAATAATACTGTTTTGCATCTTTGAAAGTTGCTAAAAGAATAGATCTTTCTTTTAAAAAAAAAAATGCCTACAGCACCTGGTATTCCTAGGTGGTCTCCTATCCAAGTACTAACCAGGCTTGACCCTGCTTAGCTTCTGAGATCAGATAAGATCAGGCACGTTCAGAGAATAGATCTTAAATGTGCTCGTCACAAGAAAAAATTGTAACTATGTATGAGGATAGATGTTGACTAGACTTATTATGATAATTATTTCACAATATATACAAATCTCAAATCATTATGTTTTGCACCTGAAACTAATATAATGTTATATGTTAATTATACTTCAATACAAAAAGTTAATGACATAAATATAAAAATCAAAGTGAGGTCTTTCCCTATAGTGTACTGACTAGTTACTGGTATAAAGCCACTTGTCTAAAAATATACAGCAAGAAAAGGCAGAATCAGATATAGAATTCAAGCTTATTCATTTCCCTCACAGATTTCCCCCCAGGTACACTACTCCACAATAATAACAATAGTAGATAAATACTCACATGGGCTTTGGAAAGCCTAATATGGAACTTGACAAGAAATAAAGTGATATACCCACTCCGCTAGGTATCTATTTTAATGGTTCCATTAGTAATAGAATTTATCTTCTAGATGCATAATTGATAACAAAATAAAAATAAAAATAGATCTTTAATCTAAGTATCTAAGTACAATACATATTACAGGACAGCAATAATTCCTGTAAAACTCAGGGGTGTGATTTCACTATGCCAAGTTTCAAATTCCCTTAAAGCTCATCGACAATGTTTTCAGCTAAATTCAGTCTGAGAAATGTTTATGTTTGCATTTGGGAGGTTAACTTTTTCTTCTGTAAGTGAGGGCCTCCTTCATTTCCAAAAATAATGCTATCGAGGTAAACATTTCATTCCCCTTTAAAACAAATAACTTAAAACTCCAACTCTGAGAATGATAGCAAGATGAGAGATGACTTGTGCCGAAGGTGAGAACGAGGCATGTGAAGACATCATCCAATAGTTTAGACGGGGAAAACTGAGGAAATGACTTCATGATGACTTGGTGTGCCTTCTAAAAATAGAAGCTTAAACAGTCTAGAGCTTCAGATATTTAAATGAGGTGAAAGCTTACTAGGATAGTAATGATTTTTGGGGGGCCAGCAAAAGAAATGCAATTTTGTTTAATTCAGTTCGATGAGCATTAAATAAGTGCCCCCTGTGCACTTGGCAATATTTTAGTTGCTGGGAATGCAAAGATGAGGAGGGCACAGCCACTGCCTTCAAGTGTTTGAAAAAAAATCATATTGCAATAATTCAAAACGAAATGGTTTCAGTTTCAGGCTTAAACTTACATCGCCAGAATTCAGCATGGATCACATTTAAAAAATCCAGATAAAATAATATAGATCAGTTAAACTCAAGTCAGCAAACACATATTGGGTACTGGGCACTTAGGATGGGGTAAGAGATACAAAAGTACTACATGATGAACAGGCACTATACCTGCCTTCAGGTTGTGATACAGCTTCTCCTAAGAATGACAGAAGGAAAAAGGAAGATACAGTTTGTGACAAACATTCTGTTGAGGCAAGAATCATGTGTACTTCCTAAGAAGTATATTTCATCAATAAGCATCTATATCTTTCCAGCATCTGAGTTTGGGGCCCGAGTTCATTGAACTCCCATGTGCTTGGGCGTGAGGAAGCTGGGATTATGGCCTATGATCATGCCACCTTCGGAAATAAGCCCAGCATTTTTTTTTTTTGGCTCTTTTTGAATATATTTTATTTGATGATAACTGCTATCTAACAATTCACACTTCTCTCTTCATTGACTTTGTCTCATAAATTTAAAAAGAGAATAATAGCATAGCAGTAAATGTCCTTTGACAAAGATGAAAGAGAAAAATGGTCTAAAATTCTCGACTTAGCATATTTTAACTGAGATTGTTGTCTGTAATTTGTGCTCCACTTGGGAACTTTAATGTTGGCTCAAGTGGGAAGTAAATGTTGATGAAACAGCTTGAGCTTAGAAAAGAGATGAGATTGTTCAGATCACGTGAGACAAAAAGATGATCTGGAATCAAAATATCTGACCATTTCTTCCTCTACTTCCCTGCTTTACTATATTCTGACTTTTAACCAAATATTCACCATAGGACATGGTTTTTGATAGTTCTTCAAGATTCTTGAATATAAGGATATTGTTTTGTCATGCTAAATTTAGAGATCAGCACAGACTCTCGCACATAAATTATTCTACATGAATGTTTATTGGGCATAGAAGCCTGGAGAATATCAAGAGTTTTGAGGAGGTGGAAGAGACAGATGAATAAAGGACATTGTATGATTTCTTTATATGGTGTCCTAGATATCCATGTCACTGGCTATTCTATACAATAGCTAAGCTACCAATAAATATTGAAGGAAGAAAAGAGAAGAGGAAAGAAGATAAAGGCATGTCATTTTTTTTTTTAAAACGTATGGGAAAAAATATTGGAAGAAATTGTGCCAACATTTTAAAACTTTTTATACAGTAGGATTATAGGTAACGTTTTCCATATGTTTAAATATTTTCAATAACTTCCAAATTTCTTAATTTAGTGTGTCTTAGTTTTATAATAGCTTTGAGGGTTGCAAAATTAACTATATATGCCCCCTTTTCTTTGGGCTGCTAAAGATATTAAAGGCAAATTTATAGAAACTATGGCAATTACATAGGTTATTGTTTGGTTGAGTTTTCATGAGAACTCATGTCAGGAATCTGAATGAAATAAAAATGTATGAATAAATGCTAAGTCTCTGAAAAAAAAATAGTTCCAATGTAGTTTTATTTACAATTGTTATAATATCAGTAAAACTAGTAATAAGCAATAATTTTATATTTCTTTCCTAGAGTATATATTAACCTTTACCCCTGTTGCAGAGGAAAAAATTTTATAAAAGAAAATTCTAATTTAAAACACAAAATGAATAACATTTGCAAGTAAAACCACAAAAACTCCTGGGGCTTATATTTCTTTAATGTTGGAAATATTTGTTAAAAGTTATATTTCCTGTTTTTTTTTTATATTTAATGACTATGACTTTGCCTCGAGTCTCTGATATTTTTATATACTTTCCAGAAGCACTGTGCAAAGTATCATAAGCAAATCTATTTTTAAATACTTAGAATGTATTAATAATAATTACTGTTTTTGTGTACTTTTTATATATAATGTTCATCCTCTGGAATTACTTTAGAAAAGCATGTTCCTATACCTTTAATCAGGCTTTTATTTAACTAAATTAATAAGCTAAAATCTGATTAAATTATTAAGGTTTTCAGTATTATTCAAGGGAAGTGGTTTTATTTAAAGGGTCCACTGAC
The DNA here is from genome assembly GCF_000151845.1 of Pteropus vampyrus. Lineage (NCBI taxonomy): Eukaryota > Metazoa > Chordata > Mammalia > Chiroptera > Pteropodidae > Pteropus > Pteropus vampyrus. Next base: position 778,414 of record NW_011888802.1, on the reverse strand, counting down.
TTAGTTCGTGGTTCCACAAATTTAGGAATTATTATGTCAGGACATTCATGAGTACTAGATAAAAGGCTAAGTTGAACACTGAGGGGAATACAAAGCTTCATGTGGAATGGATATTACTTACAAGAAGCTTAAAGTCTAACTGAGAAAAACAAGACATAAAAAACAAGAAAAGCACAGATAAAGTTCTAGTGTCCTGGAAATAAGAGAAAGGAATAAGAGATTGGATATCATGTGAGCTAGAATTGAATGAGTAAGATACTGATATGCAGAAATGGGTCCAACAAGCATTGCAGCTTTGAGCTCTTACCTACCATATTAATTTTAACTGTTGGTTTATATGACTATCTGTATTTCACTAGACAACGAACTCTGAAAGCTGGGACCATGTTTTATCTCCTTTGTATATCCTCGGCTCCAAAGACAATGACTGGAACTTAGCACTAAGAGCAAAGGCAAATATTCTACTTTTATTTCTATGCATCAAAGGAGAAGTAAGGTATGGTATAAATGATTTTATATGATATTGGGAAACAAAACTAATACTTATTTAGAGTTCAATGGCACCATTTTACTCTATTTGATTTTAATTTATTGGAGGATATGATTGCCCTACAATAATGCTATGTTACAATCAGCTACTATACATCGCATAATTACTTCAACCCTATGGAGCGACCCAGTGGTTAATTCTATTCCACTTTTGCTCCCCTTGCCTTCCTCTTCAGACTTCCCCTAATGATCAAACATGGCGATTTTAGCTTCCTTCACATTAGCCAGAGACGGTTAGCGTTGATAGGAAACTGCAAAAAAGTGTGTGCGTATAAAGTTTGAAAAGTATGTGGCTGCAGAAACTTACTGAGAGGACTCAAATGGCCCAGGTTTGCAGCTAATTTTTGCAAGAAAAGATCAAGAACCAGGCACGATTCGCAGCAATTTCTCAGAATATCAAACCTGATTACTGTCATAAAGCCCGTCTGCTGAGCCGCTTGCGAACGTTTATCGAGGACCAGTCCCTGTGAGGGGTGTTCGTGCGGCAGAGCAGTGGCACAGCCCTGTGTTGGGGACTCACAGGCCATTACCGACTCATTGTCTATTCATTTTAGATTGTTTCTTTGGAGGATTTATAGAAACAATACCAACGTGGCACCAAGGTGGCTATCAATGCTGTTTACAGACAATTTAGAGGAATAAACCTGCAGTTACGCCTGGGCTGGCTTCCCTCGTGGTCCTGGGGCATAGCGTTCTAATCCTATTGTGACGTGATTGTTTCACCATAAACTGCTCCGCAGAGGCCTGTAATTGGCGTACAGGTTCAAATTAGATTGCTGTGTGTTTAGGAAAGCAGGGGTCATTTCACATCAGCACCTCTCATTAAGAAGCAGGCGACCAAAGTCTCCATTACAGGTGATCTAATGTATATATTATCTTTTATTATAAAGAAAATACTCAAAGTATATACTCACGCCACACACACATATGTCACCCATCTTGCCTTTCATCACTATGAAGAGGAGGGTAATGTGAAAATGCAAAACACCTTTCTGAGAATAGCAATTAAATATTTACCAGCAATGTATCATGGAACACCAGCTTTACGAGCTAAAAGGAAGAGACGGGAGGAAAATAATAGATGAAAAAGTCCAACATTTAGTTCTGCTTTCTTCTAATAATATCATGACATGATGGTGACCTTTTTCTGGGGACCAGGAGAGACCTCTAATGTCCTTGTGTTTTCAACTGGAGTGATGCATGGACTCGAGTGAGGTTTCAGTATAAAATACCCACTTCCTAAGCTTCTTTTCAAAATCTCCAAATAAGTCTTCAAACCATTGAGAGCAAAATTTATTTATTAAAGACTAATATAACTTATGGCCTCCAGCACTGTGAGACAATAAATTTCTATTGTGTAAGGCACCAGGAATGTTATGGCAGCCTTAGCAAACGAATATAGTCCCAAAGCTAGGGTGTCTGGCTCTCAGGTGATGGATACTTCAGTACCCTCTCCCAACCTTCCCAATTCCTCAGGGATGAAGATGCCTTGTCTTCTGTACAGCAGCCTGTGAATTCTCTGCTACTTTCTTGCTTATGTACATCAAGCAGGCAAAATTATCCATTGGCAAATGCTTCCAGCTTTCTGTTTTCAGGACCTATGATGTTCAAAGTCTACTGGAAAACAAGAACTTCCTAGAGATTTAGAAGTATAACCCAACACCAGCATCAAGGGACACAATGCAAGGCCTTACCCACAATGGCTACAGTCACCAATCGTGTTATCTTTATATACGTGCAGCTTCGACAGTTTCAATAAGTCATTTGGTGACATTGTATTCTTTCCAAACACACCAGCACAATAGGAGCAGCACCTGTGCCATTGGGCCACAGGAAGCAGGACACACTAGTTAATGGATTCTTGGTGGGGCCAATCCAAAATCTTATATACCATTGCTATATGCTCTGAATTCCCACCTTACCCCCAGCTGCCTTCTTGATAGTATATTTCCACTATGGTTTCAGAGAAGAACCTAAAAGCTTCTTTGCTTGACAGTGATCTTAGTGGCAATTGCCATTAGGATGTCTTGAATATATTAATTGTAAGTCACGTCCTCCCTGTCCTTTGTCCCTGAGAGGCTCAGTTTGGTGGGGAAAGGCATAAGTAGGATGTGCGACCTTGGGACTATCAACTTCACCATTCAGAAACTGAAGGGAGCATGAACTAAAAAATCTCCAGCTCCTTTCTCAGATAATTATATTTCTGCTAATTTGAGGGAGGGGTCCTCTTTCCTATATTCTCCATGTTTCACTGGCTTGGAGCCCTTCCCAGAGTGATCCTTTATTGGTGCTGTCTGGCTTCATCGACAGTTTTCTCCAAGGTGAATGCTTTATAGTAAGTGCTCATATAGCCCCCTCTGAGTCTCTTTTACAAGTAAAGAGAATGAACACTCTATACCCCATATGAAACCCAGCACATCAGTGGTTTAAGTGGATACTTTTCACCACCAGAAAGCTCTGTTACGTAATATAACTATTAGGCTAGGCAGAACTTCATCTGATGATAAATGACAGGTCACAGAAAGTTCATGCCCAATAACAGAAGTCGTACATTGGTATTACCAGGAGCACACACATGAAAGGATGCCAGAGTCATCAATAACCATGTTTGGGCTTGATAATCATTATTAGCTTAGTAATAGTTATTGCCATTTTCTTTCCTTCTGCTGATTTAGTAAAGAGCAACTAATAACAATGAGGGGTCAAATGTACAAAGCAAATGATACTCTTTGGCCAGACACAGTGTAGTTTCTAATGAGCTAATAAATGCTCTGTGTGTGTGTGTGTGTGTGTATGTGTGTGTTTGTGGATGTGTGCTCAACCCAAGAAAATTAAACTTGCTGGGTGGCAGAGGCACCGCCGACTACATTTTCTTTTCTTTCTACTAAATCACAGATCTACCATAAGCTTTCTTTGAAACCCTGCAATATAGCTAGGACTAGCTAAAGAATTCCCCTTCTGGCTGCACTTTGAATCTTCTTAAAACCTAATTCAAAGTATTGTCATTCCTTTGTAGACACAAGTCTATAAACTCATTCTCCAGATAGAAGTTTTGAAACAGAACATGGGGACTTCTGAGACACGAAGGGTTCCTTAGTAATTAAGATAAAATAAGGATTCCCACACCGGCTCTCTATTACAGATCTGTAAAACAGCTCAATACTTCACTGGGCTGAAGCCCGTTTGGGCCATCGAGTTGAAAACTGCTGTATTATTATTCTTTGATGTCTACAGCTTAGTAGCACAAAGCTGGTCTCTGAGCACTTACTCTCTATAAAGAAACTCCAAATGTTTGGCCTTTGGGCTGTAAATATTGTGTCACCATTGATTTTTAACATATAAAGTGTATTTTCCTGAATGTCAAGTATTTTCAAAGTGCAGGGCCTCCCAAGAGCACAAAGTAGAAGGAATTAAGACGGTTTAAAAGCTAGAGCTACAAGCAAGTGGGGAAGAAAGGCAGGGAAGGAGGAAATGAAAGAGAGAAATGAATGAGAGCAATATTCCAAGCTCTATGTTCTCTTTCATGATTTAGTTTCAAATGTTACGTGAAAATTTATCTCATTGTCACTAAAGACATGTTAACATATTGTCAATTCCATTCTTTTCCAGTATCAACTGTGCTCTAAAACACTGCACACAGTACTGCAGTGAAATTTTTGTAAGAACTCCACCTCCTTCATTTCCTTGTCTCTTTAATTCCTCTTTGTAGTAAGTAAATGCACAAAATATTTGTGAAATAAATAAATTCTACCAAATCCTCTACTACCCAGACGGTAAAACTGTATGTCAAAGTGACTGCTATTAAATTGCCTGTTAGAACTTTTATTTAAATTAGAATATAAAACTATTAGAAAATAATTCAGAGCAACTGTTGACACATAAAAAATGTCAAATTTCACCTTCATGCCTTGGCACAGCGTTGAATTCAGGCCAATTTAAAGCAAAGCAACATTTTTCATTTTTTTTTTAAAATAAATTAGGAGAAATGTCCTGATCTGTGTCCCAGATCCACAGCAGATCACCTTGCTCTTTCTTTATCAGCCTCCTGTGCCAAGTCATAATCGGACCATCAAGTTCAGTTTCTGACCTCCCAGATGCAAGCTGAACTGTCCCTTGGGATTCAAATGAGCTGAGGGAGCTATTCTCTTTCCCTCAGTCAATCAGACAGATGCAACTGAAGTTAGGAGAAACCTCCTTAGACAAAGCATTCCAGATTTGCATTTGCCTGAATGTAAAACTAAAAGAAATAAAGATTTTGTCACCTGCCTTAAAAAGAACGAGTGATAAATATCACCAGACAAACCTTCAAATCCCTCATTGCTTTATAAAACTTGCTATAATATATATCAATACATAATGTAAAAAATGACTCAATTTCAAAAGGGTTTAGAATGTCGAATTATAGCTAAAATTGTAAAACTAAAGCATTGCTGGAAGAGACGGCGGGGGGATAGTCTAAGGGAATAGGTTTTTAACAAACAAACATGTCAACTCACTGATGTAAAAGGTGGGGGTAAATGCTAAAAATATTCCTGCCAACTTCATGCATTATTGCTAATCATATCTTTTATAATGCTGGCTGGCTTGCTTGAGAATTTTAGGGAGACTGTGATTTTGATCATTCATTTATCCATAGCCCTTTCCAATCTCCATCCTCTATCTCCTGTAACTGCTCCTGACCATCACTAATTAACTGGGAAAAATACATTAATATCTATCCTTCGGCAGTTATCTAGCAATAAATATTCACATTACTTAATCATGTTCTATCTGTGCTTACTACTGCATCCATGCATGCTTTGAAGGATATTTTTCAGACTGCTAACAAAAAACAAAACAGGTTGATTATTTTTAATTCCATACAAAATGTAAAAGAATTCATGTTAACTCTGTACAGGATAAATCAGCTAGCATTAACTGAGTTCCCCTCATACCCTCAGTTAAATGCCAAGGCAGGTCACCAAAGGAAAAGCAAAAGCAAATTAGCCTTTGCTGAGGAATAGGGACATCTTAGTGCGTCTCTGCCACTAACTCATTACATAACCTTTGGCCCATATCTCTCTAGTGCTCAGTTTTTTAAATTAAAATAACTAGACTGGGTGGACTTTAAGGTCTGTCCAGTATTCCAAATACTTCCTGTGTCTCCTGAGCCTTTAAGACTGTGGGTTTTTTATTACACTCTTAAGTGTGCAGATGTATGAGGCAGAGACTGAAGGAACTGAAAGATAAAACTGAGGGATAAAATAATAAACAATATGTTATTTGTTCATCGTTTGACCACAATAAACATCTGAAGTCAAACAACGAACAAATATATATTGTTTATGGTTATGGGACTAGACGTATGATATTTGTAAGAAGGGGAAGACATTTACTCTAATATCCATTATATTCAGAAAACTGACTAGTATTTGCATAAATAATGTTAAAATTCTAACAATGCAAGGACCATTCTTTTGGAAATTTTAGGACATTTTAGGTTCTTAGTTGCAATAAGAAAGACTTTTCTCTCTAAATAGGGATAAAACATGATTATAAACCAAAATTTATTTGATGTCTGCTTAAAAAGAATGACACACTAATTGAACATTTCCTGAGTTTTATTTAACTGGAGTTACTTTAAGGGTTTGTTTCCAACTATTGCCGAAAACCATCAATAATATAGATAAGACATGGCAACGTTACCTGTGAAAATAATCACATGCTGAAGTTAGCAATGAAATCATAATAAAATTATATCATGTTGATATAATTTTATCAATATTATATTGATATAATTTTATTTCATCAATAGAATATTTACTCCAATAGGAAAATCTAATTATTCCTCCAATAGGATAATCACTAAAAATCTACACATACCCCAAGCTGGGTGTCTTAAAATTTGATTCCTTTTCAAGAATTTGTAGTCATTTAGATCATCAGTTTCAATAAACTTTCTTGACCACATTTGATTATCTAATAATTTATTCAGTAGACAGTTTAGGAATAAGATTCTCCTTTTACTTGATTACACTGGAGAAAATAAACACATATGGTTTATCTACACTATCTTAATGTTATGGTTAATATTAAAAAGAGAATATTAATTCATTTGTTCATTTGATCCCTAGTGTTATGCCAAGCAGTGTTTGTGGAACCATGGCTACAATACTGACCAAAACAGAAAAAAAATTCCTTGCCTTCTGGCAACTTATATTCCAGTGTGAGTAAGGTAGATAATAAACATAATAGACACAAAAATTGGCAGTACTATTGGAAAAGTGGCAGTACATATGTTGGACTATTGTTCCTTATAAAATGGTTTAGTCTTGGTTATGAATAATGCATCTTGCTTCCACAAAGCATTCAGATGCTCATATAATTAGACTCATTTCTGAGGTCTTCCTATAGTTCATGCATCAAACACAGGCCCTTCAGGCAGCTGTGCTTGGGTCTATAGGCATGGGATGTTAAAGAAATGAGCGTAGTCATGCTAACACTGCCCTCACTCCCTTACAGATGTAGCATGACAGTGATCGCCCAAGGCATTCTAATTACAAAGTATTTAGTAGTCAGGATCTAGCACGCACCTGCCAGAAACTTGAGAGGAGAGATGCTGCACCAGGAATTTTATTCTACACAGAAACCCAGCTGGAAGCCAAATTCTAAAGATGCTGGTGGCAACATAAAAACCACATGCCTTTAGAGTTCAGTTGGAAGTCTCTGGAATTTTCCCCTTAGAAAGGCAGGTACAATCTCCTCAGTTACAATGCTTATGCCATAAGGATCATTTATTGGCCTTAATGCTGACAGTGTGTTTCTGCCATGACTTGGAATTAGAAACGTGATTTACAAAGCCAGATGACTACACTTCTCACCTGGACATATATCTGAAGGGTTGCCAGATGAGACACGTGGGTTGTTTCCAGAAAAGATAGCATTGGATTGGAAGTTATACCTCCTTCTCAAATTACTGCAAATATATAGTTTTGAAAATAATAGGTACATGTTTAAATGGCTCCTCAACTTTAGAGTTGAACACATTAAATCATCAGTATTGAAGTAAGAAGGCAATCTCATAATGACTTAGAGAAATTAATTGAAATAAAAAATTAAATATTTTTCTATGAAGATAAAATTTAAATCAACATGTTTGTTGTTGCTGCTTCTATTTTCACAGATAAATTCTCTGTGCACTATCACTTTAGATTTGTAATATGACACTTATTTAAATACTGTCTCATATGAAAATCCTAGAAAACAGGATAAATCCATAAAACGATTCTGCTTCTGGACTGTCAGAAGCAAACTTAGAGAAAAAAAGTCAAATCCATTTGCTTATCGCATATGCCCGCTGTATTAATCTGATAATAATAGGAGGTATAAATAATTAACTGCTATCTCATATGCCACTTTGTAGGTAGAAATCAGTAATCTCATTTCACCATGAAGCAGAACCATACAAAAACCTAAAATTCATCTTGTTTTCCTATGACTTAGGGAATACAAGTCCCCAAATGGCTCCTACAAAATTCTTGCTTTATTCATTGAATTTTTACCCATTTGTCTGTATAGACCTTGTTTGTCATATTATCTGTAAAATATTTGGAAAAATTTCAAATGAAAAATTAAGGAACAAGGAGGACCTGAGATATTATCAAGGCTATGCCCATACTTTGTAGCAATATCTCTCTTCAAACAATCCAGACAAATTCATATTTGTCCCATTTTAAAGTCATTCTGAAAGAGATTCTAAACTTCTCTCTCTGGGAATCTCAACTGAGCGAGCATTAAAAAATTTTAGGATTTGGAAAATACACATTGTATTGAACTCAAATCCATGTTGCTGTAGTTTTTGATAAGTTTCACACTGACAGAGATTGGCAGTTATGGTCATAGTTTTATCATCTCCAAGGCAAATGTTCTAGTTCTATTAACCTTATACCTCTATTTTCTCATCCTAGAATTCTTACTTGTCATGCACCACTCCAGATTCAGAGCGAAGTTTCTATCCTGTCAATCTTGTTTTCTCCCAGAAATCCTGCTTCTGATTTCCTAGATATTAAGAACCAGAGTGTGTACAATTTAGTTCAGAAGCAGAAACCTCCCAGTGGAGATAGATCCACTATGGTAATTTCTGGATTTTTCTGCACAGGACCTACAGAGCCATCTCATGCACTGTGGACAGTTTCCTAGACTTGATGGACTCATTAAAGTGAAGGTCAAATCTCACCTTTTAGTCAGAGAAGCTACCGGGTTTCAGATTTTAGTGCGAGAATCACTAGAGAAGTTTAGTAAGAGTGTAGCTTCACTTCACTGTAGCATCTCCCACCCCATCCCCCAAATTCTGAAATGGGGGATCTGGGCCAGAACCCAGAATCTGCTCTCTAACAAGCCCCTCTGTGCAGCACCCTCTCTCCCTCCCGCCAATGGTTCTGAGGCACAGCCTCTGGAAGTTGAGAAGGGGTTTCCTTTATCTGCCATTATCCTTTTCTTCTGGACTGACCAGTAACAAGATTTGAACTGAATTCAGAATGTGCAGACAAGGAAAGCTCTATGGGTAATTGGAGGAAGGGACAACCTTGGCAGGACCTTCTCAGCACAGCTTTCTCAATTTATTTGCATGCATTTGTTCACTTAGTCGTTCATTCGACCATGTACTCAGCTTCAACTAACAGTGTCTTGGGCTTCAGAGTCAGCAAGCCAGGGTCTCTGGATGGAGATGTGTGCTCTGATCTGTGCTATGTAAGGTCCCTTGACAACAAATGAGCAGCACAAATAGTAAATGTTGCTCTATAGAAATTCAAATAAATTATAAAGCATTGTGGGCTAAGCAGTTTAAAAAAAGCTTGAAAAACTGTCCACTCGTTCAACAAATATTTGTTAAACTCCTACCACATGAATGAATTAATGAAAACTTGTTGAATACTTTGTTTCAAAAGGCATGGACTAACGATAAAATGTATACAGTCATTCCGAATTCTTTTATGAAACATTTATTGAGCAATTACTACGTACCAAACAGCCAACTAAGTGCTAATAATGCAAAGAAGAACTCACTCAAATATTTATAGAACGCCTACTATGTGCCAAGTACTTTCCTAAGCACTGAAGATATAGCAGTGAACAACCTTAACAAAAATCTTTGCCCTTTTGGGGCTCATGCTCTAGAATGCACGTTGCAGGTGCACAGCAAGGAAAAAAGCTTGAATAAAGTAAGTGAAATCTGTAGAATTTAGTTGGTGATAAGAGCTGTGGATGAAAATAAAGCAGAGAAGGGAGATGAGCATGTCAGAGGGGTAGAACAGCTGCAGTTATAGGTGGCCAGGAAGATTTCACTGAGATGATGAATGTTGAGGAAAAACCTGAAGGAGGTCAGGGAGTGAATCATGTGGGCATTATGGGGGAAAAGCATTCCCAGCCGAGGGAACAGCAAATCAAAGACCCAGAGTAGAAGCAGGCCCAGAATATTTGAGGAATGGCAAGGGGGTGAAAGCAAGAGGGGCAATAATAGAAGATGCATTAACTGATAAGTGACAGGGACCTTGTAGGGCATTACAAAAACTTTGGGTTTTACTCCAAGTGACACTGGAAGCCACTGATGGGTTTCAAGCATGGAAGGGTGTGATCAGATCTACATTTGGGAATTCTTACGTTGGGAATTCTGGCTACTGTGTTGTGAAGAGCTTAGGGTAGAGGTCTTGGGAGGAAACATTAAAAACCTTGAAAGGTGTTAGAACAATTTAACCAAGGGATGCTGGTAGATTGGATCAGGATAGTGGCAGCAGAAGTGAGAAGTCTGATTCTGACATGATTTTGTGAATTGAGCATGAGGTATAAGGAAAAAGAAAGGAATTAAAAATGACTTCAAGTTTTTAAGCCTAGAAGCCTGAAGTTGCCAATAACCTATTATTAACAAACAATAGGAGAAGCAAGTTTGGAGAAGATCAAGAGATCCATGTCTGGACATGTCATGTGTCAGATGTCTTTTAGGCATCAAGAGATGATGTCAAGGTGGCCACTGGGTGTTTAGCAGTGCAGGGGAAGGGTCAGCAGTGGAGATATAAATATGGTTATCATCAGTATATAAATAATCTTTGAGGCCATGAAACTGGATGAGATTACTTAGGAAGTGACTGTAGAAACACTGAGGCATTTTCATGTTTGGAGATTAGAAGAAGTGAGGGAACCAGCTGCAAAGGAGACCCCTGTGATAACTAAAGCTTTAAAAATGTCTTGTTCTCCTCCACTTCGTTCTGCATTCTGCATTCTGAGCGATCTTTGCTAAAAAAAATCAAATTTCATACATTCCCACTCTCATCTGAAAACATCCCAATAACAAATGACCTTAAAATAGGACAGTCTTGATCTGGTTTATGAAGCTCTGCGCGGCCGGCTGGCAGCTCCTCTCTGCAGGTTCATCCTGAGTCTCTCGCCCACCGTTCTCCAGACACACTACTTCCTTTCAATATTTTAAAGAGAATTCCTTCTTTCTGCCACTAGGCCTTTGCACAGGATGTTCCCTTTCCTAGTACAGCCTTCCCCTTCCTTTTTCCTTGTCGACTCCCCCAGGTGCCTTCCTTAATTTAGTCAAGTTCTCTCTAATCTTGTTTCTGCATTCCCAGCACCATATAACTTTCTATCATAACACTTACACAAGGCTAATGTGACTGCCTGTGTGATTTCCGTTCGCTTTCCCTACCAGACCATAAACACCTTGAGAGCAGGAATCTTGATCATTGTCTTACATGTCTCCAGCCCCTGGCACAACACATGGCATGAAGTGATGCTCGACAAATCTTTAAAGGTAGAATTAATAAATAAAGATAATCCAAAGTTTTGTTTCTAAGATGTGGACCAATAAAATACTCATGTTTCCCTGAGTTGCTCAAAGAAATGTACCCATATTGCCAGAAGTATCCTCACAATTGAAAGTAACAGTAGTACCCTCACATAGAAAATAACAGTCCACTCTCCTTCTGAATGGCATGTTCTAAATTTAATTTCTTTTACATTTTGTCTATTTCAGAAAAATGTCCCTTTTACAAGCAAGTTGTGGAACCACAGCCTCAGGATAGACAGTGTGTGTCTGATGAGTCACAAGGCAAGGAAAAAGAGTGCTAGGAAGTGGGGGTGGGGTGCAGTTTATGCCATTACCTTCTACAAGGGAATGGCCTCCAGTTTACTATGCTGTACAAATTATAGAATATGGATACTGGATTTCAATAAAAAAAAGATCAGGCTGGGAGAAAGTCACAGAACCCATGGAGAAAAGGAGCCCACTCTGCTGATGGCTAGGATTGCTGCGTGGGGGAACTAGGCTCATTCAAATGGGTTCTCAGCCAGGGGAGCTTCTGTTCTGGTGTGCCTTTAAGCCAGGCAATGCCTTTTCAATCTTTAGACTAAAGCAATTTGTCTAGCTTGGTGCATAGCTATGGGTCTCACCATTGTCCAGAATCAATATGATCTACGTTAGACTTTGAGTGAAAAGAAAAAAAAAGAGTGGTTGAATGATTTTCCTTTTCGATTTTCAGGATCATAACAGCCATAAACTGAAGTTCAGTACTCTGTTTAAATCAAGTACATGATATAAAAGACATATTCTTACTAAGTGTAGAATTTTGGAAGGATGTGGCTTCCCGACAGATAAAATAGTATATAATTACATGACATCATATTGCATTGTAATTTTGATTTCAAAAAACTTAAATACTTTATAAAGATTGCCTATTATTTATCTTTGTGAAAGAAATATGATTAGCTCTATTTTATGCTGAGAAAAATGAGAATGTAAGATAAATAAAATAAGATAAAATAAGATTAAAAGTAATCTGTGTGGTAGATTCACTCAAATATCACAAAATCTAGATGCTTAGCTTTCTTCAATGGGCAGTGGGGCTTAGTAAGTCAGGCAGCTTTCAAAGACATGGTATGATACAAGAATCATATCTGCAATAAATTAAAAGGTTCTAGAAAATGTAGTACATAAATGCCTTTGATAATAAGCTCTTCCTTATAAAAATGATAAGGAAGTTAGGATCCTTTCAGAAATTCTAACTCCAGCTGACTTTTAAATGCCAGAGACATGTTACCTCATATAACAGGAAGTGTTAGGTAGGGCAGCCTCAAGGCATTACACCGTCAAGACTGCAGTTCCACCTTTTGGCACTTCTCTCAGCCCTACACCCTCAGTATATATTCACTTTGTCCTCAGATTTGCTTCCTTCTTGGTCACAGGAGGACAGCCAGAAACAGCTGGGACAAATACAGGCTTCTTTGTGCCTGTCCAGCTGAAAGAGAGAAGCTGACTTCCTCTCAACACGGAATAAAAAAAACCTTCCCCTTTATCTGATTGGTCCAACTTGGTCACATGCCCAACACAGCCTGCCATCAACAGTTATCAGGTGAATGCCAAGTGCCCATTGGCTTCTCAGGACAGCCCTCAAGTATGGATCCAGCTTACCCTGAGTCATGTGGGCTGTGGGGATGGTAGATGCCTGAACAGAAAATCCTATTTGGAAGGAAGGGGAGAGGAGCAGCCTCTGGGCAGGCAATCAGCAGTATCCATTAAAGATGACCAAAAATAACCTAGCTTTCAGTCCTAAAGCAAAAACCTGTCCAAAAGTTTTTATTATTTTTAATAACATGAACTTCATTGTGCTTTTAATATTCATCAATTACCTAATTTGAAATATTTAATCACTAAAAAAGAATCCTTTCTTTATTATTTTCGTTAACTGTGTTGTCACTTATTTCCATTTTCAATGGTCCTTTCTCCTCTCTAGATTTTGAACCCCTTGTCTTCTGCTTCATCACAGAGCCCCCATGGCACTGAGTTCATTACTTTACATCCAGCAGGGACGAAACCATTTGCCCGGCTGCTAAATTTCAGCCAATTGGCTGCCTTACTTCTTGGCCTTTTGGCTAAGAGCAAGCACAGCATCAGTTTAGTCAGTGTGACATCTTCTATCCAGGGAGTCTTCCCTGTCCTGGCAGGAGGACAAACCCCACAGGCTAATTACCAAGCATGTGGTTTTTAATTAATAATGCCTATGATTAAAATGGAGCAATTTTTATCTAATACAGGGTTTTATGTAGACTGAAAAAAATATAATTTCAAAAAATATCTCAAAACACACTTGTGTTTAGAGTATACAAGAAGCAAACATATCTTCGGTGATTAACACACACACACACACACACACACACACACACACACACACACACACACACACAGTCATGAAATTAAGGCCTCCTCTATTGTAGTGAGTTAAGTTTAAAAGATTCCAGCATGATCTAAGACAATTTTATTCTGAAGTATTGTGAAAGACAATGAAGGCTGCCAGTAAACAAGGTAAATAAGTAAATGACCCTGCCCAGCTCTGACGATGCCCTTCTGTAATAACTGTAGTTTTAGAACACTAAATAAGTGCTATGTAAATTAGTAATTACACTTTTTTTTTTCTTATGGATATAGTTACAAGAGAGTGACAGTTGCTCAATTGTCTGTTATTGACCTAATGTGCTTCAATTTGTTCAGAGAACAGAGGCCCATGTATGTTTTTGCTGACTCAAATGAAATTTCCATTAAAATTAAGAATTTGTATATGCTCTAGTGAATGATGTAGTTTACATTCTCCACCTGCTTTGTCTATTTTGTTATCAGGTTTAAGAAGCTGATTACTTAGTCTGGTTCAAACTTGCACTCTAATTCTTAAAAAATAAAAATGAATAAGGGAGTAATTGCAATGTCATCTGCATTGTAACAGATCTTTTGCAACATAATAATGTAAAGAATACTGTTGAACACTAATAACACTAACAGTAGTTACTTACTTTACATGAATTATTTTATTTATTTTATCATAACAACCCTGTAAGTATTACTGTTATTTCCTCTACAGATTAGCAGACAGGCTCAGAGAGGCTATGCTGTTCACTTTTAATTCCTGTCATCTTTTTGTCAAACGTGGTCTGGAATTCAACTAATGAATGGCGCAATCCAAGAGCAATTACTTGATGGGCAAGAACTTCTAAAGAATTAGAGGCAAGTGCAATGTCCCACAGTTCACTAATGAAGAAACTGAGACAGTGACGAGGGAAGCAATTTAACAGCATATGGGGTTCAGCTCATATTACTTAACGTAAGCTAAAGAACCTGAGAATCAATGAGACTTTGTAGCCAGTCCCCTGGCAAGGGGAATCGTTCTCTAGTCTGGCATGTCATAGTTGCTTCTTTACTTAAGGAGAACAGATTTCTTCCAAATATCTAATGAGAATGGAGACTTGAACCTTAGGCCCCAAATCATCACATAGATTAAAGATTAAAATGTAAAATAATACTTCTGAGGATGAAGATGAGGATAAAAATCATAAAAATACTATTGAAATCTTGAAGTATGGAATGATCTTTTAAAACATAGTCTTAAAAAGAGACCCATAAAGAAACAAAGCAAGAACTTCAATTATGTAAGAATTAAAAGGGTGGAGGGAGTTAAAAGAAAAGCACTGTAAGCAAAGTTAAAGAGAAATCAGTAAGCAGAGGAAAATATTAAGCAACACATGACAGACAAATGGCTGCTATCCTTAATATAGAAAGAGTTCTTGCAAACCATTAGGAGAAAAAAACATCCAATCCCTAACATACATATCACACAAAGAATTAAGGACATAAATGGACAAAATAATCATTGTAAATGGCCAAGAAATATAATTTTTAAATATAATTTTTAAATAAACAAATGCAAAGTCTGATTAGAATAATATTTTATTGTGTAATAAAGAAATAATAAAATAATTTTAAAAATTAATTCTCCCCTTTTCACTTAAGCTCTCTTTTTATAAAGTACTTTCAGCTTCAGCAAGCACAATGTTGAATTGAAACTACACTAAAGCAATGTGAAAATAAAATACATATATTAATACAGAGTATTCACATCCAAAATTATCACCGTAAGACTGCTCCAAAGAGATATTTGTTCAGCTATTTCTACCTTTTAAAAATTTTTATTCATCTGTTTAATAAATTTTTTAACATATATCTCTCCTAAAATACATGGTGTCTTTGGAACAACAAAAGTGGACATTGTAGGAATCTTCATGCTTCATGTAACATGTGATGACATCCATCATTTTTCTGGGTCCCCCTAGTTTGAGGTCTGTACTCAGAGGTATGGTGTTCATTTGTGGTTTTGACCAAACTTTAGTTTATTTTCTTAAATTTAATATTTACATGTACATTTAACATATCTTTATGTAAACACTGAATCTACACAAAGCTCAGTATAAGCACTTCATGTTCTCTTTAATTTATGAAGAATGCATGGGGAAAAGAATAGATGCTTTGGAATAGGAAAGACTTTGATTTAAATAGTGGCTCTGTCACTCACAAACTTTGTGATCTTGGGGAAGGTATCTAAAGCTCACTTTATTTATGTGCAAATTGAAATTACAGTACCTTCTTATATTTGTTTTAAAAAGCTTGCAAAGTGTCTGCATATGCCAGATACTCACTAATGAAGCGGGAGGAAGGTGAGGATTGATTTATATGACTACAATGGACTGAGTTGTGTCCCCACAAACATAAGATCAAGGCCTAATCCCCAAAACCTGTGAATGTGAAGTTATTTGGAAACAGTCTTTGTAGATATACTAAAGTAAAGAAAGATAAGGTTGTACTGAAATAGGGTGGGCCCTAAATCCAACGACCGTTGTCCTCCTAAGAACAGTAATGACACAGAGAAACACGTGAGACACACAGAGAAGACCGTGTAAAGATGAAAGCAGAGACTGGAATGATGCAGACATAAGCCATGGAAGGCCAGGGATTTCCAGAAGCCATTAGAAGCTACAGAGAGGCAAGAAAAAACTCTTCCCCAGAGCCTTCAGAGGGAGCCTGGACATGGTGACACCTGGAGTTTAGACTTCTAGCCTTCCAAACTGTAAGAGAATAAATTTCTGTTGTTTTAAGCCACTTTATTATGGTGCCACCAAGAAACTAACACAATAATTTAACCCAAATTCTCATTCAGGCTTTTGTATGTCATTTAAGACTACATAATAGCGATATCAGTTAATAGATTAGGCCCATTAGAAATACTTTTTGAAGAGAATCCAGCACGGCACCATGGGCTGAAGCTAATGGAAATAATATAAGTTAAAAAAAAAAAAGTTTGCCCATAACATTGAAATAATTCAAGTATATTTCAACGATTAGGTGTTGAATTGTGTATCTTATTAACTTTATTCTACGTTTGCATATATAACTGTACACATCATTATTACTTCTTAAAAGTCATAGAAAAAGATGATTCGTTCTGAAAAGGCCATATTCTAAGAATTAACCCTATCTTT
The DNA here is from genome assembly GCF_000151845.1 of Pteropus vampyrus. Taxonomy (NCBI): domain Eukaryota; kingdom Metazoa; phylum Chordata; class Mammalia; order Chiroptera; family Pteropodidae; genus Pteropus; species Pteropus vampyrus. Next base: position 761,530 of record NW_011888802.1, on the reverse strand, counting down.
AAAATGAAAACTAATGAATGAAAGAATTATAACTAAGGAAAGTTAACCCCATAAATAATGAATGATACTGACCGACTGACAGATGTTAGCAAAAGAAAGGAAACAGGAAATCTACAATACAGATTCCACTTTAATTGACCTCAAAAGGTTTTGTATTTTTTTGTTTGTTTTGTTTTGTTAGTAGAGCAAAATGGAATATTCCATTCCTTTCCTTCTCAATTAAGTTTATGTATCTCCATCATAATCTAGCATGTTTTGCCCCCTATTAAAAGTCAAAATGGAAGAACTTCGCGTACTTTAGAATGGGTTTTGGCAATTGGTTTCTTGTTTTTTTAAAAAATCCTTTAAGGATAAATCTCCTCAAAGAAAATAATCTTTGAGTCCCAGACCAATTAAGTGTTCTGTTGAGTTTAAGCAGCAACAGTTTTAGACTTTAGAAAAATGTTAATACCAGCACTAAAATTTATTCTGTTAATTGCTCTAATAATCAATAAGTAATTTTCATTCTAAACTAGGTTCTTTATATGGCTTAAATAAACCAACTGAAGATCATTTACATCTCAATAACAATTCCTAATAATGTCACATCATTAAATTCCACCCTGGTTCTCAATAATGTTGGTTAGTGACCAATAAAAGGACTTACTACCTGGGTCAGGTCCTCAGGGACACAGAGTGAACCAATGAGTGAAGGATTTTCTTGTTGCACCATGATTCTGAGTGAGCCTTTCTTCTCCTGGGACTTTCACCACAATTTAGTTGCAGACTGGCCTTTTACTTCTCTCTCTCTCTCTCTCTCTCTCTCTCTCTCTCTCTCTCTCTCTCTCTCTCTCTCTCTCTTTTTTCTTTTTCTCCCTTTCTTCTTTCTTCCATATTTGCTTTTAAATAGAATAGTTTGACCCTAGTAAGTGGCAAAAAATTCATAAAGGGACGAATCTTCTGCATCTTATTTCTCTCTGCATACAATTAATAGAAATAACAAAATATTTTAAAGAAAATAGAGAAGTACACTGAAATTAAGGTTCTTACACTGAAAAAATAAATAGGAGTAGTAGATATTTGGGAATTATCTATGCATGTAGATTAATAAAGATACTCTATTTGGACATTATTTCTAAGAGAAATATTCTGGGCCTATGTTACTAGGTTGGTTATTTATATTGACCAAATTAAATAGTCTCTAGCTTCTTTACGCTGTGCTGTATAGTCATGATGATGTAGAAGGTACTGTGTATCAGTAAAAAAATGTTTTTAAGGCTAAAATATGTATAACTGAAATAGTGAAAATCATTACTGTTTTAAAATACATTTTTAACAATGCTTTTGTGATACCAACACACTTGGTGATGATATTGAAATTTTTATGTTAATTAAACAACCCCTAACTACTTGGTACATTTCAGATATGTACACTTTATAATTACCTCCATTATTGAAATAGCTGGCTTGATTTATCCTTGCCACAGTAACACTGTAGCTTCTGTTATTTTTGTCTTTAGAAAAACATAAGTCCCAGCTAGGGAATATAAAACTATTACAGTAAATTAAATATTAAAGCTAACTTATTTTTGCATAAGAATGCTGTCAAATAATGGTGATAATTGTTGCTAAGATAGAAACTATTTTTTGGCTTTTTTTTTTTTTTGGAAGCACAAATTAAAATCCAATTTTCAGGGTTTTTTTTGGTAAATTGCATGTAGTTAGTGTATATAGTTTTACTGATGGTAGTAGCTTAAGGAGGAGCTATTACAGTCTTAGTTTAGCGATTAAGAAATACAACATTTGTTGAAGGGTTGGGCCTTTTAGTCTAGAATGGATTAGCACTTGATCCTTCCTTAAGCATTTTTATACAGGAGTGCATTATCCTTGGAGCCACCCTGGGCTCCATGCCTCATTAGCTTGGGTGTTAGATAAATCAAAGGCAGCCTCAGAGACAAAGATAAGCAAACTGCAGGCCAGCAAGATGATGATGTATGGATCCAGGAGGCTAATAGGAAAGTATTGACAGGAAAATGGTGTGCTTATCCTGCAATCACTGCATATTGCAATGAGAGCTCCCAAAAGCAGATGGGATACACTTCAGGGAATGCGCCGCTACACGACTGATAGGCAGAAATGGATCCTCGTGTGTTAAATTCAAACAAAAACTTAGTTTCTTTTTAGCAGCAATTCAAATGCATTAGCATGCGTAACAGCACAGGCCATAGCAAACTCTAAAAAGAGAATCCTATTTTAAAAGAGCGAGCGTTGGAATTATTTTCATTCAGGAAGATTTTTTTTTCTCACCAATATAACCTCTGAGTAGCAAGAAATGAACACTTACTCATGCTTTCCATGATTAGATCTGCTCTATCAGTCCTCAATACATTATGAAGTTTGCTTCTTGATACTTCTGCAGGATTCAAAAGGAACTCCACCTGAGCAAATTTTAACATGATGAAATATATATATATCCGATGTATTCTGTAGCTAAATAATATTTTCAGAGTCTCATCTACAATTAATATCTTAAACTGAAGTAGACTTTTAAGATTATATACAGAGTCATGCTCAGAGTCTTCTACTTATTATGGTTTATTTTTCCTCTCTTTCTTTTGGAAATTATGCACTTTGTATATTTTTAAGCTAATTGAGTCATTTGCAAAATTTAAGAATTTAGTGCAAAAATAGTAATAATATAATGACCCTATCCAGTAGAATCACTTATTCAGAAAAACATTAATACTCATTTGATCTGAGCCTACTGGGGTGCTGCTGTGGGTTGGAGGTTAACAGAATTGATTTTTCAAATCATGATGTACTTATTCAATCTACTTGGCTCAAAATAGGACACCCTGATTTACTCTAAATGATGGGACAGTAACCGTTCTTCTGAAATAAGAGCTGCTTTGAGTCTTCTTGTTCCACTCTTTTATTTCCACGACCATGGAAAGCAAATATATTTATCCAGATGATGACCCAGGGGTTAGGAGAATCCTACCCACAAAAGGTTGGGTAGTTATTTGCATGAATACACATTAACTCATACACCACAGTTCTGATGAAAGTGGGTCTGCTTTGTATTCAGAACACTATGTTATAATGATGGGTGAGGATCGGTTTGTTATCAGGAAGTAAGCCAGAACCACCCAGGTAGGCTAAGAGAAGAAATCACTGGACAGCGCTGCAAATTAGGGACCATAATTTATGGTAATTGATGTGTTAATTTTGCAGTTATTGGAATGCTCTACATCATAATCTAAAAACCTCAGATTTCCCCATATTTAAGGCACTAGGAAACTTTATCTTATAGACTATACATGTGAATTTAGCAAAACTGTTATTATTGGAATAGTTAGCATATCTTAATTCACGACGGCTCTTTCATATAAATTTCTGAATCCATTGTTCAATGGCAAGTAGAGACACTTGAAGATTTTGTAGTTTAATTGCATTTAAAGGTGAATCAGCAAAGAATCAATGAAACTCCATTGCCAAGTCCAAATTTTACAGATAAGAAAAAGGAGTTCCCCTCTATTCCCCAAAATAAAACTGCTTGCCAAAGGCCAAACAATTAGTAATTGGCAACACAGAACTAGATTCTAGGTCTGCTGACAGCTAGATTGGTGTCTCTAACATGCTGCCTCTCTGATTAGCATAGGATCAAAAGTGGAGAGGTGGGAGATATAACATAGTTACTAAAAATGAAAAAAAGAAGTGAGTTACTTTAAAAAGTGAACTGAATTACAAAATAGAAACATAGTTTTCCCAGGTCACTAGGTATCTCTAACACAATTTCATCATTGCAAAGAAAAAAAGAATTCAGGGGACTATCGCTACTCTGGTCCAAGTGACTGGCTAATCAGAAAGTTCGCAGTGCTCTGTCACTCAGGTCAGACACCCTGGGCGCTCTTGGTTTGACGGGAAGAAACTTTGTCCCTCTTATTTTCCCAGCCTGAACTAGTGCCCGACTGACTGTACTTCTGCTTAATTCCACCCTTCTCTTTCCTTTTCTTCAAGGATTTCTGATAACACTTTAAAAAAATAAATAAATAAAGCATTAAAACTATTATTTTAGCAAATGTGAAGATTATAAAAAAATCTTTCCGAATGAAAAGGATTATAAATATGCAATTACTATAAAAATATAAAATAAAATGTCAATTGGTTTGCCTGTCTCTAAATCATCGTTCTTAAAAACTGTGGACTATCTTAAGCTGAGAGAAAAAGTTAGGTGACATATTTTTAATTCTGCTCTTAAAGTTTTGCTATCTTTGGCTAGAGGCATAGTATCTCCCCTCCCCGCCCCAAACCCCTTTTAGGAGAATAAATGGTCAAGTGGAGCATCAGAATTCACTGCAAGAAGCTGGGGACAGTTTTTTTTTTTTCTTTCTTTTTTTTTAATGGAAGTCTATTTGATAAATCAATTCAATGGTAATTTTTAAAATAATACATAAACACATTAAGCACAAAGATTTTAAAATTATAATTAATGATGTCATCTGTTATATCTCTGAAGTTCCCCAAACATTATTTTTTAAATCATAACCAGAAACTAATTCAGAACTCGTATCAAGCCTGCGGTGCAGTCAGTCCCTCAGAAAGTGGTCCCTTCACCACTGAAACAAATTCTTTAGGTGGCGACAAGGAAATCAGACATCCAAATAAACAAATGCAGTTCACAAAGGAACACTGGAAAGAGCGAAAACAGACCACCCCAATCACGCTACCTAATCATCATGCCTATGCCCTCGGTTTGCGGTGGTGGTAACTGCCATTTATTTCACCTTCTGAAAAGCAGTCTTGAACACTCCCAGCTGGCAGAGATGACTTCTTCATCATGTTCTGCCTTTGTTTTGTGGTCTGGGCTGCTTTAGCCCAGAGAACATTGTGATTAATGCATACCTCCCTGCCCCAGCCAACGTGCACGGCCTGTGGCTGCTCCCCCGGCAGGTCCTGCGCCTTTAACTGCCTTCCCTTCCTCTGTCCATGGCTGCCCGCCCGGCAGCTGGGCCTCCCGGTAGCCTGACCGACCGCCTCCTGTACCCTGGGACTCTGGCAGGGTGCATTCATTACTCATCTGTGACAATAACCCATCGGGTAAGATGTAGAACTCAATTCCAGCAGGAAGACCTATGATGTCGGAGTCAGGAGGTTATCGCTGGGAGACCTGCACCTTGCTCCTCGCCTCTCTTATCGAGAGCTTTACAGCCTCTGCTGGGGCCAGCATCTTGTAAAGCTGAGGGCGGCAGATTTGGCATCATGATTAGCATACATCTTCTTAAGTGGTACTACATTTAATTAAAAAGTAAACCTTAGTTAATTTTTTTAACCTTACTGTAGTATAGGAAAAGAGATGTACATTGTAAAATCTGAGTTGACCATGGAGAGAAAAAGAAAGCAGACCTCCTGAGCACTTGTGACTGCTGTTCTAGCTCGCTCCCCTCCTGGACAGGCAAATTCCTCAATGCCTCAAAATCCCTTCCCTGTGTTCTCATGCTTGTCCCAAACCAAAAGGACACCAGACAGCACCTGGGCTTACCTCTGTGATGTATTTTTTTGCAAGCGCACTGTCAAACCTCATCTTGGTCTGTTCTGGCCTTTTCTATTTCCCCTTGAGGGCAGTGTGTTTGAGCTAACAACTAAAGTTTTGAAGTGTGAATCAAAACTGAATGGAGCATTTGCCACCTCCGGGAAGGAGCCCAAGTGCAAAAGAAGTGGGGTCAGCACAGGAAGGGACATCCCTGGGATATGTCTTTTTATCATTTAATCATCTTCTAGAACAATTTATATCATATTAAAGTAAAATACAAGTTTTAAACTCACTTTAATTTTATTACATTGAACAGATATTCATCGAATTGTCATAATTAAGCAGACATTAGAAAAGATTCATTACGCTGGATAAGAAAATTCAGATCAGGATCACAATATCATTGAAAATCAATTATGCAATTAAATATAATAAACTGTGTAAACTATTTTTTAGTGATTTCAGAAAGCTTATTCATCAACAGGTAATATGCAAAAACAAATTTTTAGAATACTGAGAGACAATAAAAAGTAACTAAGTGAAATTTTAATTAGCAATGGCTTAATATAAAGTAAAACCAAGAAAAATAATATAAACTTGGTGCATTATTTCATGTCAGTGTAATGATAATTATGTATTTATTTTCTAAACAGTTTGTCATAACATCATCTTCCTAAAATTTTTAGGAAGTTACCATTTTCTAAACAGCACAATCTTTCTTTGCTTTGCTGTTATTTGGCTCTGTACTTTATGCCACTTCACAATTTCCCAATTTCTCTTACTACTATTTCCACCTGCTTCACAACTGTGCCATTTTCATTAGAAATATCTTAAAATATATAACAGAAGTCACTATCCCTCCCATACCTCTCCCTGTTAAAACAACAACAACAACAACAACAAACAGTATTTTAGAAAGCATACAGATGTTTGCTTAGAAGGTAAGAGATGGCCTAAATCAGCGTTTCCACAGAATTTATCAAAACTTAGTTCTTTAAGGTGTTTATAGTTGCTATTTTTAATATAAATTATATGTGCTATTTGGAAAAGTCTGAGTTTAAAAATCTCAACGTCTTCTCGGAACCTGTACGATATCATTATACATTGCAATGCCCCAAGAGGCAAAAGCATTACTTCTCAAAAGTACTTGACTGTGGAATCCTTTTGAGGTGGCATCTGTGAAGGGTAGCTTCCCACAGAAAACACTTGGAGAACCTTGTACCTTCACTTTTTCTGGAAGGTATATCCAGGGGATTTGCTAATATTGCAACTTCTTTAGGAGGCAGGATAATATAATGAAGAGGAATGCAATAAAATATGCAAAACATTTAGTATAATTCTTAGACCCCGAAAGATGGTATTAGTTATTATTACTATAAAAATCACCTTCTCTCTGATGCCTTTTGCAACTGCCCCAGGCAGAGTGCTACCTTTCCCAGGCTTCCCCAGCACTCAACTCACATCTCTATCAGAGCAGTTATTAATTGCTTGATGATAATCACTTTACATAAGTGTTTCTCCACTTGCTTCTTAGAAGATATCTAACTCATTCTTCCATCTCCACTTCCGAGAACCGTGCTGGGCACATGGTTGGCATTAACATGTTTGTTAAAGGAATGACTCAGCCAATGACTAAAATTTTATTCATCTTTTACACTAAAATATAGAGTATTTCAAAATATATAACAGGATCAAGATCTGCCCTCTAACACCTCAGAAAAATCAAAGACAACTCAATTGTATTATAACAAAAACATTATCAACAACTACATCAACCATCTATTAACCATCTATTTTGTGCTGACCATTTTGCTAGATGCCTTGACATACATTATCCTCCTAATCTTCATAACATCTCTCTGAGATTGATGTTATTATTTCCACTAGGGAAAAAAAAAAAAAAAAAACGAGGCTAGAAGGGCTAAGTGGTATGCTCAGAGTCAGGTAGGGAGTAGTAATAGGCAGAGCAGAGATTTGAATCCAGACTGGCCTGAGTCCAAACCCATACTGTCAAGGACACTAAATATGCAGAGAGCACAGAGCTCTGCAATTCTTGCCTCTTTCTTAGATGGGTCTTCCCTAGCTGAGACAAATAAAATAAAAGACACCGTTCACCTGACCTTACTTACCATTCTATAGGAAACAGTGGAGCATGGTAGAAAGTCACCAGGTTTTAGTATCATGTGGTTTGTTTTCGCAGGACAAGTTAGTTTCCCTGAGTCTCAATTTTCTTCTTATAATGGACATTACAAAGTTTAATTGTTTTGTTGGTTAAATGTTAAAAAAAAATCAAGTACAATACATAGTAGACGCTAAAAAGATGACATGATTATGACACAGTCCCCTTTCTTTCAGAGCCGTACCTTCTAAAGGGGAGGCAGAATCAGACGCCTTTGTGCTTCTATCCTGACTTGCTCTGATCCCTTCTGACCTTTTCTGACACTGCCTATCCTAATCCACTCTTCCAAATTCCATCTCTGACCTTCCAGTTGTCAAATCCAATGCTCTTTTCTCAATTCTTACTTTCCATGCCTTCTATAATATTTAAATGTCTTCTTAGGATTTTCTCATTTAAGAAGTAATTCCCACTCATTGTATAAAATTTTTAAATTACAAGAAAAATATAAAGAAGAAACTAAAGTCATCCATATGCTCATTATTCAAAAATAAAACCATTAATAGTTTGTTTTTTTCTTCAATATTTTAATTCTGTATATAGTATACATTTGAACTTGGAATAATATTATATAGAAAGTTTAAATCCATGTATATTTTCTTAACATCATAATATAGTCATTAATCCATTTATTTAAATTTTATTTTAAACCAAAATGTTAATAAGCAAAGCATGTATCATAATTTATGTGACCTTCCCATTTTATTTAGAATATAGGCATTATGATAAAAATCATTACATATGGACAATTTAATGACTATTTTCCCATGGAATATAGTATTTAAAAGAAAAAATATATATTAAGTGGGAGCAGGAGGCGTATGGGAAATCTATGCACCTTCCATTCAATTTTACTGTAAACCTTAAAACTGCTCTAAAAATTAGATAAAGTCTCTAAAAATATATATTGACATTTTTGAATTCTTGATATATGCTATTAAGTTGCTTTCCAGAAAACCTAAGCTTATATTGCCCAATATGATAGCCACTAGCCACACATGGCTATTTGAATTTATATTTATTAGACTTTTTAAAAAATTATAAATTCAGGGGGGAGGTAGATGGGGTAAAGGGAGTAAAATATAGGGGGTTGGGAGAGGATAAAGTAGGTAAAGGGGATCAAATATATGATAACTGAAGGAAACTGGACTTTGGGTGGTGAATACACAATAGAATATACAGATGTCAAATGATACTGTACACCTGAAAATTACATGATTGTATTAACCAATGTTACCCCAATAAACTTAATTTAAAAATACGTATATATATATTTTTAATTACATATATAAATTCAGCTTCTCAGTGACACTAGCTACATACCAAGTGCCTATAACAACAAATACAGAACACCTCCATCATTGTGAAGAATTCTCTGGGACAGTGATGAGGCAAGAATGACCTATAATGAAGATTGAACTATGGTATCATTTGCATTTCTGCTTTATCCTGAAAAAGGGAGCAGGCAGATAAGAAACTGGTGAACTGCTTACGTTACAGAGATTAAATAGCTATGTAGCAAAAGAGAGGCAAGGTATGAAAAGTTCAACTCATGTGTTTAATACAAAAATTCAATCGTTTTTACTTTTACTAACTTTGAAGCCATTTGACTCACTCTTCTGAAGAGAGTAACTCCCCAGGGTAGAAAGAAAACCTCTCTTCCCCTAAAAGTACTTATATTGGTAAAGACTATTTTATGCTAAAGAGTTAGCATTTTCATGTTGCTAAGGTCTTGTTTGGAACTCTGATCTAGTGGCCACCAAGCCCCACTATGGAAGGAAAGGAACATCACAGGGCTTTTGCATGAGAGAAACCAGAGGAGTAGGTTGAGACCCAGAAGAGATTAGGATAAGGGAGAAAAGGTGAAGCAAGGAGGCTCTTACTAGCTCTGAAGTTGGAAATGCCTAAGTAAGTTTCCATTGCAGCACAAGGTCCCAGAGTACTTGTTTCAGGAAAGTACCAGGAAGTAGACCAGGAAAGGGACCACTATAAAAAGTGCTGTTCTAGTATATAGAAGCTGTGCTGGAATAAAGGGCCAACATCAGCCCTACGGTTGGGGACAAGTTGCAAAGTCCAGCTGCGTTGCCAGATCCCATCTGCCAATCATCGATGTGAGTGAGAAAATTACTATGAGGTGGAGGAGGACTATGAATCTGATTATGTCTTGAATCCTTGCACAAATCACTTATCTTACCTACCCTTTGAGGATATTTCTCTGCTCTTTTCTGGAACACTCATAAGCCCTAAGGAAGACCTAAAACATTTGGATGCCTAGGGAAGGGCCAAGCTCCCATGTATACCTTTGGAAACAAGAGAGAGCACCGTATAGCTTCAGAGAGTAGTGATATCCTATCACATAGAGGGCAGGTCATGGCTTTCATTACACTGTCAGCAAGGGAGTTGTGTTGAAGGGCAGGGCTGTAAGGAAGAAATTTGTCTGAGCATAGTAAGTCAGTCAGCTAGTGACTTCATTCACATCTAGTTTACCTTTTCAACACGTTGGGGAGGGGTTTTCATTTGTCTCCCACCTCAGAGTCAGAATCGGAATATGAACACTCAAAACACATGAGAACAGTGTATTAAGGGCACTAAATCAGAATGAGCATCTCTATATAAGTGTTTTAATTCTACATCAAAAATTAGTGTGAAGTGCGGGCAATGTTAATAAGATAATTTATACTCTCAGCTAA
>NW_011888802.1:748921-751102 GCF_000151845.1 Pteropus vampyrus | reverse complement strand
TTCTCTGCTCTTTTCTGGAACACTCATAAGCCCTAAGGAAGACCTAAAACATTTGGATGCCTAGGGAAGGGCCAAGCTCCCATGTATACCTTTGGAAACAAGAGAGAGCACCGTATAGCTTCAGAGAGTAGTGATATCCTATCACATAGAGGGCAGGTCATGGCTTTCATTACACTGTCAGCAAGGGAGTTGTGTTGAAGGGCAGGGCTGTAAGGAAGAAATTTGTCTGAGCATAGTAAGTCAGTCAGCTAGTGACTTCATTCACATCTAGTTTACCTTTTCAACACGTTGGGGAGGGGTTTTCATTTGTCTCCCACCTCAGAGTCAGAATCGGAATATGAACACTCAAAACACATGAGAACAGTGTATTAAGGGCACTAAATCAGAATGAGCATCTCTATATAAGTGTTTTAATTCTACATCAAAAATTAGTGTGAAGTGCGGGCAATGTTAATAAGATAATTTATACTCTCAGCTAAGAGTAAACATCAAAAAGAGGCTAAAACTCTAAAATTCTCTACAACTTACAGTAGCATAGAGGCCCATCCAGAAGATTTGTAAGTTAAATGGATCTAATCAAAATTATGAGCTTTGATTTTAAAAAAGTGTTACTCAAAACATAGAAACATAATTAACTATTCTATCAGGGTTGTTAAGGTGCTAGGATGTAACCACTGGAAGCCATTTGGCCTATCGCATGAAGAAAATGTATCTGAAAGATATAGAAAGAGACCAAGAAGAGCATTTGAGCTCCTGGATACAACTGTGCCTGAAGTCAGATTTCTCAGAAGAGTTAATAAATCCCCTTGGGGGGTTTAAACCATTAAATTAAATTAAATTAAATTAAAATTAGGTTAAATTAAGTTAAATTAATACCGAAATATAAAGACTACTTCAAACAGATATAAATTAAAATTTTTTTTCTATGTTTTGTCTAAAGTTTCTATAAGATTCCCACAGATGAAAAAGAGAACTTGTTTAAAGAGAGTTATAGCTATTTGCTTGTTTTTGTCTCTTCTTTAATTGGAAGTCAGTATAGCACAGTAGATTGGAGGAATTTCTAAATTTATATTGTCTGGGTTTAAGTCTTGGTTGCACCAACTGCTGGCTGGGTGACCTTTCACACATTATGTAAGCTCACTGTGCCTCAGGTACTTCATGTATAAAATAATAGAAAATATTAGTACTTTCCTTAGGGTTGTTGTAATAATTTAATGAATTAATGCCTTTAACACATTAGGAGCTGGCACAATGTAGCATTCTATTAATCTTACTTATCATTATTATTAAGGGCTAACGTAAATGAATGAAATCAAACTGTGGGATTTTATTCTGTGTATGAGCATTTCATGGCTGACGATAGAATAAGCCTGGGAATGTTGATCACTATACCAGGCTCTTAATCATATAACTGTTAAGTGATATTAACACTGGTCTCCAGAAATACTGGGTAGACTATGGATATAAACAACAGAATAAATCACAAACATAAAAGTAAGTCATTTGTCTGAGTTACATTTAGTTTTCATAATGCCTTGGTATGTCATTTGCAAATGTGATAATGTATATATCCCTCGAGACAAATCAAATTAAATATAAATATAATAATTTGGGTTCTAATCATTTCTTATCAAGCTTTCTCAATACTTCTTAAAAGAGATGCACCTTTAAACTCATTGGGTCTTTTATCTTCACTGTGTGAATCACTTTTCAAAATACCAACTAATAAGTAAAAATATCACTCACTCCAATCCCCTAATCTTGATATTGAGCTTTAAATTGTTTTTTTTTTCCTCTGCAGAGTTTCTTTCTCAGCCACATTTCCTTAAGCTTTATATGATTACGAAAAAATATCTGTATCAGCACCATGACCTTAAACTTGGCAAATTATTTCCATATAAATGGTTGACTATATCTAAAACAAAAGCAAGCTCTCAATCTTAATAATATTGAGGAAAAAAATTTCTCTTTTAGTAAAGGTTTTGAGGACCTTTCTTTATCTAATTCAACTTGGATAACTGAGGAATAGCAAAACGGAAATTATTCTGTCAACAACGATATTGGTCATTGGTGATCCATTTGAATGCTGTTAGGCAGTACTAAAATTGAAAAGTGACAAAGACACAACAAGGAAGGAAAACTATAGACCAATACCTGTCATAAATACAGACAAAAAATCCT
>NW_011888802.1:745308-747636 GCF_000151845.1 Pteropus vampyrus | reverse complement strand
CTGTTAGGCAGTACTAAAATTGAAAAGTGACAAAGACACAACAAGGAAGGAAAACTATAGACCAATACCTGTCATAAATACAGACAAAAAATCCTTAAGAAAATATTAGCAAATCAAAGCAAATCCAAAAATGTATGAAAAAAATTATACACTATGACTTATTGGAATCTATTCCAGTCATGCAAGGCTTATTCAGCATTCAAAAATAATTCATGTAATCTATCACACCAACAGGCTGAAAAAGAAAAATCATTTGATCATATCAATGGTTGCAGGGAAAGCATTTGACAAAACCCAACACCCATTCTTGATTTAAAAAAAAAAAAAAGCTCTCAGCAAACTATAGAGAGAACCTTCCTTAACTTGACGAAGAATATTTTTAAAACTCCTACAGGCAATAACATACTTAATGATGAGAAACTAGATGCTCTTATGCTAAGATCAGGAATAAGCATGGATGTCTCTTCTCACTACTGCTTTTCAACATCATACTGGAAGTCCTAGAAAATGCTATTAATAAGAGAAAAATTTTCTTTGAAGAAAAGAAAAGGAAATAAAAGGTAGACATATTGATAGAGAAGAAACAAAACTGTCTTTGTTCACAGATGACATGATTATCTATGTAAAAAATTCCAAAGAATCAAAAAATTCCTGAAACTATTAAGTATGGTTATAGCAAGTTTGTAGATACAAGACTAATACACAGATTTAATCACTTTCCTACATACCAGCAGTGAACAACTGAATTTTGAAATTAAAAACACAACATTATTTACATTATCACCAAATAAATGAAATACTTATGTGTTAATCCAAAAACTATGTATAATATGAGGAAAACTATAAAACTCTAATGAAAGAAATCAAAGATCTAAATAGGTGGAAAGATATTCCATGTTCATAGGTAGGAAGACTCACAATTGTTAAGATGTCAGTTCTTCCCAAATTGACCTATAAATTCAATGCAATCCAAATCAAAATTTCAGCAAGTTACTTTGTGGATATCCACAAACTGATTCTAAAGTTTATATGGAGAAACAAAATATCCAGAGAGCCACAACAATATTGAAATGGAAGAACAAAGTCAGAGGACTGACAGACACTACCCTACTTCAAGATTTACCATAAAGCTATAGTAATCAAGAAAGTGTGATATTGGTGAAAGAATAAACGAATAGGTCAATGGAATAGAACAGAGTGCCCAGAAATAGATCAAAAAAATATAATCAACAGGTCATTGACAAAAGAGCAAAGGCGAACCAGTGGAGAAAGGATAATATTTTCAACAAATGGGGCTGGAACAACTTGATATCCACATGCACAAAAGAAAAAAAAAATCTAGACATTGATCTTATACCTTTCACAAAAATTAACTCAAAATGAATCATAGATCTAAATGTAAAATGGAAAACTATAAAACTTCTAGAAGACAGCATAGGAGAAAATCTACTTGATCCTGTATTTGGTAATGAGTTTTTAGATGCAACACCAAAAGCACGATCCATGAAGAGAAATATTGATGTTAGATTTCATTAAAATTAAAAGTCCTGCTCTGCAAAAGACATTATTAACAGAAGAAAAAGAAGCCATAGATTAGGAAAAATATTTGCAAAAAACATAGTTGATAGAAAACTTGTATCCAAAACATACAAAAAAATCTTTTTAAGTATATAATAACAAATTTAATAACCTAGAAGAAATGGATCAGTACTTAGAAAAATGCAATCTTCCTAGACTGAATCAAGAAGATCTGGGAAATCTAAAATCAGCAGTATAGAAATTGAAACAATCATCAAAAATCTACCAAAAAGTGAAAGTCCAGGACCAGATGGTTTCACCAGTGAATTCTACCAAACATTCAAAGAAGATTTGATACCTATTCTCCTCAAACTCTTCCAAAAAAATTGAAGTGGAGGAAATACTTCCCAACTTATTTTATGAGGCCAAAATTACTCTGATACCAAAATTTGGTAAAGATAACACTAAAAAAGAAAACTACGGACCAATATCTCTCACGAACACAGATGCAAAAATCCTAAATAAGATACTAGTGAACCAAATACAGCAACATACTAAAAAGATTATACACCACAATCAAGTGGGTTTCATCCCAAGGGCACAAGAATGGTTCGACATACTCAAATCGATTAATGTGATACACCACATAAACAACTTAAAAAAGAAGAATAATATGATCATATCAATAGATGCAGAAAAAGTCTTCAACAAGATTCAGCATCCATTTGTGATCAAAACACTTAACAAAATTGGTGTAGAAAGAAAGTACCTTAACATAATAAAGGCCATATATGACAAACCCTCAGCCAA
>NW_011888802.1:743367-745258 GCF_000151845.1 Pteropus vampyrus | reverse complement strand
AACACTTAACAAAATTGGTGTAGAAAGAAAGTACCTTAACATAATAAAGGCCATATATGACAAACCCTCAGCCAACATTATACTTAATGGTGAAACACTAAAAACCTTCCCTCTAAGATCAGGAACAAGGCAAGGCTGCCCACTATTGCCACTGTTATTCAACATAACATTGGAGGTCTTAGCAAGTGCAATCCGGTGAGAGAAAGATATAAAAGGCATCCAAATAGGAAATAAAGAAGTCAAACGGTCACTATTTGTGGATGACATGATTCTCTATATAGAAAATCCTAAAAACTCCACAAGAACACTACTAGAAACAATAAGCAAATACAGTTAAGTCTGTGGATACTAAATCAACATTCAAAAATCCATAGTGTTTCTACACTCTAATAATGATGCATCAGAAAAAGAAGTGGAAAAAATCATTCCTTTTGCAATTGCAACAAAAAGAATAAAATACATAGGAATAAATTTAATGAAACATGTGAAGGAGCTATATAATGAAAACTATAAGATCTTATTAAAAGAAATTGAAGAAGATACAAAGAAATGGAAAGATATTCCGTGTTCTTGGATTGGAAGAATCAACATAATTAAAATGACCATATTACTTAAAGCATTATACAGATTTAATGCAATCCCCATCAAAATCCCATCAGCATTTTTTAAAGAAATAGAACAAAAAAATCATCAGATTTGTATGGAAGCACAGAAGACCCTGAATTGCCAAAGCCATCCTGAGAAAAAGGAACGAGGCTGAAGGCATCAATCTACCTGACTTCAAATTATACTACAGAGCGACAGTAATCAAAACGTCTTGGTATTGGTAGTAAAACAGATACAGAGACCAATGGAACAGAATCGGGAGTCCAGAAGTAAACTCATATTTATATGGGCAAATAATTTTCGACAAAAAGCCAAAAACATACAATGGAGAAAGGAAAGCCTCTTCAAAAATGGTGCTGGGAAAATTGGAAGGCCACCTGCAAAAGAATGAAACTAGATTGTTGTCTATCACCACACACCAAAATTAACTCAAAATGGATTAAAGACCTGAATATAAGATCGGAATCAATAAAATGCACAGAAGAAAACATAGGAACTAAACTCATGGACCTTGGACTTAAAGAGGATTTTATGAATTTGATCTCAAAGGAAAGAGAAGTAAAAGCTAAAATAAATGAATGGGACTACATCAAACTAAAAAGCTTCTGCTCAGCAAAAGAAATTGTCAACAAGATAATGAAATATATTTGCAAGCAACACCTCCAATAAGGGCCTAATATACAAAATATACAAAGAACTCATACGACTCAATAACAACAAAAAAACAAATGATCCAATAAAAAAATGGGCAGAGGACCTGAACAGACACTTCTCTATAGAGGACATACAAATGGCCAACAAATATACAAAAAGATATTCAATATCGCTAGCTATTAGGTAGATGCAAATCGAAAGCACAATGAGATACCATCTCACACATGTTAGAATAGCTATAATCAACAAAACAAGTAATAACAAATGTTGGAGAGGTTGCAGAGAAAAAGAAACCCTCATACACTGCTGGTGGGACTGCAAATTGGTACAGCCACTATGGAAAACAGTATGGAGGTTCCTCAAAAAACTAAGAATTGATCTACCATATGATCTAGCAATCCCTCTACTGGGTATTTACCCCAAAGACTTGAAAACCCATATCCGAAAAGATATTTGCACACTGATGTTCATAGCAGCATTATTCACAGTGGCCAAGACATGGTAGCAAACGAAGTGTCCTATGATAGATGATTGGCTAAAAAAGCTGTGGTACATATATACAATGGAATATTACTCAGCCATAAGAAGAGATGAAATACTGCCATTTGCAACGACCTGGATGGACCTCGAG
>NW_011888802.1:742986-743317 GCF_000151845.1 Pteropus vampyrus | reverse complement strand
TGGTAATCACACAATAGAATATATAGATGTCAAACTATAATGTACATCTGAAAATTATTTAATTGTATTAACCAATGTTACCCCAATAAATTTTTTAAAAATCTTTTTAAAAAAACAACAACGCAATTAAAAAGTGGGTAAAAGATTTGAAGAGCTGCTTCACCAGAGAAAATAAGCAGGTAACAAACAAACATATGAAAAGATGCTTAACATCATTATGGGGAAGAATTGCAAAATAAAACAACAATGAAATATTTCTATACACCTATCAGAATGGCTAAAATCCAAAACACTGATAATAGCAAATGCTGGAGAGGATGTGGAGCATGAA
>NW_011888802.1:740857-742936 GCF_000151845.1 Pteropus vampyrus | reverse complement strand
TAAAACAACAATGAAATATTTCTATACACCTATCAGAATGGCTAAAATCCAAAACACTGATAATAGCAAATGCTGGAGAGGATGTGGAGCATGAAGAATTCTTATTCATTGTTGGTGGGAGTACAAAATGGTACACTTTGAAAAACAGTTTGGCAATTTTTTACAAAGCTAAACATAAGCTTACCATATGATCCAGCAACTGCACTTCTAGACATTTATCCAAGTGAGTTGAAAACTTAGGTCCACAGGAAGTCTGCCAAGAATGTTTATTGCAGGTTTATTTACAATATGTGAAGCAATAACATATCTTTCAATATTGAAGGTAAATGGATAAATGAATTGTAGTACATCTATACAATGGAATATTATTCTGCAAAATAGAGAAATGAGCTATCAAGCAAAAAAAAAAATAAGAAGGAAACTTAAATGCACATTGCAAAGTGAAAGAAGCTAGTATGAAAAGGCTACATACTATATGATTTCAACTATATGATGATCTGTAGAGACAGTGTAAAGAGCAGTGGTTGCCAGGAATGGGAGTGGGGAAGGATGAACGGGTGGAGCATAGGGTATTTTTAAGGCAGAGAAACTATTCTGTCTGATACTGTAATGGTGGATACATAATAATACGCGTTGTTTTGGCGAAACCCATACAACTGTACAACACTAAGAGTGAACCCTAATGTAAACTATGAATTTTAGTTAATAATAATATATCAATATTGACTTATCAATTATAAGAAATGTACCATACCAGTGCAAGATGTTAATAACAGGGGAAGCTGGGGCGGTGGCAACGGGGAGTATATAGCAACTCTGTACTTTCTATTTAATTTTTCTGTAAATCTAAAACTGCTCTAAAAATAGTTTATTAATAAAACATCTGATTCCTATAAATCTTTTATCAGATTTCAATTAAATAAATGAATAAAGTGGAAAGCTACTGGTTGAATTTATTTGATAAAATTATAAAATTTAATAGTGGATATTCTACAGAGAGAATATCATGTAAAATCTATTCTAATTGAACAGATTAACATCTCTGCACACACGCATAGACACACACACACAGATAATCACACACATACACAGAGTCCATATGGTTAAATTAAGCTCAATGAAGACAATTAGGAAAGTAGATTTCACGAAAGAAGCAGGACAGAGATTCTTTTAGTAACACGTTAAGGTAAAATGAAAATTAAAAAATTATTGTACTTTTATGTTTGCTGGCCAACTGATGTCTACCATATAATTGTCTATAGTCTCTGTAAGTCATCTGCAGTTGCAATTTTAGCTATACTGAGTCCAACAACTAATGAGAATAAACGGGGTCAGCACAGATGAGAAGTGATTCTGGAAATGCAGGGTTGGAAGAACACTATTGATTGATGTGCTATGGTCAGAGGGTCCTACTCAGAAGTCATCAATGGTTAAATGTCAGCCTTGGGGGCATATTGAGTAGTGGTCCTCCAGGGGTCAGCTCTGCACCTGGTGCCGGCTAATGTTTCCACGAGTCACTCTACTGATGTACTGAAGAATGTGTTTCTTAGAATGTGTTCATGGTTTGGCAAAGATAATAATTCATGATCTCCATAATATGGTGGAGAAATAGATGTTAAAACAGGGTGACACACAGAGGGAAAGTGCAAGGAAATTTACTTTAGAGAACAAATTCCCCGCGGGTACCTTGCGTGGCCTCGCTATGATCTCTCCACCCAAGCCCTGCCTTCGTCTCTTTGGCTGACAGAGTGTCCCTAAGTGAGCCCGAGCAGGGTCTCCACTCCTCTGAATGAAACCATCCGAGACAGTGCTTGCTGGATTGGGCCCCCAATGAAGAGCCTGGAATGAACTGGTCCTGGGAAAGATCCTTAAATGACCCTGATATGCAAATTGGCAAAATTTTTAGTCCCCACATTATATTGTTAGCTGTGAGTAATGAAGGCTTCCAGCATCTCAAGAAGATCAGCTGGGATAAGAAATGTTCATAATGCCCAAAATTAATTTGAAGACAAAAAGTGAAAATCTTATAAATTATAATGTTTTAATTGATTAGCTTATAAATACACACACACACACACA
>NW_011888802.1:737064-739697 GCF_000151845.1 Pteropus vampyrus | reverse complement strand
CCCAAAGCTAAAAGTAATTATAATTCACTGCTGTCATTTCAGGAAATCTACACTAGATCAATGGATACCTCAGGGGGAAGCAAACCTAACCACTTTGCAAATAAGGTAATAAAGGCCTCCATTTGTTATGCAATCGTATACATAACAGAGTTTCCATAAATTAATTTGACCCACGCCTCAAAAAAATTGGGTGAACACTGAAAGCCCAGAGAGAAAAGTAAAATTTGAATTGAATTTGTCAAAATTTAAAATTTCAGAGTGTAAAACACCATCAAGAAAGTAAAAAGACACTTGAGTTCTAATCACTGTGCTAGACAACTAAAACTAATATATTATTGTATGCCAATTGAAAAAAAAATTGAATTGTACAATGTAAATATGAATAACTAATTATTTATTATATTTCAATAAAGCTGGGAGGAGAAAAGAAGATAAAAAGACAAAAAAGAAAAGAAAAGCAACACAGAGAATGGGAGAAAGTGTTTGGAAATCACATATATAATAAAGGACTCGTATCCAGATTACATATAAAAACCCTTACAACTCCATACTAAAGAGACAAATAACTCAATTAAAAAATAGGCAAAGGATTTAAACAGATACTTATCCATAGGAGATATACGAATGGCCGATAAGCATATAAAAAGATGCTCGACATTAGTCATTAGGGAAATACAAATTAAAATGATAATGAGATACCATTTCACCCACTAAAATGGCTATAATCAAAGAGAGACAATAGCAAGTGTTGGCGAGAATGTGGAGAAAAAGAGCCCTTGTGTGTTTCCTGTGGCGGTGTACGCTGGAGCAGCCATTTGGAAAACATGTGAACACTTGCTTAAAGGGCTAAAATCAAATTTACCTCATCATCCAGCAATTCCAATCCTAGAAATCTACCGAAAAGAAATGAAAACTTATCTACGCAAAAACTCGTGCACTAATATTCATAGCAATATTATTCACACTAGCCAAAAAGTAAAAATAACTCAAAGGGCCATCAACCAGCAAAAGAATAAACAAAATGAGGTCTAGCTATACAAGGGAATACTACTAGAAATAAAAAGAAATACTGATACATACTACAACATGGCTGAACCTCCAAAATGTGCTAAGCAAAAGAAGGCAGATACAAAAGAACACATATTGAATAATTCCATTAATATAAAATATCCGAAAAAGTCAAATGTAAAGAGACTAAGTTTATTAGCCATTGGTAGGGCTGAAAGTGGGAATGAGGGATGACTATAATTAGGTATGTTTTGATTTTAAGGTAATAGCAATGTTCTAAAACTATATTGTGGTTATGATTGCACAAATCCATAAACATACTAAAATCATTGAATTGGGCAATTAAATTGAGTGAACTTATGGTATGTAAATTAAATCTGAAAAAAAAATGTTAAAAAAAAACACTTTTAAAGGTAAATGAAACAGCAAGCCACACTGGAAGAAAAGAGTCACAACATATGCCTAACACAGCATGTACTTCACCCCCTAGAAAGTGAGTAAAATCTGAATTTTTGAATTCAACAAGAATAATGAGTAAAAGAAGTAATATTGCACTCCCAAGAGAACATTCCTCAGTGTATATCATTAATATGACAGAACTGATATTAGGTGGAGACTATATATTTAAATCAAATGACAGATAGAAGTAGAAGATTTAGATAAGAGTTCTTTATTACAGTGATTACAATTACAGAACAATTTATACCCCCTATCAGTTAGTTTCTAATAGCAGTGTGCCCAGGGGAACGACAACAACGAAAAGTGTTGCTGAAGTTCAAATAGCAAAATATTGCTCCAAAAGGCTAAGTAAGGAGGGGAAAGCATTATTTCAACGTGGTTGGAGAAGGTCTCCAAACAGAAGTGATATGGTGGCAATTTCTTTGCAGATGCACAGTATAAAAGATAAGGAGAACATAATATGCTACTGTGGGTAGATAACAGCAGAAGAAAATAAGGTTTATTGCTCTGTTCAAAAGCCTCCTGTGAGTTTTGATTGTTGGTGAGGCATTCAAGGGCTTCCTTAATATGAGGATAATTTATTTTTCCAGTTTTCAGCATCCTCTAGAAGTACCATCCTACCTTCTGTGTGCTCTGGACCCCTGCCTCGCTCTTTTTTCTCCCCATACCATGTACTTTCTCCACCTCAGCTCACCACTCATTTTCTTCAGCATGTGATGTCCTTCCCCAATCTTCACCTGTTGAAATCCTACTCCATTTTCAAAGACAAGCTTAAAAGTTCCCTTCTTCCATGAAGCTTTCCTTAGGTCTCCTTCTCACTAGAAATAAGTCTCTCTTCTACTATGTTCCTATAGCATTTTGTATATTTTTCCTGGCATAAGTAGGCTGCCACTGATGAGAGTATGAGAGAGAAGAAAAGGGTAAAGGCTTCCTTTAAAAAGTAAATTGGGAGCAAAAACACAACCCTGGGAACCATCAATATATCCTGGGAACTAGGAACATCACTATGTCTGAAATCCAGGAGAGATGCAGAAAGAAGGTAGCTGGAAAGGTTTGCTAAGCTAAGAAGTTTGAACTTAAGGCAACGGAGACCTTTTGAAGAGTTTGAAGGCTCCCTGAAGAACTGGCCATATATTGGTACATTCGGATTTCGGAGGAAGCATTTT
>NW_011888802.1:710511-737014 GCF_000151845.1 Pteropus vampyrus | reverse complement strand
CAAAAACTCGTGCACTAATATTCATAGCAATATTATTCACACTAGCCAAAAAGTAAAAATAACTCAAAGGGCCATCAACCAGCAAAAGAATAAACAAAATGAGGTCTAGCTATACAAGGGAATACTACTAGAAATAAAAAGAAATACTGATACATACTACAACATGGCTGAACCTCCAAAATGTGCTAAGCAAAAGAAGGCAGATACAAAAGAACACATATTGAATAATTCCATTAATATAAAATATCCGAAAAAGTCAAATGTAAAGAGACTAAGTTTATTAGCCATTGGTAGGGCTGAAAGTGGGAATGAGGGATGACTATAATTAGGTATGTTTTGATTTTAAGGTAATAGCAATGTTCTAAAACTATATTGTGGTTATGATTGCACAAATCCATAAACATACTAAAATCATTGAATTGGGCAATTAAATTGAGTGAACTTATGGTATGTAAATTAAATCTGAAAAAAAAATGTTAAAAAAAAACACTTTTAAAGGTAAATGAAACAGCAAGCCACACTGGAAGAAAAGAGTCACAACATATGCCTAACACAGCATGTACTTCACCCCCTAGAAAGTGAGTAAAATCTGAATTTTTGAATTCAACAAGAATAATGAGTAAAAGAAGTAATATTGCACTCCCAAGAGAACATTCCTCAGTGTATATCATTAATATGACAGAACTGATATTAGGTGGAGACTATATATTTAAATCAAATGACAGATAGAAGTAGAAGATTTAGATAAGAGTTCTTTATTACAGTGATTACAATTACAGAACAATTTATACCCCCTATCAGTTAGTTTCTAATAGCAGTGTGCCCAGGGGAACGACAACAACGAAAAGTGTTGCTGAAGTTCAAATAGCAAAATATTGCTCCAAAAGGCTAAGTAAGGAGGGGAAAGCATTATTTCAACGTGGTTGGAGAAGGTCTCCAAACAGAAGTGATATGGTGGCAATTTCTTTGCAGATGCACAGTATAAAAGATAAGGAGAACATAATATGCTACTGTGGGTAGATAACAGCAGAAGAAAATAAGGTTTATTGCTCTGTTCAAAAGCCTCCTGTGAGTTTTGATTGTTGGTGAGGCATTCAAGGGCTTCCTTAATATGAGGATAATTTATTTTTCCAGTTTTCAGCATCCTCTAGAAGTACCATCCTACCTTCTGTGTGCTCTGGACCCCTGCCTCGCTCTTTTTTCTCCCCATACCATGTACTTTCTCCACCTCAGCTCACCACTCATTTTCTTCAGCATGTGATGTCCTTCCCCAATCTTCACCTGTTGAAATCCTACTCCATTTTCAAAGACAAGCTTAAAAGTTCCCTTCTTCCATGAAGCTTTCCTTAGGTCTCCTTCTCACTAGAAATAAGTCTCTCTTCTACTATGTTCCTATAGCATTTTGTATATTTTTCCTGGCATAAGTAGGCTGCCACTGATGAGAGTATGAGAGAGAAGAAAAGGGTAAAGGCTTCCTTTAAAAAGTAAATTGGGAGCAAAAACACAACCCTGGGAACCATCAATATATCCTGGGAACTAGGAACATCACTATGTCTGAAATCCAGGAGAGATGCAGAAAGAAGGTAGCTGGAAAGGTTTGCTAAGCTAAGAAGTTTGAACTTAAGGCAACGGAGACCTTTTGAAGAGTTTGAAGGCTCCCTGAAGAACTGGCCATATATTGGTACATTCGGATTTCGGAGGAAGCATTTTGATGAGAAGGAGGGAAATGAATTAGAGAGAAACAAGTCTAGAAGAAGAAATGTAATTAGGAGACTCTTACAGTACTCTAGTCTAGAGGTGATGGAGGTGTGGCATGCATTAGTGAGGGTGATAGATTAGGGATATATTTAGGAAGCTGATTCAACAGGACGTGGTGATTGATGGTAAGTGGAGAAGAAAAGACAATGTGGAGTCAAGGCTTTGGGTCAGGCAATTGGGACATATCATTTGCGTTGTAGAAAAAATGTAAGGAGTAGTTAATGGGAAGATGATGAATTCTATTTCAGACATCTCAGGTTTGAGGAAAATGTGAGATATCTATGTGGCAATTTTCAGTAGGCAGTTGGATTAATGTGTCTGGATATGAGAGAGGTAGGGCTGGAATTAGACATTTAAGAATCTACTCCTTATATTTGTTAATTTAGTCCCTGATAGAAGGCAAGAATTTTAAGGCCAATGTGTAGAGCCTCAAGAAAACTGAGACTTGGAAGGAACTTCAGAAAACACCACACTTTGTGTAGCATCCAGCCACAAAGTAGAAAAAACTGCTGCTTCAAAGGGCTTTTGCAAGGTCCACGTTAGCCCCTGCCAGAATTTCATCCTCCTAGTCTAAGTCCTGACCGTTCTTTATCAGTATTTTAACAAGTGCTACCATGAAAAATTCTCTTTCTGGGATCTCAGTTTTATAGGAACAGATTATGGACAACTTTATTGCTCCTTGACATAAGAAAAATATTTTAGAAATCCCCCTGGCACAAGAAAGAAAATGTGCAAACTCTTCTATCTCCATCAGAAAAATTAAAAGCAGGCCCGGTCCATGCTTTTTTTCCCCCCTACGCCACAAATTTTAAAATACTGCACCCTGTTTAATTTAACTAATCCATTAAAAAAGCATTCATTAAGGGTCTACTTTTTGCAATTATCATATTGGCATGTCTGTATGTGCCACTACAAAGTTAGAAAGATAGGAAAAGCCCTAGAAACTAGTAATCTGTGTGATTTAAGCCCTAGAATCATATGATTGATAGTTTTGGAATTGGAAGTGGGTAAAGTATCATAGAGAATTTCTGGCTTACCACTCCTATTCAATATAGGACTGGAAGTCCTAGCCAAAATAATTAGGCAAGAAAAAAATGAATAAAAGGCATACGTATCAGGAAAAAAGAAGGAAAATTGACTCTATTTGCAGATAATATGATCTTATATATAGAAAATCCTAGAAGCTACACACACACACACACACACACACACACACACACACACACAACTATTAGAACTAATATACGAAGTCAGTAAATTTTGCAGGATACAAAATCAAGGTATAAAAATCATTTGTATTTTTATACCTAACAACAAACTATCTAAAAAAGAAAGAAAGAAAATAGCCCAACTTACACTAACGTCCAAAATAATAAAAAACTTAAGAATAAATTTAATCAAGGAGGTAAAAGATATATACACTGAAAATTATAAAATGAAATAAATTGAAGAAGATACAAATAAATGGAAAAATATTTATGTTCATAAATCCGAAGAATTAATACTGTTAAAATGTCGATACTGCCCAAAGCCATCTATAGATTTTACTCAACCCTTATTAAAATTCCAATGGTATTTTTCACAGATATAATAGAAACAGCTCTAAAATTCATATGAACCAGAAAAGACCCCAAATAACCAAAGCCATTCTGAAAAAGAAGAACAAACCTGGAGGCATCACACTTCCTGATTTCAAATTATAATATAAAACTATAGGATCCAAAATAGTATGGTACGGGCATAAAAACAGACATAGACCAATGGAAAAGAATGAAAAACCTATGAATATATGGTCGACTAGTATTTGACAAAAGAGCCAAGAATATTCAACAGGGAAAGAATAGTTTCTTCAAAAAGTAGCAATGGGAAAACAATATTCACGTGATAATGAAATTGGACCTCTCTATCTTACACTGCTCACAAAAATGAACTCACAATGGATTAAAGACTTAAATGTAAGACCTGAAAATATAAAATTTCTAGAAGAAAGGATAGGAAAAAAGCTCCTTGACATTTGTCTGAGAAAATTTTTTTTTGGTTATGACAACAAAAGAACAAGCAATAAAAAAAAAAAAAATGTTACTACATTACACTACAAAGCTTCTGCACAACAAAGGGAACCATTAGCAAAATGAAAAAGCAACCTACAAAATAGGAAAAAATATTTGCAAACTATACATCTATAAAGAGTTGTATCCAAATGTATAACAAACTCATACAACTCAATAGCAAAAACAAACAAATAAACAACAAAAAACAAATAATCCCACTTAAAAGTGGGCAGAGGACTTGAATAGACATTTTTCCAAAGAAGACATACAAATGGCCAACAGATAAATGAAAACGTGTTCAACATCACTAATTGGAGAAATGCAAATCAAAACCACAATGAGATAACACCTCATGCCTGCTAAAATGAATACCATCAAAAAGATAAGATATAACAAAAGTTGGCAAGGATGTGGAGTAAAGGGAACCCTTGTGCACTATTGATGGGAATGTAAATTGGTGCAGCCCCTATGGAAAACAGTATGATGGTTGCTCCTAAAATTAAAAATAGAACTACCACATGATCCAGAAATCTCATTTCCGGGTATGTATCTGAAAGAAGTGAAATCACTATTCCAAAGAAAAATCTGTACCCCTATTCATTGCAGTTTTATTCACTATTGCCAAGACATAGAAACAAGCCAAGCATCTGTCAAGAAATTAATTAATCAAGAAAATGTGATGACAGATAGACAGAAATATTATTTAACCATAAAAAAGAAGAAAATCCAGTGATTTGCAACATGAATGGAACTTGAAGGCATTATGCTAAGCGAAATAAGTCAAAGAAAGACAAATAAATATGTATTCTTACTTATATGTAAAATCTAAAAATGCCAAATTCATAGAAACAGAGAGTAGAATGATAGTTGTCAGGGGCTGGGGAGTGGGGGAAATGTCAGAAAGTACAAACATATCTTGGAGGTGAGAAATAGATAAATTTAGTGCAGTATCTGGCACATAATAAACCATTATTAAATATTAGCTATTATTTTTTAAAAGGCGGCTGGGTGCATATTAATCAATTGGAAAGCCCTAGAGCTCCAAAGCCACCATGGAGGGATGCTGATAGGGTTGCCTGAGACCACCTCAAATAGTTATATTCTTCAGAAGCAAGAGAACATGCCTCTGTAGTTCAGTTTCATTCCTAGAGCTCAGCACAGTGTCTGACACTTAGTAGACTCTCAGAAAAAGTTAGATGTGTTATATGTATACACACAATGGAATATTACTCATCAATTAAAAAAAAGAATGAAATCCTGCCATTTGTGACAACATGGATGGACCTAGAGAATATTATGCTAAATTAAATAAGACAGAAAAATACTGCACAATTTCACTCATATATGGAATTTTTTTAAATCAAAGGAAATGAATAAACAAAACAAAAAGAGACTCAGAAACAAAGAACAAAATGATGGTTGCCAGAGGCTAGAAGGGTAGAGGGATGGGTGAAAAGGTCAAGGGAAATGCAGTCAATCATAGTGTGATAACTTTGCATGGTGACAGATGATTGCTAGACTTGGTGTGGATATCACCTTGTAAGATATATAAATGTTGAATCACTATATTGTATGCCTAAAACTAATATAATATCGTATACCAACTATACTTTTTTTTTTAAAAAAAGTTAGCTGAATGAACCAATGAATGAATGATTGTACAATGATGAGCAAAGTTGCACTGAGACTTTATGGTAAGGGAGTAGAAATCTAGCTTCCTCAGCATTTTCATCCTGAATGAACTTGAGATTCCAACAAGTGTGACTCTACTACAGAATAGTTCAACTAAAGTCCATGGATCTTCAAAACCAACTGAGCAAGGGCTTATCTGGTTTGGATATGTACCCAGCAGTGGAGCTGCTCAAGCCCCGGGAAGGCCTGACTAACACTGGGGAGAATAATGAGTGAAATAGGTGTGGCCCTTACCCCACCACCTCCTCTTCCTCAGCCCCATGGGAGCCATGCTGGTAGGAGTCACCTCTGGGGTGGCCAGGGGCTACTCAACTTTTCAGCTTCTGTTCACAATTTTCATGCTTCAAACTTCTTCACCCCTGCATCAGTAGGACTATCTCTCTATTCCTTTTAAAATAGCTGCTCTCAGTAATGAACTATTTTTAAAGAACCAAATTCTGTTTACTTTATCTAAACCAGTGATGTCATAATATGCAGCGTTTATTTAAATCTCTGACTTTTTTTTTTTTTTTTTACAGTCCTAACTTAATTCTCATGGTTTTATGTTTTAGGGATTCATTCTGAATACTCTTCCTGTTTGCTAGGGAGTTTTTCCTTTTCTTTCTTCATTAATTAATTAATCAATTAGTTAGTTTATTTATTTATTTAGTTGTCATTTATTGTTTTATTCTCAAATTGTTCCTTGGTCTGCAATATTTTTGGTGTAAATATATAACAGTACTATAAGAAATATGCTCTAAATTATGTTATATTAGTCCATACTTCAACCCCACATGATAGACATTTTCCCATTTTACAGATGAGAAAAGGTGACTAGAAAAGTTAAGTATTTATCCACATACACATAACTAGCAAAATGAGGACTCAAATCCACTCTCTTCTGAAAAAAAGGCAAATCCTCTTTTATCTGGCACCACTGAAAATTAAAAATAGACTTGGAAGAAAAAAAAAAAAAATCAATCCTCCATATGAGATAACTCACATATACAAACACATTTAGAAAAAAGAGACCAAAAGCATTCTTTTGGTTTTTTGGTTCTTTTACAAAACAGGAACCGAGGGCTCATAGTCGAGAGACAAAGAAAGGAATATTTGAAAACTCTTTGTCGAAAGCTCTGAGCGGGGGCCTGCGTAAAACAGAAATCTTGTGCCAGAGTTTGAATCTTCAGTCCTCTCCGCAGTGACAGCTTTTACTTGAACAGTTGCTCTGTGGGTTTTATGTTCTTTTTTTCCTAAGAGCTCTATGTCTCTCCTCATTTGCAATGGTTCATTTTTTTTTTTTTTCTCTCACTTGAGGCAGAGACATTGAGAACTGGCTGTCAGAGAAATGGGACGACTGCAACACAAAGTCTCAAGCTGGAGGCAGGCGGGAGGGCAGCCGGGGCCAGGGCTCAGCGTGCTGCAAACGGGAAACCGTCCGCGGTTCTCTGGAGTTCCCAAGAGCCAGGCACCTACAGTCAGATCTTTGCCTGTATGTGTCTTAAGTTACAGTTTTGAAAGAGCATTGCTGGTTGTGACGATCTATAGAAAACCAAACATTTGCACTACTCCACCCTTTCTCCCAATCTTTTATGGTATATTTTTTATTTTATAAAGAAAATCATGTAATCAATTGTCTAACTGTGAACCATTGATAACCAAATACACATTTTTCTTGCTACATCTTTTGCTCTTATTTACAGCACAAATGATCTCCATTTGATGACAGTATAGAGCCAAAACTAAACTGAAAGTTTCTCAACTATAAACATCACTGACTAAAAATTAAGTATTGGTCAATCTTCCTAGCTGTTTGCTAGGAAATTGTATCATTGGGGCCATTTTTTACAAAGAACACAAATTTGGCTCCTCAGAACAGGCAGATAAAAAACAGATGGATTTTTATCTATTCATTCAAAGTGGGGGGGAGGGGCCAAGTGATTTGTGTGTTTTGTGTATCTCTATTGGAGGACAATAAACTGATTGAGAGGGTTTTTTTAGGAAAAGAAAAGCAGTCTCAGAAATAAATCAACAACCATCCCTTTGGATGCCAGCTGACCTGGATGGAGATTTAGTGCTAGATTTAAAAGGCTTTGTTTACAGATAATTAAAAACCACATAAATTTAAATTGTCAAAAAAGAAATGGTTTCCAAAGCCTCTAACAGCCCCATGGCCTCCGCCCATCTTTCCCAGCCTGTGCAGGAAAGACCCAGAGGCAAACACAAAGCCACTAACCCAAATGCCTGTGGAGTTTGCCAGGACGCCAGGTCCTGCTGCTTCTGCTGCTTGCTACTGCTGTTGAAAAACCAAATCTTATATAGCTTCAAATGTAGGTTCTCTGAGTGGTAATCAAACAGCTAGAAGTCACCAGACGACCAGAGAAATGGAGTCTGCATAAAGTCCTCCACAAAGTGTGGAGTAACTGCAGTTAGGCTTTTAGGCAATCAATGTATTTGAACCTTTTGTGCACACTTTATTTCTCCCACGGAAGAAATTAGATTTAAAGATTAAAAAGTGATACCAACACAAATGATTGTAGAGTTTAAAGCTTGAAATATTCCAAATTTTTCTTATCTGTGTATTTTACTTCTTATCAACTGTCGGGGCAAATGGACATCAGCTCCAGAAAAAAGTGGCTCCATAGGAAAGAAAAAAAATCCACTCTCGCATGTTTGCATCAATATTTGGTACTGACGCTGATGAATAAGTAATGATGTGTAGGTGTTGATAACATTTATACACATCTCTGATTGGTTCTGACACAGGTGCTCCATGGAGGATGAGGCTTACAAGCCGAAAACGGTCAGGCGAAAGCCATGGTTTCGGGCTGTCCCTCACAGATGTGGGGTTTTGCACCTGCGTTTGAAGTTGCTCTTTCATTTCGTTTCTCTGCAGAAAAGCCAAGCATAATGTTCAAACTGGGAGCACCTGTGTTTGGGGCCAAGTTGGACTATTTTGTGGCCTGAATGTGGTCTCTTGGATTCATTACGTAAGCGTAAAAAGAAAACTTTTTTCCCTTGCAGTTTTGAAATTTGGGATTAAAACTATGAATACACATATTAATCTCACTACAAGACCAAGCACATGCAAATAATTATACAGTTTGCTTACGTTATTCAAGGACTTGGTTGCTAAAAGACAAATGTTATTAAAAATTGGATGAGGGCTGAAACTCTGCTCATTTTTGTTTAAATCACAAGGCAATTTTCTTATGTTAGTGATGCGACGTTTAGGCACCAACATCAACTACTAATTTAATAGAATCTTATTCTTTTCTAAATTAAAAGCAAAAATTGAACAGCATCTCCAGCTAAATTAAAATTTGGAAGACTTTTTTTCCTCTAATAAACTGACAACAATATTGATAGATTCTTCATTCTCTGCTTAATTGGGTTAAGAACATTAAAAATTCTCCAGTTTAAAATAATAAGTCGTTTGCAACCGTAACTAATCTTTCATTCCCTAAGGTTCAGCCAGTGACAACTGGAGGCAAATCAAGAAGAATTTATCACTCAGAATCATGGCCACAAGTCTCATTAAAAAAATTGAAAGGAGAACAATTAAATGACATGTTCAAATTCTTTGGACTTGGCATTGGTAAATCTAAAGGCTAAGAATATGTATTATGTGAATCTATTGGTTGTTTTATTTTCTTAGTTACTTTTGTAATATATAAATTATATTTTTTAACAAACTGTTTTAATTTTTAAAAAACAAACACAGGGAGAAATGATACATTTAGCTATCTCAAAGAAATAAAATATAATTATCTGACCAAAATTCTATTGATTAATTATGCTGGTAACAACATTCTGAAGAAACAGATTCATTATTTAGAGTTTAGATTCAAGAACAGAGGTGTCAATCAAGTAATAATGTGTTAAGTAAATATTGTAGAATGAGTACAATAAAAAGATTATGCACAGATAAAAATGTTATATTAGTAACGATTTTTGACAAATAATAACTGACTAAAAAATTTTCAGAATTAACACTTGTTTTATTTTTTTATCAATTAGCTCAGCCTTTGATTTGAATTCTCCACCCTCTGGCGTCAAGGAGATGCCTTTTCTTTTCTTTAAACAAAGGATTATTCTTCCTCAAAAGGGGTTTGTCTAGTTCTTTTATTGTTTTATGTCACACAAGGGAAAAATGCTTTTGAGGCATCACTACTGAATTTAGCAGGGACGAGAGTTTACTGCTATATAATCATTAGTCAATGCAGTAGCTGAAACCTTAAACAAAAGAAAACAAACTACAAACAGGCAAGCATCCCCTAAAGGCACATCAGAACACCAGAGAGGGGCGGCATGGATTTCAAACAAGGTTGCCCAAGCATGTGCTAAATATTGCTGCTCTTGACTTTAAACTGCACACCGAGGAATACAGTTTCACCTTCTATTCTGAAACAATACTGAGAAGCAGGGGGGAAAGAATATAAAGGGTTTAGCAAATGCACTTTACTCTGACTCTGTGGCAACTTTGTGAAAATTATATTTCAAACCTAATAAAAATCTCTCAGTATAAAGCATCCTATCATAAAGCTATTAGAAAGCAATGCTTAAATTGCCGGCATTGTCGTTTTATCTTGAGCCAGGCTTTGTTACTTCATACCAACTACCACCATCTAGTTCCAAGTCTATAGTATTGCTGTATGCCTTAGACATCTTGGAAAAGCATTGCAGGAAGGCTTCTTGCTTTCCAACAGACTGATAATTTTCACATCAGTTTCTCAATGATGAGGGTCAGTATTAAAACTTGCCTGTTATCAGTTCCTAAAGCAGGCTAATGAAACACTGCTTTGTGAAAACAAACATACAGAAAAGTGTGAGCAAGAAAGAGTACAAAGGAACTAGTAATGCCATTTTTAAAGCCAGGCAAAATGCATTTGGAATATATTTCACAGATAGGAACCCATGTGTTGGGGGAAAAATAGAGTTTGCTACAACAGAAGTATCTTTGGAACAGAATTTTCATCTAAAATATTTCTTTAAATTATTTATTCCTTTCTCTGGGGTGTATATGTGTATTTCCTTTTAATTACTACAATCATTTTTGTAGTTTTGTTGTTATTCATTCTTGTCGATTGAAACAGAGGTAAAGTTAATCTCATGATATAAAAACCCAATCTACACTGGTTTCCAGTCAGATTTTACCAGGCTCCGTCAGGGCAAGGAATGTTAATCCACAACAATATGTTTTTGCTACACATTTCCAAGTCATCTACACACTTCCTCACTCTTTCCCAGCCCCCCCAACAGTTCTTACTTTTCTAAAATAGTTTTCAAGTAACTACAGTTCAATCGTATCTTATAGCTAATACAACAATATATAAAATTCTAAATTATGTTGGTTTTCTTGGTTTTGGGTGTTATGTAACAAGAACTCACTGGGCCGGAGAATAGGGATTTAATGCCATTTAACTACACTCTCAAAATTCCCAATCTAAAATTCTTGACAAGATAAAATATTACTAAAGATAGCCCTGATTATTGTGAAACTAATAGATTTGGTTTCCACCATAACATATCTTGTCTGGGCTCGAGATTTTCTTCTTATTTTAATTAATGTAAAAACACTTTGTATATCCTAGAAGACCTCAGAAGGCTTATTTCCTTCTAGTCACGTCATGTTTCCTTACATTAGATTTGAAAATCTGCATGAAGTTGTCTGACTGGACAGCTGAAGAGGTAGTTTTAAGTGCCTTACTTAATTTAAACTTTTATTCCTCCAAATTAATTAATTAATTAATAAGTTTATGAAAGCACTGCCTATTTCGGGTTTTATCAACACTTGTATAGCCTCCATTAGACAGATATTCCTTAAGAGGAGGGACTCAGATTCCCATTTGGTCCCCAAACCAAACTCTCTCTTGTCATTCTCCACATCTCACTGGGCTCAATAAAAGTTTATTAAATTAATGAGTGAATCAACTAATGGATTAATAAATGCCCTTCCCAAGAAGGAATGGAAATCAAGAAACAGATAAAATAATTGAAACGTGAGAAGACTCAGTTTGATTGGAGAAAAGTTTAAAAGTCTGTGTCATATTTTCCTGAAATAAATCAATATATAATAAATAAAAATAATCACATTTTAGAAAGAGTTCTGATATAAAATTACCAAGTAAAATTTATTTTGAATTGAATCCCATAGTGTACAAATACATATATCAACTGAAAATAGTAATGATAGTAGCAAACTTTGTACAGAATGAAAATAATTGCAAGAATCATTGCTTACCAAATCTAATTTTGTTTTCCTTAGAGATCAAGATATTGATATTGTGTCTAGATATGCACAAAAGGTATGTTGAGAACTGATCAAATGCCAGCCACTTACCTGCACCAGATAAATATTTCAATTACCTTCCTGACTCAATTTACCCTTTTAACTCACAGTGAGGATTTTGCCTAAATGATTTGGATTGCCAAAACTCTATTTTATCTATGTACACCTAGGTATGTCATGGTGATAAAAAAAAAAATGCTTTATATTTCCATAAAAGAGTTTCCATCTATTTGATTCTATCTATGCAAAAGTTACTCTTGATCACCAAATTCAAATAGAACTTTTACAGGTAAAATTAGAAATCAACCTTTTGGTCAGAAGTACTTTTTTTGTATATGTCACATGTCTTCGTTTTCAAAGTGTCCTTAGAAGATCATAAAAGTATTATTACAATGCTTGCAAATCTGGCTCTCTTTTTTTTATAAGTTAATGATGTGAGATGAGAGATATTTCATCTTTTATACAGTTATTTGACAGTGATGAATTTAATTCATTCTATCATATTGAATGATACATTTATATTCAGTATGTAGTTTAAAATTTCATAAATGATTAAAGTCCCTGTCGTTTTAATTATAATATGCAGAGAGCAGCCAGACTTATTTGCAAAGAATAATGTACAAGTCAATAAATTTGGTGAGTACCCCTGACAATATATAAATAATGACTTTATATGTATAACTACCTGTAGTTGAAAACTAAATAACAAAGGTCTGTGTTTGAGTTTTTATAAACAAGTGAATCTAGTTTTCTACAGAAGCTCTTTGGGGTTATAATTTGCTGTATTAAATTGAAAACACAACAATGCAATGACATTACATTAGTCGTAAACCAATTTCAACCTAGAGTCCAGCTAAGTCAACCCTGGTCCTAATCCTGCTGCTGGATCCCTGTCACTGAAAGGGGCTTTGGGCACCCAGAGCTTGCCTATGGTCTTTTAAAACAGGAATTGTCAGATATCCCCATCCACCCAGGTGGCCCAAAACTCAGAACCACATCAGCCCTGTTGCCACTATCCACGCCTGATTGTACACTGCCACTTACAGCTTAAGTCATTTTCAAAAAGAAAAGAGCCAATTTCAATCCATTTGCTCATCCATTTAGCAAATATTTACTGGGCATCAACCATGTGCCAGATACTTTTCTATCCTCTGAAGTTACAGTGATGAACAAGAAAAGCAAGGTCTGGACACAACCAGATTAGCCTGTGTGGGGTAAATAATGAAAGAAATCAAATGATCAGAATTTTATGGGTGCTATGGAGTTACATAGAATTATAAGGCATGACCCAGTTCCTCTGGGACCTTACATTCCATTTATTTTAGTGCATTCCTCTCTACCTCAGAATTCCACTTTAAAGTAAGAAACTAAAACTATATTGACAAAGCAGACAGCCCTTGCTTGAATCCTTCTTTAGTTTCAGGAAAAACTGAGATGCTCTAATTTATACTACTTATTGATTCAACTGTGCAGAATGTCATTCCTTCTCTGAGGGGTATCCAAAATTATCCCCCACAAAAGGTCCATTGGAAAAGCAGCTATTTGTGTTACTGCCACAATCGGAGCACGGAGAAGGTTGATCTTGGCCAAAAGATCTAGTAGCTTAAACTTCTTGCTGAGATTATTAGCCTAGTAACATAGGAATGGACCAGAAGTGAGGTTTAAACTTGGGCCTGACACAAAGCATGTCATGATAAGCAGTCCTCATTCAAGGTCTGTGCTAAGAAAGGAAGACAGAAGAAAATCTGAAATGACAATACCAAATCACCTTCATGTAGTTTCAAACATCTGTGGATGAAGTCTATGATTCCACATCAAGCAACATTTTTCAAGATTATGAGTGCTGAATTTATGGGAAGTTTTGTCCATACTGTAGGACAAACTACAGATTTGCATCTATAGTTATTATAACTGTTCTTTTAAATAATTGCGTTTCTCAGAAGAAAGGAAGAAAAAAATGAAAGAAATAGGAAGATAGGAGAGGAGGAAGAAAGGAAGGAAAGAAGAAAAGAAAAAAGCAAGGGAGGGTGGGAGGGAAAAAAGGAAGAGAGAGAAGGAGGAAGGAAGGAAGGAAACCATCTACAAATATGGATTTCAAGTCTCTTATGCATGAATTTTATACACATAGAGTAACTGTTAACATACCAGGGGGTACAAGAATATGAAAAGAGAGAAACATCTTCTCTGTGATGCTCTAAGTAAAAAAGCCTATACATATTTTGATCCAGCTCGTTTTTCTTCATCTCTGCTTCTATCCTACAATACCTCTCTCCAAACCTTCCACTCGCAACACCACTACTAAAATAAGAAATCCTCATTCCTGTCTTAGAAATCAAACTTTTAGTCTATTACCAAAATAGATGAGTTAACCACTATCCCTAAGTTGGGTGTCTGATAGAAACAATGGCAGACCTTTAACTAGAGTGCTGCTGTGGGGTGACAGCCTAACAAACTGCCACCTAGAATCTCTTAGGGTTAATAAGCCACCTGTCTTGAAAGTAGCAGTCATATTGGTCTTTGAAGCCTATCCCAATACTTAAACTCTTGATGAAGTTCTTACTGTGCCAAAGGAACTTACTAACAAAGCCACTGAGTCAATTTAACCCAGGGAAACTGGACCCAATAGACCAGGCTGTCAGAGTTTTGTGTTGAGATAATCACTACACTAAAGAGAGCATATGGGCTGTCAGAGCTGGCACATGGCCTGCACCAGCTGTTACCTGGGCGCTTTGGAAAACCTACTGAACAGCATTTTGGACACAGCACAGCTCTGTGTAAGTTTTCCAAGGCTTCTACTGGGAGTTCTTCATAATAAATTTATTCCCTGTATAAGGGAGGATTGCACCCAGTAACGTAACTGGAACAAGCATGTTAAATTTTTCTGGCAGAGAGAATATCACTGGCTAAAGGGAAAAGCAATCTGCGACATAAACAAGCATAAAGCCTGCAAAGCCAGGAATAATCAAAACATTAACTAGAATAGGTTCCCCTGTCTTAAAAAATTAAAAAGGTAACTTTAACACATAGAGAATTTCCCTGAGAACAACTGATACACAAGAATGCATCTAAAATATTATCACAGTGTCTAGCACACAATAAATGATAGTTGCTATTATTGTTATTATTATTCTATTATTGACCCTCATAGTAGACATATTCAGGATACCTGACTGCCACAAAGTAGATCATTCTCTTAGCATAGCTACTACACTCTTTTACCTCAGGAAAATGTTTTTCCAAGTAAGAATATCAAAGTGTCAGCCAACGAATGCCTCCTAAAGACAACAACTTTCATTTGTATGCAGCACATTTTCTTTTAAACGACCCCAAAACTTAACTGTAGTCTTCTTGGCTGACCCTATCAAAATTCAGCTACCTCTAAAAGTGCCAGACAACCGCAAACTGCAGGTAATGAAAAATCTGAAGATAAAACCAAGAAAAACAAAGGGGTAAAATAAGGTTTTCCACACTAAATTTTCATATAAAAAGGCAAATTTCACTAAATATAACCAAAAATATGACATTAATCATCGAATTTTAATTCCAGTGCTAGCTAATTGTTATAATACTTGTAATAAACTTTCTTATTTCAAAATGATTTTTATTTTTTCTTCAAGAATGTTAGGAAGACTAACTTTGGGCAACAGACTCATTACTAAAAAGTCACTAAAGTATTGATTCGATGTTAGTCTCCCAGCATACAGTAGCCTAGATTTTTATTTTTTAATTCAAACTTTGTAACCTCTTTGAAAACAAAAATAGAATGAACGTGACAGTCACAGCCTTTCTCCACCTGTTTGGGAAGGAAAGTCAGTTTCACTTCAAGGAAATAACTTAAAGCCAAGTTTACTTACAAAATAGGTCTTTTTCAAGGTTTTCTTTTGAATCAGATACAACACTCAGTCTCGATTAAGTGAATTTACTCTGGGAAAATACATGGCAGTTGAAGACAAGCTGTAGAGGCATCAAGTACAGCCTCTTTTTTTCATATTTCTAGAGGGACAGCTGATTTGGGTTCCCAGACAAAGAAAGGCACATTTCAATGGAATGGGTCCACATCCAACTTGGAAAAATTCAGTCATTAGATTTAAATTTTTAAAATGTATGCCTTAAAAACATTCAGGACATTTAGAAAATCTACCACATTACATCACAGTAAGTGCATCACCGCATTGTATTTTGCAAGCTTTAGCAAATAAAAAAATCCCCCAAAAGAATCTTAATTCTTATCTATGGAAAACATTAAACTGCTAAGCGCTAACAACTGGAATTGGTCCTTAAATCTCTAATGAGAATAATAAAACATGAGTGCAGTTTGTGCTGTAACTTGATAAGGCCTGAATTTACTTGCTGTTAGGAAAAGTCACTGATCCAGCAGTATGGCTTTTTACTCCCTGAGGTACAGGAAACAGTATCTGTCCTCTAGGAACCTCCTCTGTGGTAAGCACTTCTTATCTGAGCTATCAGAGGACAGAGATAGCAGGGTAATATCTAGTAACAGCAGCTTTATGAGATGATCCATTACTGATTTAAATCAATCTCAAGCAGGTAGTTCTCCTTAACCCATTCAGAGCAGACCTGACCCCCACCCCAGAGAACCCTCAAACTGCCCCCCAATACTGCCTGTCTTCAAACTCCCATGGAAGATATTCACTACAAAACATCCCTTTTTGTCTGCAAAACCAAACATCTTTGGAAAATCTCACCACTCTGAAAGACTGTAGAATTGAGGCTTCTGAGCAAAAATTGAAATCCAGTTTCAGTTATAATGATCAGTTCCATGTTCGCTCAGTAGATACACTTAGAAGGAGCTTAATGAGCCTATTAGCAATTTGTTAAGACCCAACAACTTGCTGTGAGAAATGCGAAGATGAAACAACTCCTTCCTTCTACACTTGGGGATTTTGTTAAAGACATATTTGCTGGGAAGCAAGTCCCACTGCTTATAGGCACAGATCAGCATAAATGTGAATGGAGGAATGTTTAAAAGCAAATTAAGCCCTATATTTTAAGAATTAAGTTAGCAGAGATGTCAGATGGGCATATGATATTAGAGTTTCATAGGTTCTAAATGAAAAGTGTTCTTGAATATCTTAACACTTGGATAATTAAATGCTAAAAATAGATTTCAGGCTCACTTGCACAGTCAAATGAATATATATATATATTTACACACACATAGATGTAAAACAATACATTTTAGTATGTGAGGGGGACTTAAATTTTATAGAGAGAAAATAGAGGCTTTGAGAGATTCAATAACTTATCCAAGGTCACAACTAGATGTTGACAGAATCGAAATTTCCTAATACCTGCTAATGCTTTTTCTATTATACTCTACTGCTTTTAAACAGAAGTCTTTGTGAATATATATAAGTCCACATACATATGACATTTTAGCACTTTCTGGATTTCAGAACTGACTCAAGCTATGAATAAAAACAGTAGCCATGTATTAAATATTTAAGATTAGTTGTGTTGACTTTTGGTTGATGTTTTATTTCCATATCAATTAGATTTGAATACATTCACCTTTTCACTCGGTATCAGAAGTGTAAAGTGTCAAATTCAGATATATACAGAAAAACAAAATCTTGTACCAGCTATGCCGGGTTTTGCACACCATCCCTATTTTTCTCCCCACATAATGTTGCCTTCAAAAATGAGATAAATATTCAAACTTCTCCACCATTGAGTTGTTAGTTTTCAAACTCTGTGAACTTGGTGAACTTAGTGATGACATTCGGAATTGCCATTTCATTTCATTGCAATAGAAATTAATGAAACCATGTAAACCACAGTGTTTCTGACAGTTACTTTGTAAAACAGAAGCATGATTTTTACTTTTCCGAGGTCGCATTTAAACACTTTTCACTAATACGATTTTTTTAAGTTTGTTAATTAATGGAAATTAACTGCATCTGGCCCTCTACAGTACTAATAATTGACCTTTTTCTTTTTTGCATTTTGTTGTTTAGAAATGTATTGATACTTAGACACCAACAAACAAACAAAAAAAATGCTCTTCACCGACTTTTCTGCAAGAGATGCACTTTCTTCTCCTCCACCTCAGCCTCTGCTATTTGCGTCTCTTTCAGCTTCCAAACTCTTTCACCTGACCGTGTCCAATTGCTGAAGTGCAGGCGGCCACCTAGAGAACCACGGTAACGGGCTTCCCCTTGAGAGAGCCACATGGGACTTCTGTTCATTCCTTTCATGTGGAAACGGCATGCAGGATATTTTATGATTCATTTTTCCCTTTTTGATAAGATATGAAAGAAATATCAAAAGAAATTCAGAGAAATTTCCATTTTCTCCGAATGAGATGAAGTACAAGGCACTTCTACTTAAGACGCAGGCTTTATTTTTTTTTTCCTCTGGCATTCTAGATTCATAAAGTGAGAAAATTATTTTCACTGCTATTTTTGTTTGAAGTCTGAAAACAGGATTCGGTGTCTTTTTGCATTTTTACCCTTTCAAATTAAATCGCCTATCTTGATGAATTTCGTTGACATAAGAACTAAGTAAACGATGCCTAGCAATTGTAATTTTAGTAAGTACCAGTAGCCATTTGCTTATTAAATTAGTAAAAGTCAAAAATGTAGCAGGAAACATACAAGAAACTAAAATCTTTAATGTGCCCCCAATTAAAAGATGTTATGTTCATGAACCATGTATATAGTTTTAATATCTTGGATATTCAGTTAATACAAAACAAATATTTTTAACGTAACATTTATAATTATCTAAATATTGTATCCAGAGGCTGCAGGTTTATAGAAACAGTCAAATAGCTTTCTCCCTTTGTGCTATTTAATCACATTTTCTAACAAATCTTCAAATGTCAAGGTTGTTCCTAAGATTTAAGAGATGGGCATTTTTATATTTGTGTGATCAAATCACTTTGTCGCATATCACTTCAACATGCTTTGGTTTTCAATGATTTTATGCATTCAGATTCCTGGATGTTTCAGCAATCTTATCAAACCATCACTTTAAAGAAAACCAGGATCAATGGATTTAGTATCACATATACCATATTTATTCAATGGCCTAAAGCTATAGCTCTTCTCTCCTGTCTTATCTTCACAATGCTTAATTCTCTCATGCAAGAATAGAAACCTTATATTAATACATTTAAACCAAAATAACATTCAACTGTTTGATCTCTGTAATCACTCTGTATGTGACTGTAAAACACATGCTGACAGCACTTTACCTGCTTTACCAATGACCTTGTTTATAAATGACCTATTATCAAATTTCAGGAAAGTTTGCTATCAAACTACCCATGGTCAATTTTACAAAAAAAGATCAGTTCAGCCAGATGCCATTAGGACAATTCTAAGACATTTTATAACAGACAGCAATTCAATATTCCTCTGCATTGGACATTACAATGCAGAAGGCCTTTAAAAGAGAACATTGGAAAATTTTAAATAAATCTAAATATGGCATTACATTTTGGTTGCCCTCAATTCAGTTATAACAGCGAGGGTGAGAGGGTAGGAATTTCAGAGCAATTAGGCTATCTGTACACCAAATAAACTGTAAATGGATTTACTCTTTGCTTATGGCTTACGCTACTCTTGGAAATTTAATTTGAATAAGAAATGTATTTTCTTCTTAGTTTGAATCATTTCCCCCACCCTAAGCAAGTATTATTCGTACACTCACACAGAAAGGAAGATAAGTAATAATACAGTGCAGGCTCCAAGTAAAATCTAGCCCAGTACAGACAGCGTAATAATGATGTCATTAAGACTCCTAGCTGAATGGGACTCAGACAGAACTGTTGTATAGCTGCAGACATAAATCTGAAAGAACTTTTTGGCTACATTCTCAGACTTACCTTGAGAGATATTTAGGAGCTCCAGCAAAATGAGTTGAGAGAAATGCACTCAAAAGAAGAAGGTAGGCAGACTGCAGACAGAGATGTAGGCCCTATAGGTGCATTCTTCTGAGATACAAGAGGAAATAGTTTGTCAAATGGATAAAGACAGAGAAACAATCTGAAGAAGAAGAAAACAGAAAACAAATAAACCTTAATTCTAGCACAAATAAATGAGAGAAAGGCAATTGTAGGGCTGCTCAAAGGCTTTTTGCCTAGCTGAATGAAAGCAATCCCTAAGACTGAATGGGTAATGAGATCCTGGCTCCTGAGATTTTAGCTTTCTTAATCATGTTCATAATTAATTCAAGAACATTGATAATTTCATTACATTCTTTTTGTCTTATCAATAAATGATGTGCCTGCACTTTTGGTCCTGTGTACAGGGAGAGGAGAGATGCTTTGGGTAATATTGTACTAGGAATAGTGGATATATATGATCCAAAAAGGTGAAGTGGTAATTATTATCCTTGACCAGCCTTCTATTATCAGAACACGATGACAAGCAGCTACAAATAATTAATAAGCTTTTTATGCAGAAATGCAAAGCCTTTG
Source organism: Pteropus vampyrus (assembly GCF_000151845.1). Classification (NCBI taxonomy): domain Eukaryota; kingdom Metazoa; phylum Chordata; class Mammalia; order Chiroptera; family Pteropodidae; genus Pteropus; species Pteropus vampyrus. Next base: position 716,796 of record NW_011888802.1, on the reverse strand, counting down.
AAGAAAAATATGCTGCAAGTAGAATTCTTTACCGAAGATTATGTACATAGCATAGCATGCTTCTACAGAGAAACAGTTCGAAATGGAACTCGCTAAAATGTCTGCATCACAAATACAAGAAGAAAATCAATAACCCGTTTTTAAGATATCATTTTAAAAACTTTTCTTCGTCTTAATGTTTTATTTAAAAAAAATTCTGTGTCCTTCCAATTGTCTTCTTAAAGTCCTTCTCAGGATCAACCTACAAAGATGTTAAGCTGAACTACCCACTCAGTGAAACCTTCTTTTTTAAATCAAGACAGAAAGCTCTGTCATTATCTGTCAGTCATCATCAAAGGGACCCTTTTCCTTTATGGTTTTCTATTCACCCCAATGTAAATTTTCACAAAGCCATCACTTATTAGTTTCACAATCCATGTTCAAGGGTTTGAAGGAAATGTTTAATGCCACTTAAGAGCATGAAAAAGGAAGGCAGCCGAGTTTCCCAAAACGTTTAGATAATTAACACCAAATTAAAAACCGGTCAGTTAGGAAGAGCTGCAAACATGAGACTTATCCTAATTGGTAACAAGAATAACATTCCAGTTTTAAATACAAAGTAATGCTGCAAATAATTTGTGCTCAAGTGCACATAAGTGATATACAGACTAACGTAGTTTTTTAAGTAGACCAATATGGTGGCATAAAATTTCAGCAGTAGAAACCATTCCATAAAGATGTCTGAACTCATTGTCCTCTTAGAGATCAAAACAATTCATATGATGCTAAAAAGTATGCAAGTTGGCACTTTGATCTGATTATTAAACAAAATAGTCTTTGAAAAGACACTGTAGAATCACTTAGTAAAACAAGTTGTTGCCTGTGACATTGATATATGGGACAGAGATGATGTATACATTGGGTGGCTTTATCAGTAAATCACTGACTCTATTTACTTCCCCAAGGAAAAAGACCTGTCCCTGAAAGAGAAGCCTTTGTTAGAGCCACCAGTAGGGGATTAATATTGGCAAAACATTCAATTTGGATATAGTCCTTCGGAAGATTCATAAAACAATAATTTAATAAGTTAACAGACAAAGATTTAGCACATCGGCAGCATACAATTGCCCAGAGAACATTGTTTCATTTCTCTCTGAATTCAATTATATAGGTTCTAGCCACCAGCCACCTATTTCTTAACTAAAGACAACAAATTTGAGAAATTCCAACTCCCTAAAAGTAACTTTTTAATAATGTATGAAATATCAGCACTGTATAGACCTATTGCTACATAAAAGATTATTAGACGACAATTAATTTTAAGCTTAGATGTAAATTCCCACATGTCCCATATATTTATATACATTTCAGGTCTTCTTTTAAAGTTCCAGATAGAACGTAGACACTGTAAATCAAATATGCCCATCAATATTTCAAGTTAATGCAGATCCAACTGAATTTCAGGGACAGAAGCTGGAATTGTAAATGCTTTCTGTGCAGCTTCATAAGAGCAGTAAAATTAGAAAGACAAATATATGCAATGAAGTGTAGCTTGCACTAAAGTGTTTCAAATCCTATTATTTTTACACATTTACTCCCAGCCTAAAGAGAAACATCAAGGTAATGTTCTTGACACAGCTCTTAAATTCTCCCCCAATATTCAATCAACTATCAAGTTGTAATGTTTCAAACTTCCTAAATAGCTCTGCGACGACCTGTTCACTTCTCTCCATTCCCAAAGCCATTAAAGCCATTAGCTCATGCTGAGGTTTTTTTTTTTTTTTTTTTTTTACTATTATTATTAAATATCCGTCTAGTTGCCTTGAGGCTCACTCTTCTTCCCTCTCACACTACTTTCATCATGTTTTCAAAACACAAATCTGATGATGACATTCCTCTGCTTAAACCTTCAATGGCTCCCCATTTCCCTCCTGTAAGATAGCTTATCAGGAGCTTTTGATCTGACTCTTCTTTACTTCATTTAGTCTCATCTTTTAGGCATATGCTTCCCTAATCATGTGAATTAGACTTCACGTTCCTACTTAGTCTTTGGTATATACAGCACCCTTGCTATATTTGGTGATCAATTGCCAATTATTTTATAAGACTTTTGGAGATTTTTTTCAGTTGCTCCTGCAATTTCTCAAAGGTTACCTTAAAACAGTCTTAATCAGTAGATTTTGTGGTCCTATATTAGTTGATGCTTGCTGCAGTTTGTCAGTGGGCTTTAGTGCTGCTCAGCCCTAGTTTGCTTCCCACAGAACTAAGAAGTGTCAGATATGAGCACAAAGTCTTATCTGTGTTTAACTTTGATCAAATATAGTCTATTCTTGACAAAATCAGGTATTGCTCCTTTCTCATTAAAGCGATATTCTTGGTCTTTGCTACAATTATTTTATCAGACTGTTTTATATCTGTGTTTGAGTCTGCATGGGAAGGTGAAGGTTGCAAGAACTGAGAAAACCAGATAAAATGGCTTGAATACATATCATATAAATATGTCAAATTTTAGTACATTTTGACTGCATTTTTTCATATTTTCTCTCTAGCTTCCTGGAAACTTTAAAAAAATGTTTAATGTAGGGGGAAAAGGCAATATTCCTTGCTTCTTACACATTAGGCATTTCTATAGCCTCAATAATGTGGCAAGCAGGAGGAATTAAACAAAAAGGCACAAAAGAAATATATGGAATATAATGGGTGCTCAATAAATTTTTTTGAAATAATAAATAAAACTAAATTGAGCCTATAAAACTCCAATTTCTAGGACATCACTCTACATTTCTACCTGACTGCTTTTAAAAAATTTTTTTGAATTTGGTCAATTCAGTATTAACTAAGGCATGGAAGTGTGTGATATATTTTGCAAAGATTTTTGTAAACAGTATATATTTTTTTAAGTTTTGACACTTAAAGTGTTCTGGAAATTCCCTTATCAGTAAGAACTCACTTCCTGGTGATACCAAATAAATATAGTCTAATTGCAAAACACTGTATCTTACCAGAATGAAAAGAGAAAGAAGAGAAAAAAGGCATGGATATTTTATAAGGAATTAAGAAAGCCGGCACTAGATTAACAGAGGGGTCGTTATAAATCCTCAGTGAGAAAATAGCCAGGGGGTGCTAGAGGGCTGCAGCCACGTGGTCTACACAGGAACTGATGCTCAGCTCTCTAACAAAAACAGGTTAGAGAATTTCACTCTAGTATGTTAGCCTATTACTTGATATTGGAAGTAATATTGAAATATTTTATTATAGTAATAATAGTTATTTTCTCCTTTTCTATTTCGGAAAGGCACTTCTGTTTTACATCTAGTTGGAGGATTCAGAAGTCCAAATAAGGGTTAAAACAAAGTTCTCCAAATACAAACAACAAAAAGAAGAAATGGTTTTTCCTCAATAATTTTCCTTATATGAGATAATACCCAAACTTACAAGTTTAGAATCCTTTAGAATTTAAAAAAGGTCAGTTAACTAAAGAAAATCCATATAGGTTAGTAAATATTCTACAGGAATGAATTTTTTCACAAGTATATTGAAATGATTTGCTTTAATCTTTTTCTCACTTTTTTGGATATTTTTGGAAGCTGTTTCTTAGTCAGTTCTAAACTCTCTCTTCATCTGAAATGGTGTATATTAAATATTTAGCTTTTTTTTTTTTTTTTGGTAATGCGGAACCAGATTTGTAATAGATCAGCACTGTTGCTATGTAAAATCATGGCTTAGAGACGCATACATTGTACCAGCATCATGTTGTAGATGAACTGAGCCTGAAGGAAGTTGAGTTGCCTTGGATTACAATGCTTGTAAATGATGAAAATAATGTTTCCTCTCTTCCCTTTGTGGTCTCTCTAATGTCATGTAGGCAATCTAAATGGCAAAATTCAGTTGAAATAACCAATCATGAATAACCTAACTATTTTCTTTGTTTGGAAACAAGAGATTTCAGGATTCCAGTAGCAATGGATTTCTCTTCCCAAAGTTCTCCCAGAAATCCCAGAATTCCAAGGAGCAAGGATGAAAAGATGCAATCTACCTTGCATGGAGTATAGAGAAGGGAGGTGTTGTTGAAGTCACCTCTGAGAGAGATAGAGCAAGTTTAAAACACTGGAGCCCCACAATGGGGCTGGGGCTCCATTAGGACAGAGGAGAGAACAGCTCCAGAATAAGCAGGCAGGGCCCTACAAGGTGTGGGTAGGGGAGGCGATTGGGTTAACAGGTACCCAGGGCATATTCTGGAAACTTTTTTGGTTATCACAATAGGAAGAAGGTACTGCCTTTAGTGGGCAGAGGCCAGGGATGTTGCTAAACATCCTGCAATACATAACCCTCCAGAAAAAGAATTATTTGGCCTAATACGTCAATGGGGCCAAGGCTGAGGATTCTGGTTTAGGGAATAAGGCCTTTCTGAACATCTTTCTTCTCCATCTTCCCTCAGTCTTGTTGAGGATAGAGTTCAGTAACAGAGGTACATAAGTTCCTTCTCACACACTTCTCATTTAGGCAGCTGGGGTAAACATACCAGTAAGTCGGTCTCCCCTCACATTCCCCTTCTTCAGACTTCCTAATGGTTAGAAGCACAGGCTTTCGAGTCACATAGCTACGCTTTAGTCCTAGATTAGCTATGGGGCGACAGGCAAATTATGTATCTTATTTAAGCTTCAGTTTCTACACCTGTAAAATTGACAACATAGTAGTACTCACCTCCCAAAATAGTCTGATGGTTGAAAATCAGACTATTTTCTCAATTCCTAATGCCATAGTCTTTGTCTAGATCTTGCTTTTGTTTTGTTTTTATTTTGGCATGGACTATTATCATAGTCTCTTCATGGGGCATAACTACTAAGTTTGGTCTGCTCTGTGTCCCTGAATCTCTTCACATTGAGGGAATCACCTCTTTTGAAATCTAAGTCACTCTGTGAGGTTTTTCTCCTTGTGTCCAGGTGTGGTTAGACTAGGCTTGATCAGTTAGAATGTTCCATCTTCCTGGGCACAGTAATTGGTTAGAGGATGAGAACCAAGTCAGGCTAGCAAAATCCACTCCAGGGATTTTGCTGGAGCCGTTGGGAAATAGGTATCCTCTTTTCTCTGGAATGGTTCCCAGTGATGGAAACAATGCAACAGAGAAGCTGGCTGAGCATACTGCCAACCCAGAGAGAACCGCAGAAGCAAGAGATGCAAAGAGAAGCAAGAGCGATAGGCAGCTTCCTGATAACACTGTGTGAGCACCTAGATCCAGCCAGCCTGTGAAGGTGCCCAGCAGTGTCTACCCAAAAGCAGATGCTTGAATCTTTTGGGGAAAGAGGCAGAACATAATGAAGTACCCAAACTCACTAAAAATGTTTATTAAGCACTTAAATGCACCAGACACCATACTAGGTGCTGGGGAGGGGAAGGGAACAGTTTAGTAGGAAGTGTAGATAGATAAGTACCTTAATGAAAACACATTTTGATAACTGCTACAACAGAAGGAGAGACAAATTGGAATCTAGAGAAGACAGAGATTCAATTCGCCCTTAGAAAAGGTCTAATTAACTCAGGCTTGGGAGTTGAGGAGGGCTTCAAAGAAAATGGGGCATTTAGATGGAATGTAAGAAAATCAATAGGAATTTTCCAGAATTAAAAAAAAAGTGTTAAAATTAAAAATTAAAACCATAACTATCAGAATAACTAAAAGTAGAAAATAATAACAACACTAAATGCTGGCTCTAATGCAAAGAAATTGGACCTCTCATGTACTGCTGGAGAGAATGTAAAAAGTCTAGCCACTCTGGGAAATAATTTAGCAATTTCTTATAAAATTAAACATACAGCTTTCACACAAGCTAGCAAATTGCACTCTTGGGCATTTATCCAGAGAAATGGAAACTTATGTTCTTGCAAAAATCTATAGGAATGTTCACTGCAGCTTTGTGTAATAGCCCAAAACTGGAATTAGTCCATATGTTCAACTGGCCAGTGGTTAAACAATCTGTGGTACATCTAAACCATGGAACAGTTAAGTACTGAGCAATAAAAAAGAAGGAACCACTGATAAATACAATTTAGATGACTCTGCAGAAAATTCTGAGTGAAAAAAAAAAAAAGCCAATCCCCAAAGGTTATGTACTGTTCGATTCTATTTGTATAACATTTTTTAAATGACAAAATTTTGGAAATAGAGTTAAGAATAGTGCTTGCTAGAGGTTTGAGACAGAAGAGGGGGCAAAAGAAAGATGGGAAGGGATCCTTGTGATGATGGATCTGTTCTATTGTGGTGGGTACTTGAACACATGTGATTAAAATTGATAAAAATAAACTCACGCT
>NW_011888802.1:706656-709433 GCF_000151845.1 Pteropus vampyrus | reverse complement strand
TACATATGCTTGTCCCCACCCAAGACTTTAGGCTCCTTGAGAGTAAGATGTGTGTTTCATTCACCCTCATATACCTAGAGCCTAGTACAGTGCCTAATACAGAGAAGCTGCTTCACAAATGCGTGCTAACAATCATGCTTCCATCAGTAACAGACTTTGACCTTACCTGCTATTTCATTGCCTTTGACACACCGATTCTCATCCTTGAATGTGGTAAGAGAGCCTAGGATTTCATTTCCAAGTCCAAAGTCTTGCGATTCACCTTGCGAAGACTACTCAGATGAGCAAAGGTACAAATTACTACTTGATTACTTCATCTTCTACTCTTAAGTACATCTCTATTTTCTAAGTTGAAAACAAATTAGGTTTATCAGAACCTCACTGATTTGAATGGAATTTATCCTGAAATGTGATGTTTCAGTGAATAAATGTTTCTGTAAAAAATTAACAGCAAAAATCTCTTCCGAGAGCTTATATTTAGACACTTTCATTATTTTTTAGAAAAAATACCACAAGACACTACTGCACTATGAAATTGTATACATAATTAAAATCAAACCCCACATGTCAAAATAAACGATCTAAATACTTTTCATGATATATTTATCCTTTTACTTTGTGGGTTGGCTTGTTTACTAGATAATTTGCAAAATATTCACTCATCAAAAATAGGTCACTAGGTCATTTGAGTGAATTTATGACCATGAAATCCTGGAGTTTTACCTCAGTATGAGACTGATATTTTTTCTTTGTATCCTATCGAAGCATGCACACACATCATATTTTCAAATCCCAAGAGAAAAATAAGACTAACTTGTTTAATTTATGCTTGTATAAATATATGCTTTCCTTTTAAACTAGTCTAGTATTGTACTATTTAATATCCCCTTATAATAATATTTTTTAAATATTTTGATTGCTACAGATAGCTACACTATTCACAGGAATAGCTGCACTATCACAGCGTTTAACAGTTGGAGAAGATCTTAAAGATAATCTGGTCCAATATATTTATTTACAGGAAAAGAAACTATCTCCCAGAGGTTGTGTGACTGTAGGAGCTCACATCTCTGATAAGTGGAAGCATCAAGACCCCAAGCTTTTAACTTTGGCCAATGATTCTTTGGAATTCTAGAAGACATATAAGAACTAATATAAGTTTTTGCTAAAAATAAATTATTTGACTTCATTCTTGTGATTTAAACTTATACATAATTACATATGAAATGAGTGGCAATTGACTAAGTTATGGTTTCTTCATATTTAATTCAACATTTATTAATTTAAATTTTATGAGGCTTTCCTTAGGGATAGCTTTCTTTTCTAGTTCCAAAGTCTTTTCAAGCCCTTCAAAAACATACAGCCTTATTCAAGGTTTTAGTAATCATCAATATTATTTTTTTTTTATGGCCTGAGGTTTTATATTTAACTTTTTAATCCATGTGAACTTTATTTTGTTTTATGGTATAGAGTGAGAATTAAATTTTTTAATTTTCCATTTAACTATTCTTTGTGCCTTCCCCACTTATCTCTGATGCCTTTTTATCACATACAATATTCTTTTAGATAATGGGTCTATTTTAGTTATTTATTCTATGTTGTTGAATATATTTTGATATTAGTGTAGTATCATGCAAGATAAATTAGTAACAAATGACTTCAAGATATCAATGGCTTAACAAAACATATTTACTTTTTACTCAAGTTATATGTCCAGTGGGGTCAGTAGGGGGCTCTGTTTATCACGGTCACTCAGGAATCTCTGCTGCCCAAAGGCCCATCTTTACATGTGCTTCTAAGATCATGGAAGTCAAGCTGGTGTTGGCCCAAATGCCTATTAATTTTGCTCTATTCTTTTTTCCTCAATAAATTTTGCAGATTTTTAAATTATCAGTTGTACAATAATCTTGGTAAATTTTTTCTTGCTTTTTATGATTTTTTTAATCTATTATAATAATGTCTATTTTTATCTACACAGGTTTTCTATTAAGTTGGTTTTGAGTATGTATCATTTATTCCCCAAACAATCATACATTTCATTTAGACTCAAATTATTAATATAAAATTATACATAGTATGCTCATGCAAGCAGTTATATTTTTTTTCCTATTTCTAATTTCATATATTTGTATTTTATCTCTTTAATTATCCAACAGCTTTGCTAAGTATTTGTCTAGTTTGTTGAATTTCTTAAAAAAATAAACCAGTTCTTGGGTTAATTTCTAATCATGCATTTTGTTTCCCAATTCACTAATTTTTGCCATCAGTTTTATTATTTTCATCTTTTTACTTTGCTTGTTAGGTTTTCTTTGCTTCTTTATAACTGTTGAGTTCAACAATTGAATGATTTACATTCTCTTTTAATAACTAATATATTTCTGAGCATATCTTTAAATACACCACACCTTTTGATTTTTATTGTTCTCATCATTGTATGTTTGACGTTATCTACAACTCCATTGTTGATTTCTACATTAACTGAGTTATCAGAAAAGCAATTTTCTTAGCTTTAAAGACCTGAATATTTCTATTTAAATCTTTTAAAATAAAATTTATTGTTTATTAAATTATGGTGAGAGAATCTGACCTGATAACCTTACAAATTACAGTTTCCAAATTCTCTAAAATTTTACTAAGAGCACGTGTGTGTGTGTGTGTGTGTGTGTGTGTGTGTGTGTGTGTGTGTGCATGTGTGTGTACTTGATCTTTACCTAGTAAAAAAATATGTTTCAGGATTTCAGGGTGCATTGGTCCACTATTCAACTCCATATGTATTA
>NW_011888802.1:703119-706606 GCF_000151845.1 Pteropus vampyrus | reverse complement strand
TTTTTTTTATGGCCTGAGGTTTTATATTTAACTTTTTAATCCATGTGAACTTTATTTTGTTTTATGGTATAGAGTGAGAATTAAATTTTTTAATTTTCCATTTAACTATTCTTTGTGCCTTCCCCACTTATCTCTGATGCCTTTTTATCACATACAATATTCTTTTAGATAATGGGTCTATTTTAGTTATTTATTCTATGTTGTTGAATATATTTTGATATTAGTGTAGTATCATGCAAGATAAATTAGTAACAAATGACTTCAAGATATCAATGGCTTAACAAAACATATTTACTTTTTACTCAAGTTATATGTCCAGTGGGGTCAGTAGGGGGCTCTGTTTATCACGGTCACTCAGGAATCTCTGCTGCCCAAAGGCCCATCTTTACATGTGCTTCTAAGATCATGGAAGTCAAGCTGGTGTTGGCCCAAATGCCTATTAATTTTGCTCTATTCTTTTTTCCTCAATAAATTTTGCAGATTTTTAAATTATCAGTTGTACAATAATCTTGGTAAATTTTTTCTTGCTTTTTATGATTTTTTTAATCTATTATAATAATGTCTATTTTTATCTACACAGGTTTTCTATTAAGTTGGTTTTGAGTATGTATCATTTATTCCCCAAACAATCATACATTTCATTTAGACTCAAATTATTAATATAAAATTATACATAGTATGCTCATGCAAGCAGTTATATTTTTTTTCCTATTTCTAATTTCATATATTTGTATTTTATCTCTTTAATTATCCAACAGCTTTGCTAAGTATTTGTCTAGTTTGTTGAATTTCTTAAAAAAATAAACCAGTTCTTGGGTTAATTTCTAATCATGCATTTTGTTTCCCAATTCACTAATTTTTGCCATCAGTTTTATTATTTTCATCTTTTTACTTTGCTTGTTAGGTTTTCTTTGCTTCTTTATAACTGTTGAGTTCAACAATTGAATGATTTACATTCTCTTTTAATAACTAATATATTTCTGAGCATATCTTTAAATACACCACACCTTTTGATTTTTATTGTTCTCATCATTGTATGTTTGACGTTATCTACAACTCCATTGTTGATTTCTACATTAACTGAGTTATCAGAAAAGCAATTTTCTTAGCTTTAAAGACCTGAATATTTCTATTTAAATCTTTTAAAATAAAATTTATTGTTTATTAAATTATGGTGAGAGAATCTGACCTGATAACCTTACAAATTACAGTTTCCAAATTCTCTAAAATTTTACTAAGAGCACGTGTGTGTGTGTGTGTGTGTGTGTGTGTGTGTGTGTGTGTGTGTGCATGTGTGTGTACTTGATCTTTACCTAGTAAAAAAATATGTTTCAGGATTTCAGGGTGCATTGGTCCACTATTCAACTCCATATGTATTGGATACTAGAAGTTATAGTATATATAAGAAGAGAAGCTGTGTCTATTTTGGTCAATGCAAAAAACATGTCCTAAAGAGTTAATGATAGCTACCAGGTTATACGCTCCTACTTCTTCATCTAATAGGCAGATTGACAAAAGAGTCAACATGTCCTCCATTCTACTTACTAGTCAGCCGTGCTGTTCAGGTTCCAAGTGCACATGTAGGCTACAACTGGGTTCTTCAAACCACAGATGGCAAGACCCCTCTGTCCTGGACTCTGCCATATGGTTCAGTGTTAGCTTTAATTTTCAGGAGTGTTCAAGGCTTTCAAATTCTTCATCTTCATTTCCTTTATCTTACTTTTGATTTTGACTAAAATATATTCATCTTAATTCACTTTCTCTTGTTTTTTAGCGTCAATGTTATTTTCTTCTGTAGCTCTTCCTATCTCTATGCATTTCAGTCTCCCATGATAGATTTTGGAAACTTCTAAGAGCCTGTGTTTTCTAAAAGCTTTTGAGCTCTTTGTGAGCATTTTCATGAGAAGTTGAAAAAGGTCATGTTAGGGATTGTTTATAGCTTGTCATCCTCTTGCTAGTGAACATATCTGGGTTTTTAAAAGTCAACATATAGAACAAATACAATAAGTGGTACAGACGTTGTTCCTATACCTGCACTTCCAAATTCTCACAGCTAAGAGGAGTAATTACACAAATAAACAAAATATGCCCAGGATTTAGCACATGATCAGAAACACTTTTTAGACTTTGAATAATGTATGACACTTTCCCTAAGTATAATTCAGGACCTGGGATGAAAAGAACCAGTGTACCTCAGTATTACAGATTATAACCAAATGTGCATGGGAATTAAAGCTCAGATTCTGTAGAGTTACCGAAGAGAAATAACTTTAATAATTTGAATTCTTGGTTATGTTAAAACTTAAAAAGCAACTGCAAAATTCTATGGCTGCTTAAATAGCCTTTATTTTGAATGTTAAACCAATCAGACCTCTCATGTAATTTATTAAATTGCTTCATATCATATTAGTTCCACCTGTTAAAATTTTACTCAAGTGATATTATCTGAAATGTTTTTAACACATAAGTGTCTGAATAACCATTAGTTAATGTACCCATAATTCCTTTGAAAAAGTAGGACTGTTTCAGAAATACATGCCTTTAATTATCAAAACTTGATGGAGGAGTGGGGATCACACATTTTAAAATCAAAGTTAAAAGTCTGCTCAAAGACCCACAGAATAGTAGTACTTGATCAGCTGTAGCTCCTAAATGGCCCCAAAGTGTCACATTTACAAAGGATGATAGAAAACAGGGGGAAAAACAGTGAATTGGACCACAATGTTTTCTACCTGTACTACAATTCAAAAACTATGTCTCAAAAAGATTTTGATGCAAAACAATATGCTTAGAATTTTTCTCTTTTTGGTAATATTTTGTCTTACATTTTATTCTAAACATGTATAAGACTTCATATCTGCTCTTTAGCATTGGAAATAGACACAAAAACAAACCATTCCAAAACAAAGTTGCTTAAGACAAGCGGTGTACTAGGAAAACTTTAAAGTTTCTATGAAACTCTAGGAAAGGTAGAGAGAAATTTCACCTCACGGGAACTTAGAAAGAAATTATGATTTAAATTAAGGCTTGAAGGACAGGGAGGACTGTAGCGGGCACACAATTTCCTGCCAATATGTCAAGTATGAAATGCCTCTACCGAGACCATGAGTCAGCGCTGCAAAGGATACAGATGTGACAAAGCAGTGATCTTGGATCTGGGTCAACCCGTCTTCACTACAAGGTTCAATCCATTGGCCCTGTCCTTCCTCAAAAAGCATGCAGTTAATGTTGACTCTGCTTCACTCAACAACTCAAAGAAGACCAAAGGCAGAGTTGGCCTCTAACAAATAGGGTCACTTTATAGAAAACTATGCAGATAAGAGAAGCTCTGCTCCTCCGGGGAGAATGACTCCAACAATAACTAGACTTTTTTTTTCCTTCAAAGACAAGCGATCACTCTGCTCACTTTCTATACAGGATAAAATGCCGTACAGATCAAATGCTTTACAGATCAAATGACATAAGCACTTGTGAGAGCTTTTCAAAC
>NW_011888802.1:695483-701234 GCF_000151845.1 Pteropus vampyrus | reverse complement strand
TTATTCTAGGGTACTAGAGGACAGCTTGAGCTTAGCCTGGTCAACTTGGGATGTGCATACATTTTACAAATAGAATTGGGCTGGAAGCGACAGAACCTCAGCTCACATGCCACTGTATTGAGCACTTTGATTTTTTTCACAGTGCTTCATTATTGGCAGATATGCAAAATCCATCCTCTCTCCTACCTCCCCCACAAAATTCAATTCCCAAAGTAAGGAGAACACAGCTTCTGCTCGTTAAGAGAGAGTGCAATTGGCTTGCACAATTGCAGAAAATGTCCCTCTTCATCTGTGGCACTAAACTGATCCTCTGTCCCTAGAGGTATTCCGGATGCAGCCTGCATCCTTTTAGTCAGAGCCTGCAGGTGCTGGAACATTCCCCCAACAGAAATCTACCTAAGCCACAGCGCTACTGTATCCAGGGAAGAAAATAAAAGGCATCTCTTGCTGACAATAAATAATAATATGCAGTATTGACATAGCACCTTCCTCAAAGGAGCTCAAAGTGCTTTCCAGACATTACCTCACAACATCCCTGTGATCCTAACCTGAGAAGTGGCTCTTGAAAGTACAGCCCTACTCAATCACCATCAGAAATCTAGAAGCCAGCGAATAATATATATTCTTTTAAGGATAAAAGTGAGATTACTTAAATACCACTGAAAGGCTTTTTTTTTTTTTTTTTTTTTCAGAGTACTTAGGTAGCACAGGCAATAAGCATCTTGGACTGGACAATTACATACTCCTTGGGCATCACATGTGCCAGTCTGGATGAGAGCAAAAATGAATGTGCTCTATAGGCTGACTTGCACAGCTGTGTACTTTGGAAAACTACCCAATTGACTCTATACTTCCTATTCAGCCTTTCAGGTATTTGAAAGAGATCTTACAGAAATATTGCATTTATAAGAAGCAGCAGCAATGATGAAAATGGAAGGAGTTTTTAGCCTTGAAATCACTGCTGCTTAGCGCCAGTGTGTCTATTCTTTTCCTTACCTCCGTGCTCTGGGAAAGACAGAATAATTCTCTCCGAGAGAACAGTGCAAACTCCTCCAGGCTGGTCATGGGAAAGAGCTCCAATGCTAGAGTCTACAAACCCAGGCTCAAATTTTGATTGTTACTTTCAAGCTGTGTGACTTTGGATGAGTATTTTACTCCTCTAAGTCTCCATTTCTCATCTATGAAACAGAAGTAATAATGATCCCTACATCAGAGGGCCAGTAAATGTATTAACTTAAACCACTGTGTAAAGAACTTAATGTCATCTGTGGCATATCTTCATTCTTCAATAAGCATACCATCATCAGACACACTAGCAATCACAATAATTACAATTTTTCATTTTCTCTATAAAATTATAGAGGACAAGATTGCAAAAGAATCTGGGAGCCCTTGTACTCTAAACTTCATATTTCCATATCCCAAAATAAGGAGTATCACTGGGGCCCAGATGAGGTGTAAGATAATTTTCTTTGGTTTTATAACACACCCCAAAAATCTTCTCAGTATTCTCCCACTGGAGTTTTACACAAGCTAACACTTTCTGACATACGGTTTAGAGAAGTAAAAGCAATAAATGCAATTTTAGGCAAAATTTTATTTTAGAATAAAATTATGAAAAAAATAGCTAAACTTTTCATGTTAGTTTAAAATGAGAACCCCTTCTTAGCTACTGATTCTGATCAGTTGAGAACTTCATTCCCATTTACTCTGACAGGCTGAGTTACATAGTTTTCTATTTCAGGGGCATACTTATTCTAAATAATGGTAAGTAGCTTGTGTAATGATACATACATATCTGAGTTAGAAACTATTATTTTCTCTGTCTGGAAAACCCTTGATGGTATTTACATTCTAAATTAAACTGAACACTGTATATTGATTTTAATATGTTAAGATGAAATTCAATTTCATGACAACTACTAACATCACAGACCATGTAGGATCAATGTGTTCGCTGATTTCCTGCTTACAACCAATATCTCCCCAAGGGCTTGATACAAGATTTACAGAATATTGTTTCTGAAGATGTGTGCATAAATATGCTATCAAATAAGTTACAATGCATTGCACATTAGGCAGTGAATGATTTGTTTGCTGCATTCTAATCAGTTTGGCATAAGTGCTGACACATCCTTTGGAGAGTTCATTGTAGTCGGTCCACCTAGTGGAGCTCAATTCCTTTCTCTAGCAGCAGAGCTGGCAGGAGAGGTCTCCCTGTGACTGCTCTTAGGATTCACCCTGTCCAAAAAGGAGGAAGTGTATTTCAGCTAAGATACAGTATGGGTGTGTAGGATGGGACTGCTGAGATGGCAGCAGGCCCAATGGTCAATTAGGTGCCAGTAAGTATATGTGCGTGTGCGTTGACCTAGCTCTATAAAGCCTTCCTTTGACAGCCAGAGAGGCACTCTAATGCAGTGGATATGAACATGGGCTTGGACTTGACCAGTATTGGGGGCAAGTCCACATTATAATATTTACCAGCTGGGTGACCTTGGGCAAATTACTTAATCTGTGACTCTGGAAATAATAATAATAAGTACCTCATAGGATCATGGAGATTTAGTGAGACAATATATATAAAGCCCTCCCCACAATACTTGGTATTTAGGAAGAGTATTTATTATTGTTATTATTATTATTATTACATAAAACTCAATTGCAGTAATTTGAACAACAGCATTTTTATTGAATTCTCATTATGAGCAGACTCTGTATAGACACTTTGGTTAATGTAAAGATTAATACAACATGGTCCTTATCTTTGTAAGGCTCATATTCTAATTAGGTAGATACATACATAACTAAATTGATTGTAGAAGGTGGTGAAGTGCCAAACGAGAAATACAATAAAGAGCTATGGAGTTCACAAGGTACATATGTTACTTCCTGCTGGGAAAATCAGGGAAGCCCTCTTGAAATGGATGCCATTCTGTTTGGAGTCTTGAAGAGTAAATGGAATTCTAATACGCAGAAAGTTAAATATGCAGAGGAATAATGATATGGAAGCAAGAATACGAGACAGAGATGTCTAGCCCTTTTGATTGGCTAGAGGTGTACATGGCAATCTAATGGAAAAGAACTTTGGAAATAGGTTGGAGAAAGACAATAGAGAAAAATGAAGGCCAAGCTCAAGAGTTTGGTCTTTATTTGGTGCAAAATGGGGAGTCTTTGAAATTTGCTCTATGGAGGAAAAAGCTGATTTGAGTTCTGCAGCAGGTAAAGTACTCTGGCAGCTAATATTCAGTCAGCACATGCCTGGCACTGTTTGAAGTGTTTTACGTGCATCAACCCATTTAGTCTCAATAAAATTCTATCAGGTGAGTACTATTATTGTCACCATTTTACAGGTGAGTATTCCAAGACATAGAGAAATTAAATCGACTGCCCAAGATTTCAAAGTCAGGAATCGATAGAGGCAGAATTTGAATCCAAGTAGTCTAGCTGCAGTGTCCATGTCCTTGACCACTAACCCCACAGTCTGCTGCTGCAGAAGAATGTAAAAATAGAGTAAAGGGGACCAATGAGGAGGCCATCGTCAAAAGGCAGCTGAGACAGAATAAGAGCTTGAAGTAATATAGTTAAAACAGAATCAAGGTACAGCAAGACAACTATGAGGATTGGCAAGGGTAGAATGGATAGGATTTAAGAATGAGTTTCATTTCACATAGTGAGAAAATTAAAAGAAGATTCAAATGTAGCCAACTTTGCCTCTGAAGGAAGATGATCAGGGCATTCTTGGGCTACAGAAGCAAAGTACAAAGTGATACCAAAGCATGATCTTGGAGTATGGTAGACCCTTGGGTGACCTTGTATAATATTTGTTTATCTGTCTATGAAAGTAAAAATTCATAAGGTTATTTAGGTTTAAATGAGATATCTAAGGTTTATAGAAGTGCCTGAAACATAGGAGGCATTCAATAAACATTAATTTCCTTTCCTGCTGAAAAGATCAGTCAGTGTGGATGAGAGCCAGACAGAGGATGGAGAAGGAAGATACTGTCACAGAGTGTTAACCTCTCTTCTTCTGGCCAGAGTTGCTTTGGCTTTAGAAATTCCACAGGGACTTGCAGAGGAAGGCAAGAGATGAGAAGCAGACACTCCTCACCTCAGAGGTTGGAGTTGGCCTCAGGCAATCCTTGATTTACATCTGTATAGGAAGGGTGGGTAGAGTGGGAGAGAAAAAGAAAGATGGTAAAGATAAAGAGAAGCTCCTGTGGTTCTAGGATGGGCTGACATTATAATATTAGGACTCAAGGCAAAGGCAAATTAAATAAGAGGGTGGTGCCTATGTGCAAACTTCCTGGAACATGTCTTTGTCCACACATTACAATTGTGACCTTGTAGTTCATCTGAAATATAAACTTAAAATTTAGAAAAGTGCCAACCGATTTTAAAACCATTTGAAAGATGCTCTGGAGCCTCATGCCATAAGGGAGTTCTTTCTTAATAGATTTTTGTGGTGAATTTGTAAAAGAATCATACCTGCAACCTAATCCATGGACCGCTGAATTGGTTAATCTATGGAGAAGAAAGAATCGGGGAAATACTTGCTAAAAATAAAAGAGATGATGAACTTTCTGAAAAAGGCAAAAAAGGAAAGTCCTTTAGAGAGCTAGCTGGATAAAGCTTATGGGCAGTCCTCTACCTAACTAAATAAAAGGCTCTGACCCCAGAACACCTCAGGAAGACAGCTCAGAAATGTCAAGCAAGGGAGCAAGGCTTATTGAGTTATCCGAATGCCCCAGAGAGATGAAACAGAATTTTTTTAATGCCTAAAACAGTGGGCATGAGCTGCCCTCAGATTATAAAGCAGCAGAAATGTCGTGCAGAAACTCTCCCAAACTCTTAACTGACGGAACCCTTCATGTCCACCTCAGAGATTCCCCATAAGTGTCCCACATCACATCTCATTCTAGAACCCACACTTTGTTCTTCATGGTTTCTTCCTGGCCATCAGGGATGACCTAAGTGTGCTTTATCCTTACACCTGAAACTCTTGTGATTCGAACCAGCCTCCACAGACCTCAGGGCTGAGTGCTCCAGTTGATGACAGGCTCACCATCATGGCAAGGGAGTCGAGATAATTCTACAAGGGTAGTCCTCAAAGTATGGTTTGTGGGGAGATCCTTGTAATACAGCTACAAAATCAACTGTCTTTTGATAAATAAATATGATGCTATTCTCAATACTCTTTAAAACTTTCCATGAGGAAATAAAAATAAGGCCCTGAGACATTCTCCTGAGATCCACAAGGACTCCCTTTTCCAATTATGTATCTGTGTAAAGCTGAATTTTCTTTATATGCTTCAATCAACAGGACTTATTGCAACACATTGAACACAGAAACAAATATGAAAATGCAACTATCATTTATAAAGCCATACAAAAGGGTTTGCAAAAATGCAAAACAATGCTTACTCTTCAAACTTTTGTTTTGAAAAATATAGTAATTCCCCCCAAAATGTTATTTGTTAACATGTTCATTATGTTATTTTTAAAGAATTGAGATATTTAAAAATTTCTCAGTTTTAATTACTAACATGGTTAATATTAATAGATATAACCCATCCAAAAAGAAAAAGAAAAAGAAAAAGAAAAAAAAGCTCTTTGGGGTCCTCAATATTTTTGAGAATGTAAAGGAATCCTTAAAAAGTTTGAGATCTGCTATTCTAGAAGGATGTTGCCTGTTTCGTTTTCCACATTGACTGAGATTTCATCTTAGCCAAGAGGATAAGATTCTTCACACAC
>NW_011888802.1:676050-694683 GCF_000151845.1 Pteropus vampyrus | reverse complement strand
TTTTGAGGAACCTCCAAACTGTTTTCCATAGTGGCTGCATCACCCACCAACACTGTGTGAGGGTTCCTTTTTCTCCACATCTTCATCAACGTTTGCTGTTTTTTGGTTTATTAGATGATAGCCATCTAACAGGTGTGAGGCGCTATCTCATCGTGGTTTTAATTTGCATTTCTCTGATAATTAGTGACCTTGAACATATTTTCATATGTTTATTGGCCATCTGTATGTATCTCTTTGGAGAAATATCTATTCAGGTCTTCTAGCCATTTTTATATTGGATTGTTTGTTTTTTGTTGTTGTTGTTGAGTCGTATGAGTTCTTTATAAATTTTAGATATTAATCCATGTTAGATGTACTGTAGGCAAATATCTTCTCCCATTCAGTAGGTCGTCTTTCCATTTTGATGGTTTCCTTTGCTATGCAAAAATGTTTTAGTTTGATGACGTCCCATTTGTTTATTTTTTCTTTTGTTTCCCTTGTCCAAAAAGATAAAAAGTACTAATTGCAAAATCAGAGAGCTTATTGCTTATGTTTTCCTCTAGGAGTTTTATAGTTTCGAGTCTTATATGCAAGTCTTTAATCCATTTCGAGTTTATTCTTGTATATGGTACAAGAAGGTGGCCCAGTTTCATTTTTTTTTTTTGCACATATCTGTCCAGTTTTCCCAGCACCATTTGTTGACAAGACTGTCTTTATCCTATTATGTATTTTTGCCTCCTTTGACATAGATTAAATGACCATATATGCATGGATTTATTTCTGGGTGCTCTATTCTGTTCCATTGATCTATGTGTCTGTTTTCATTCCAGTACCATACTGTTTTGATTGCTATAGCTTTATAGTGTAGTTTGATATCAGATAGTGTGATACTTCCAACTTTGTTCTTTTTTCTCCAGTTTTTACTAATTTTCCATTGGATTCCATGTCTTCCAGTGAAAGACCTTTGCATTTTATTTCTAAAGGAGTCAGACTACTTTTCCACAAAAATAAACAAAAATCAACATATGTAAAACATGGTTAAGTGGATAAATGACAAAATATGATCAACAATAGGATGATTGAGGTCATGCTCATCAGGCCTTGGTCACTACAAATAAAGGGAAAGGAAGTAGATTAAGTTGCAGCTCTATCAGCGCTAGAAGCAATAACAAGCGTGATGGGAAGAGCTGGGTCAATGAATATTTGCTTTTAAGTTCTTCCCAGAGAGCATCCCTGGTAGCTTTGTCCTGGGATCTTCCATTCAGGTTTTAAAGTGACCAGTTCCTGTTGGGGGCGATGAGGGAAAGGACTCATGTTAGACCTAGGATGTGGATTGTTGCAAGAATAAATTCTGGCTCTCTTGAGACCTGAGACTTGCAAGTGACATGAGATTGGATACCATATTGAGGGATTTTTTTTCTTTTTTTTCATTTTTGTTTTTGTTTTTCTTAGCACACACATCATTATGGGAGAAACAGAGGTGAGCAAAGCAGGGCAAGCATCCATAAATATGCCAGGTGGACAAATTGTCTTCAAAATCCTGGGTACGATGGAAGTAATAAAGGCCTTTGATTTGTTTTAAATTATTTATACTTCGCTCATTTTTTAAGTAGGCATCTAATTTATAATTGAGACAGAGACTCGAGAAGGAGACTATCCATTCCTCTCTCCCTGTCAATGTGGGGGTGCTTCCTGCCCCGCAGACATTCTGTCTAAGTCAGCTCTACCAGGAGCCTAATGTACTCACCGGTCGTGCTTGATCGTGCACATCCACGAGAGCAACAACAGTATTAATAGCACAAATGCACAGAATCCCGGTGACAAGTTTTCACCACTGACTCTAGAAGACACCTCACATTCCTACTGACTTGCTCTGGGAAAGTTATTTCCTGACACCCTTTCTCATGTCTCCTCTGACTCTTCATTATGCTTTTGCTAGTAGAGCTTTTGGCTATTGTTGATGGAGAAGTAGGGATGGCATTGTTTCTAAGTGCTCCTGGAGAGTGCTGACTTGGCAACCCTCAAGACAGAGGGTTTTATATATCCCCAGAAGAGGCAGAACCTAAGCAATGGCAGCAAGAATATTCCATATTGGCTTGCCAACAGATTTCAAACTTGCTTTGTAAAGCTTAATTGTGGACTTTCAGTCTGAGGACCTGGAGAGGTGATATTGAATTGGAAGGTGTGGTGATACAGCCAGCCGAGTCCATATTAATTTCTCAAGAACCAAAGAACAGCCTGCAGTGATTCTCGTGACTGCATAATGCCTCACTTAACTATTCCTAGAAACTCTACTGACTGCTCTCACTCATTTGATTTTTGAAAATACCATCAGATTGGACATGTTAATTCTTTAAATTGGAGCTAAAATGTATGTGTATACATTGTGGAGATGCCTTTAGTAATAAACCAAAAAATAATTTATAGAAAAACTCTCTAAGGACTATCCCTCCTTCCTTTTCACCTTCCACATCCTCGAGGGAGAGTGGAGGAGAGCTATCAAAGTCTATTCGAAATTTCTTTACCAAAAAATCTTTGGTAAATAAATCTTTGGTAAATAAAGAAGTGAACATGATAAAATTGTATCTAACCATGTTGAATTCCCTTGGAAACTGCCTTTTGAAAAATTCTGATTCTTCAGTGTTATTCCAATCTCTCTACAACTTAAAACAAGCTTCCTGCTAGGAATAATAGTATTAAATTAAAAGTGTAAACAATTATTAGAAAAATATAGGCTTAGAAACCATTAAATTTGTTCCTTAAGCAGGTTTATTACTTTTCTGCATACTTGCATAAAAATTTGTCTTCTACCAATTTGACATAAAATAGCCAGGATCAGATTTATTCATTTTATCAATACAATTATTTTGCACTGTCAGGTATTCAGAATATTACCTGGGTAGTAGCTATAGTTCCTCAAAAAGCCAGCTCTCCCCACCTCCCCCCCACCAACTCACCAATGTTGAGCAATTATTTTGTTTGTCGAAGAATAAACTTAGTCTTATATCAAAGGCTGTGCCGCATCTAGAGTGATTTAGAATTCAAATGTGGCTAATTTATAAAACAACCACATATCACCTTTCACAGCAGGAATCAGGTACTTAAAACAAACTCCACTAAAAACACAGTTTCTGTTCTTGGGCTTCTGCTTTCAGAGAAATTTCTAATACTAAAGAACAGTTCCTTTTTCCAGCCTTCACAGGAACACAGTTTCATATTTTCATTTCATGTCTGACTATCCCAGATCTGTCCAGAACACAGGCCTGTATTTTTGTTGGTTGAGAGGGCTCCCAGCAACTGACAGGGGGTACAGTTTATGACCACTCCAGGCTTTTCACCCTGTCAATCTACAAGGATAGCAAACCAAGCCCAGGAGACATCGATTGGAAAGCAAGAGTGGGAGAAGGAAGTTGTCACAATATAATCTGGTTTAGAGGGTTTGTCTGTGTCTCATGAGTCAAAGATAAGTTTTGCAATTGGTTATAAATAAAATGGAAGGTGCAAAAAGAAAGAGGAAAATGGGAGTTTTCCTAAATAATTTTATTTTCACAGAGTCACAGCCAGAGGAACTGGTGGAAAAGAGGAAGATAGGGAAGGGAACCAGGCGGAGTGGAAGAGATGGAGGGAGGATCAGAGGACATGGATGTGTGATTTAGCCATGTCACTCATGGAGCTCTGAGGCTTTGAGTCAGTCATATTTTCCATCTCTGCGGTGCTTGCCTAGAGTAACCAGCCCAGCCGCAAAGAGTTCATAAGGCTCAAAAAAGGAAATCTGTGAAAGTGTTTAGTATTCTAAAAAACAAACAAACAAACAAAAACAAAAAACAACAACACACATTGAATTATCACCACAATCATCCTTTTTATCTTCCTTTTCTTATAATTTATCTATTTTTCTTCATTCTTTCTTCTCAATTAGAATTCCCCCAGTCCCCTCTTATACTGTTTCTCTCCTCAGTTGGCATCTGAGTTACACCTTTCTCACTGAATTCATCACCCATGTGGTGCCAGAAACATGACTTCCTGTGTTTGAAACAGTTCAGACAAACAATTCCATTTCATTGAACTTGCTCAGGAAAAATTACTGTGTTCACAATCTCTCCTACAGAAAAGTTAGGAACCTATCATTTCCTTAAGGAAGAAGAAACAAGAAAAGAAAGAAGAGGACAGAGACTAGATGAAAGACAAGGGCATAGAAGCAGAAACTAATGTTTACAGGACTGTGCCTTGAACGTCCATGTTATTTGGATAAATGGGGTGATTGGTCATGAAGAATAAGCCATGCGAATGAACTTGAGTACAGACTAAGCTGTCATTCTCAGAAAACACAAGAACCAGGATAGCGTGAGCAATCTTGGTGAAGAATACACAGTCTTCTGCAGAGGCTGATATTGGAATTATTCTGTTCCAACCATCTTGTCTCATCTATCACTATGTTCAAGAAAAAAATCCCTCCAAAGATGGAGTAGGGTCAAGTTTAGGACATAGTCTCAATCCCTGACCAAGAGGCAGGAACGGGAGGTAGGGGACAAAGATACTATGAGTGACATTTCCACTGGGACCACAGAAAATGAATAAAGGTAGATAGCTCCATAAAGGAAGATAAGGTGCTGTTATCAAGAGAGAGGAAGAAGAGAGAGAGGAAGAGAGAATATGAAGGAACAGAGGCTGGGCTGCCAAAAAACACGAATTTCCACTTTGCCATGAAAAGACTTTCACCTCTAAACTCAGTTTAGTGGCCTGTTTTCTTAGGAAAATAAACCAATTTACCTATTTTCAATGAGCTCTAATTATTATCTAACATATCTAAAATGCAGTAGACTCATCTACCTTGTTCTGGCTTATGCCTAAAATTGCATAAGCTTTTTGACAGCCACTTCACTTTATTTGTTCAGATGAATGCAAAGTCAGTTGAAGCCCCTACATTTTTTTCACATGAATTGTATTTAAGCCAAGTCTTACTAGCATTCTTAAACAACTGATCAGTGCATAACTGATCGTTTACTTAAATGTAGAATTTTATTTTTATCCTTAATAAGTTACACCACTAGTTTCAGTCCACGAAGACCTTTTCAAAATCTTAATCCTATCACCTAGTAATTTTCCATCTCTCCAAATATAGAACCATCATATGCAGGTTTATAAGCTTCTGTATAGAGCGATGGTTTAGAGAGGGCTGCAGAGGCAGGCAGACAGCTTTGATTTGTATCCACAATTCATTCACTTACTAGCTGTGAAAACTTGGGCGACTTTCTTAATTCTTTTGTATATCAGTTTTCTCATCTGTAAATTAGGGATAATATTACCTGCCTTGTAGAGTCTTTGAAGAAGATTCAATGAGTTAATTCATGTAAAAAGCTAAGCACATAATTCATGCTCAATAATTCTTAGTTACTATAATATTGTCTATGTACATCTAAGTCAGCGATAAAAATGTATAGATTTGTATAGAATCCTGGCAGAGCCTTCCTTCAATAGAGAATATTCTGTGCATATCACTGAAAATTATTGACACATCAGCCTGTGCTTCATCAACTCAAATCCAAAAACAGTATTAACATTTAGCCACATTTCTGCATGCCCTTTTAATAGGATGCTTGTCTGTGTTCCTGCTTCCATTGTAACCAGGGGAGTCTCTCCAATGGCTGCTTATTGACACAGTTAGACGTCTCTGCATCCAGTCCTTGCCCTTCAACTCTTAGCTGAATGGTTATAGGCCAGTTGCTTAACCTCTCTGGACCCTATGTGCTTCATCTGAAAAAATAAAATAATATAAAATAGTTGGATAAATTCGATTTTCTATAAAGTCCAGGTTACTTTTTAAATTCTTCACAAAACTCCACATCTAAATCTAGTCTATAATACTCTTAAATCCTCATGACTGTGTGTCCCTGAGCAGTAATTCTCTGTCTAGTTTTCTGTGGGGTTTTGCTATCATCTGTGTGGGCCACTGAGATTCATCTGGCCATTGTGACTGAGTGATTTTCAGTGAGGAATTTGTACTGTCCCCACAGCACTTAGAGCAATGGTGTTAGGGTACCTGGGATGTTTGTGAATACCTGAAATGGGAATCTGATTCCTAAACCCAGCCCCAGATTTGCTGAAACTGTATTTCTGGGGACTGGGCCTAGAATGTGGTAATTTGGTAAACTCCAGATGATTCTTACACATACAAAGTCTGAGAACCACTGGCTGACATGGGGGCACACATCCCTCACAAATGCTTGTGGGGTGAGCTCATCCTCTGCATACGAAGAGGAAGCCTGCCAGATATGTTGTTAGAAAATAAACATGGTCACTTTACTTTGTGTCTGCTTGCTCAAAGCCACACAAAGTAGGTAATACATAAATATCCATTCACTCTGCAGACGATGCATCTGTGATATCTTCAGGAGAGGCACTCAAACCGCAGGATCTACTCTTAGAAATTAGCCTTGGAAAACACTTTCCAAAATAGTCAGAGACGAAGTTCCCCGTCAGGGATTTCCTAAGTCACTTCTGCTTTAGAAAATAGATTATCCTTTTCCCTCTGGCTCCTGATGGTACATTAGAGACCCTGCAACTAAAGTGAAACCATTCTTCCAAAACCTCAGCCAAAGCACTCTAGAGGCACCACACAACAGTGGGTCACCAACATGCTATCCATGAAAGCAAGCACCCCAGGGAAAGATGAAGGCGGTGAGGGAGAGGCCCCTCCCCA
This sequence comes from Pteropus vampyrus, assembly GCF_000151845.1. Lineage (NCBI taxonomy): Eukaryota > Metazoa > Chordata > Mammalia > Chiroptera > Pteropodidae > Pteropus > Pteropus vampyrus. Next base: position 688,004 of record NW_011888802.1, on the reverse strand, counting down.
AGAAGAGCTGGTAGTCCAGGCGAAAAGCATGGGGCCAGTCCACCACAGCCTAGTCAAAAGCTACGAGTTCTAAATCTCATATCATTCATCCAAGCCTTCATTTCCCTTATTTTGATAATCTGTCTCCTCATTTTATAATCAACACTCGAATATAAGAAGACATGCTAAGTATACTAATTAATTACTTTCCAGTGCTACGAATGCTAAGTGCTACTGTACTTTTGAGCTTCTTCTGGAGAGAGGTGTCATATTTTCAGAGCTGTCAAAAGGACATTTCTATGCACATTAGATTGCATTTAAAAAATTAGCTTAGTAAAATTTCGTAAGCCTCTCCAAGGGGTAAGAGAGGAAAAAATGTTTATTATTAGTTTCTTCTTAATTCAGTCTTGTCCCTAAGGTTAATAAATCTGGGCGGAGAACAATGAAACTCAGGTCAGGTCCTTTAATTATTTTTTTTAATCATGCTAGTTAATCTTTACCATCACCCTCAAGTTCTTATTTGCCTTTTCTCAAGGCAAACTGTTCTCTACTCAAATTCCATTGTTTTGCTAGCATGAAGTCACGCCACTGAACAAAAAAAAAGGGGACGGGGGATGGATTTTCCCAAAGATATTTGCATAATGAACTGACTTTATATTGTTGATTGGTGTAAAAAATAGAAATAATTGGTGAGATTGCCTAATCTTAATTAGGAAAATATTAGTTTAGTTTTTAGGAAAATATTTTGTTGCTTTCAGGTAGATATAATAGCTATATTTAATGAACAGATAAGATATAATAGCTTTAATGAACAGATGTTAGACTTTCATCATGTCTTGTTCTCTTCTAAAAGTTGTTTGTATTTTTAAGAGACTTTTAAATGGTACTCTCTGATCCTGTTTATACTATCAATTTTCTCATTAAACAATTCATTGAAAATACAAAGACAAATTTAACATCATGTATAATTAACATAAGTTACAAATAATTGGAGAAAATTTGGGGAATTTCTAAGAGACCTATCATCTGTCTGTGAGGATACATATCACAACAAATTATTAGATAAAATGTGTCAAAAGATTTAGATTTAGAGTCTTAAAAAGCTCAGAGATGGAAAGAAATTTAGATATTCACTGAATTGATTATGTTTCTTCACAAATGAGAAAAGGAAAGCTCAGAGAGGTGAATCTAAATATCCAAAGTATAATAAGTAGGTTCCAAGTGACAAAGTCTCAACTGGAACTACGGAGATGTACAGCCTAGCATAAAAAGGAATTCCAAGAGTGACCGCTCCAGGGATTTGAAGGTGTATCAACCAGATCTACTTCTCTCTGGGCATCTCTCAGGTCTGCCTTCCTCTGGGTTGCCATTATGTGACAAAGAAAGAGATCAGCAGCTGCCAGTTTAGATTAGCCTTTCAATTCATAATCCCAGTGAAAAGCAAGTGCCTCTTTCCTGATAGTTCCAGAAAAATCCCACTGAAACCTCAAACTGGTCTGGCTTGGTCATATATTCATCTCTGAGTCAATCATTGGGTCCAGGAAGGTTAAGATATTATCTCTTGTGCCATAGGTTAAGAGCTCAGCCATGGTAGAGGCGGGGATGGGGAACAATTCCACGCCCCCCAAAAAAGGTGCTGTCCAGGCCAAAAGTAGCAAACAGTGACAGTCCACAGTCACACAGTTAACTACTGATGAAGTTAATAGTAAGGTCAGAGTTTCTAACTTCTGGTGTTTCCGTTCGTAAAGTTTTTGTTTTGCTTTGTTTTGTTTTGCTTTGCTTTAATTTTAGAGCTCATTTGGTTCTTGTTTCTTTTGGCATAATTTAGGGATTGGAAAAGAAGTAAATCTTAATATCATCTTGTGTTTGGCAGTATTTCTTATTCTTATTTTAAAAGAGTCAACCTGACTCTCTCTCTGACCCTTGTAGAAATATATGCTCTTTTGTAGATGGAATGCCTTATGGGATAGATGTTCAAAAGAAAATTCTTAATGTCTGTTTTTCTAGTTTCCAACATATGGTCCAACATGTGGCCAAAGAAATGCTGAGGGTGTCTGGTTCCCTGACTCTGGCCTGCTGCCTAAAGTGGAGGAAAACACTGATATTTGTCCCAAGTGACCCAAACCTTTAGAACCTTTTAACTCTTCTTCCAAGAGTCTCTTACAAAAGAGTGCATATTTACCCTAAATGGAGCCTGTTTGAAAAGGGCCACCTCTGAGATCTGGCTGGTTTTCCCTGAGGCTGGCACATGGACTATTCACTAAAAGTAAAAGGGAGTAAGTGCACTCCATCAGCCTGCTTCCCTTTTCTATCAAATGTAAGTGGTGTTATAATATTGATATGATCAAGACTAATGAGCCATTAATTCTAATTCAAAAAAAATGAGGTAACTGAACATGATCTTTTACGGTGCATTGATCTGATATGCCAGATGAAGGCAAGGTTACATTTCCTCTTGGAAATATGCCTGCTCTTCACAAGCAATTTTAAAATGCTCCCCATATGGACGTGCTCTTCTGCATGCCAAAAATAAATCTAATAGAAGGAGACAAATATAATGTCTGAGGAGAAAATATGCTCACCTTTTAGCATTTCTTCATCCTTCTCCTCCTTCCTCCAAGGGTCAAGTCTGGTGGCAAGTCACTTCATGAGTCACCAAAATATGTTTGGGGGAAGTACTGATTTCTTAATAAATACGAGTACATTCAAAGGTCGGAAAATGTGTACCTCTTTCCCCCTCACATATACAAATAGCGAACGTCGAGAGAATTGAGTTTTAATTAGTGACCAGTAGTACCATTTGGAAGCTAATTTCACACGCATGTCATTTAGCGTGGAGCTGACAATACAGATATTTTATTCTGCCATGTTTAAGAGTCGATTTAGTTTGCCAACTTGAGGCTGTAAAAAGATTTGGGGTGCATTTTCCTCTTTTGAAGAAACTAATGGTTAATCAAAAACAATCCTCTTTTTAAGGACAGAAAAAACAAAATATTGTGTATAAATTGGAGATATTGGTTCTAGTAACTAAGGCAAGTAGAATGCTGAATGTTAGTCCCATTCAAAAATTATTTTAAATGACAGTCACATCCTCACCTCCAAGATACTTTGATCAAACTGCCTTGCACATACTTGAATAGCAACTCGAACATGTACACATTATGAGGTGAACTGTGTCAGCCAAAGATTCAAATGTTGAAGTCCTAACCTCCAGTACTTCAAAATATGACTGTAGTTGGAGATAGTGTTTTGGTAACTGAGTTAAAATGAGATCATTAGGGTGAGACTTAACTCAATTTGACTGGTGTTTTTATAAGACGAGGAGATTAGGACACAGACAAGCACAGAAGGAAGGCCCTGTGATGACACACAGGTGGCCATCTGCAAGCCAAGGAGAGAGACCTCAGAAGAAACCAACCCTGCAGACAGCTTGATCTTGGACTTGTAGACTTCGGAATTGTGAAAAAGTTCTGTTGTTAAGCCACCTAGTCTGTGGTTCTTATGGCAGCCCAGGCAAACCAGTACACCAGCAGAACTTTAATATAGCCCCAAATCTTTAGAATGTGGGTAAAACATTTTAAAGGAACAACAACAACAACAAAAAAATGAATTATGTCAATAATACAATGATTAGAATTATCCCTAAGAGTGGAAGAATTTAGTCTTCAAACGTTAACAGTACTTTTAAGAGCAAAAACTAATTCAAAATATCCAACAGAAATAAATCACCCATGAACATTTGAAAGCAAATTTTAGAAAACCAAAGCATATCAGCAATATGGTTATCTACAAGATATTAATGTTGGGGAGATACAATTAAAAACAAAATTTCCCAACCCAGAAATTCTCTCCACAAAGTTAGTAGAGAAAGAAAATACTTCCATTATTGAATAAGCATAAAATCAAATCTGCTAAGAAATTGCAAAGACAAAAGAAATCTCACCATTTTACACAGTCACACAGATACAACCCATAACATATGTGTTTGCAAGATAAACAATAACTAACTCTCAAATCAGAGGACTTGATAGCACCATTTGTCATATACAAACAATACTAACTTTACCTGGTAAGTGGGGTGACTATCTGTGTTAGCTCATTGGCTTTATCTAAAGGAAAAATGAATTTCTCATATCTTTATGGCAGGAAGTAATTTTTTAAGTTTTAGGATTGTACCCACTGGAAGTTAACTTCCTACCCTCGCTTCCCCCACAGAAACTGAAATATTGGGGCACTATTCCCTCTTGACGTTTACATTTCCATGAGATAGCTCTCAGATCCTTGAGAAAGGCATTCCCAGGACAAAAAGCTGACAAAAAACCAATTTAGTCTTCAAATGGACTTACATACCTTTCAAAATGAGGAGAAAGCACCTACAATAACAAGTTTTCTAAAGAAAAAAAAGGGCGGAGGGAGGGAAATCTTTTCCCGCATCTTTCAGCAGGGAGAATTAAGCCTTCTATTTTTAATTTGTATTTGTCCTTACACTATCATTTGAGAGTTAAATTTGTGTTTTCACTGATGCCTAAAAAGCACAATTTTTAGGGCATAAAATATTCAAACACTTATTTTTAAAATTCCCCATAGATGTGGCTACCATCTTCCAAGCCTGAACAAAACTTGGATTTAGAGACTCCATTATTGAAAGGACAAAGAATTCACCATCAAAGCAAGAGAAGACATGTTACGGCAAAATCATCTTCACCCCTAAATTCTGCTAATTCAAAATGTTACATGGACAACATAGCAGAAGAGACACTCTGGTTCCATTAAATATTGTATGTATGTCGTATTCTATTTAGGGGATTCTTCAAAATTCATAGATGGGTCTCAATCGCTTAAGAGCATTTTTAAAAATCCTGATGTTAACTAACTATTCACACAGTTTCAGGAGTTAGTGAATATTGTCAACTGATAGTAGAGCCAGAGACTGTTTTTTAAAAAATGGATGAAATCCAAACAAATCAGCCTGGAGGAAAGGAGGGGCTCACAAGACAGAAAATCTAGCAGTCTGCCTCCGTACATTCTGGAAAGCAAGCTCCATGAAGACCCACTCCTCATCTGTCCTACATCCCTTCCCCAAGACCCAATACTCTCTTGGAAATCTCATTCAGTCTTTAAATGCCACCCCTGCTGTCATGCCCCAATGTATATCTCTAGGGCAGACCTCTTCCCAAACTCCAGACTTCTGTATCTAGTGGTTTACCTGACACTTCCACTGGCACATCCGACAAATATAATGTCTGAGGAGAAAATATGCTCACCTTTTAGCATTTCTTCATCCTTCTCCTCCTTCCTCCAAGGGTCAAGTCTGGTGGCAAGTCACTTCATGAGTCACCAAAATATGTTTGGGGGAAGTACTGATTTCTTAATAAATACGAGTACATTCAAAGGTCGGAAAATGTGTACCTCTTTTCCCCTCACATATACAAATAGCGAACGTCGAGAGAATTGAGTTTTAATTAGTGACCAGTAGTACCATTTGGAAGCTAATTTCACACGCATGTCATTTAGCGTGGAGCTGACAATACAGATATTTTATTCTGCCATGTTTAAGAGTCGATTTAGTTTGCCAACTTGAGGCTGTAAAAAGATTTGGGGTGCATTTTCCTCTTTTGAAGAAACTAATGGTTAATCAAAAACAATCCTCTTTTTAAGGACAGAAAAAACAAAATATTGTGTATAAATTGGAGATATTGGTTCTAGTAACTAAGGCAAGTAGAATGCTGAATGTTAGTCCCATTCAAAAATTATTTTAAATGACAGTCACATCCTCACCTCCAAGATACTTTGATCAAACTGCCTTGCACATACTTGAATAGCAACTCGAACATGTACACATTATGAGGTGAACTGTGTCAGCCAAAGATTCAAATGTTGAAGTCCTAACCTCCAGTACTTCAAAATATGACTGTAGTTGGAGATAGTGTTTTGGTAACTGAGTTAAAATGAGATCATTAGGGTGAGACTTAACTCAATTTGACTGGTGTTTTTATAAGACGAGGAGATTAGGACACAGACAAGCACAGAAGGAAGGCCCTGTGATGACACACAGGTGGCCATCTGCAAGCCAAGGAGAGAGACCTCAGAAGAAACCAACCCTGCAGACAGCTTGATCTTGGACTTGTAGACTTCGGAATTGTGAAAAAGTTCTGTTGTTAAGCCACCTAGTCTGTGGTTCTTATGGCAGCCCAGGCAAACCAGTACACCAGCAGAACTTTAATATAGCCCCAAATCTTTAGAATGTGGGTAAAACATTTTAAAGGAACAACAACAACAAAAAAAAATGAATTATGTCAATAATACAATGATTAGAATTATCCCTAAGAGTGGAAGAATTTAGTCTTCAAACGTTAACAGTACTTTTAAGAGCAAAAACTAATTTAAAATATCCAACAGAAATAAATCACCCATGAACATTTGAAAGCAAATTTTAGAAAACCAAAGCATATCAGCAATATGGTTATCTACAAGATATTAATGTTGGGGAGATACAATTAAAAACAAAATTTCCCAACCCAGAAATTCTCTCCACAAAGTTAGTAGAGAAAGAAAATACTTCCATTATTGAATAAGCATAAAATCAAATCTGCTAAGAAATTGCAAAGACAAAAGAATTCTCACCATTTTACACAGTCACACAGATACAACCCATAACATATGTTTGCAAGATAAACAATAACTAACTCTCAAATCAGAGGACTTGATAGCACCATTTGTCATATACAAACAATACTAACTTTACCTGGTAAGTGGGGTGACTATCTGTGTTAGCTCATTGGCTTTATCTAAAGGAAAAATGAATTTCTCATATCTTTATGGCAGGAAGTAATTTTTTAAGTTTTAGGATTGTACCCACTGGAAGTTAACTTCCTACCCTCGCTTCCCCCACAGAAACTGAAATATTGGGGCACTATTCCCTCTTGACGTTTACATTTCCATGAGATAGCTCTCAGATCCTTGAGAAAGGCATTCCCAGGACAAAAAGCTGACAAAAAACCAATTTAGTCTTCAAATGGACTTACATACCTTTCAAAATGAGGAGAAAGCACCTACAATAACAAGTTTTCTAAAGAAAAAAAAGGGCGGAGGGAGGGAAATCTTTTCCCGCATCTTTCAGCAGGGAGAATTAAGCCTTCTATTTTTAATTTGTATTTGTCCTTACACTATCATTTGAGAGTTAAATTTGTGTTTTCACTGATGCCTAAAAAGCACAATTTTTAGGGCATAAAATATTCAAACACTTATTTTTAAAATTCCCCATAGATGTGGCTACCATCTTCCAAGCCTGAACAAAACTTGGATTTAGAGACTCCATTATTGAAAGGACAAAGAATTCACCATCAAAGCAAGAGAAGACATGTTACGGCAAAATCATCTTCACCCCTAAATTCTGCTAATTCAAAATGTTACATGGACAACATAGCAGAAGAGACACTCTGGTTCCATTAAATATTGTATGTATGTCGTATTCTATTTAGGGGATTCTTCAAAATTCATAGATGGGTCTCAATCACTTAAGAGCATTTTTAAAAATCCTGATGTTAACTAACTATTCACACAGTTTCAGGAGTTAGTGAATATTGTCAACTGATAGTAGAGCCAGAGACTGTTTTTTAAAAAATGGATGAAATCCAAACAAATCAGCCTGGAGGAAAGGAGGGGCTCACAAGACAGAAAATCTAGCAGTCTGCCTCCGTACATTCTGGAAAGCAAGCTCCATGAAGACCCACTCCTCATCTGTCCTACATCCCTTCCCCAAGACCCAATACTCTCTTGGAAATCTCATTCAGTCTTTAAATGCCACCCCTGCTGTCATGCCCCAATGTATATCTCTAGGGCAGACCTCTTCCCAAACTCCAGACTTCTGTATCTAGTGGTTTACCTGACACTTCCACTGGCACATCCCATTCTTCACATGCCCAAAAGTGAACTCCTGATCTTCCCCTCAAAACTACTCTATTTGCAGCCTTTCCCATCTCAAGTAATGGCAACCCTCAATCTTCTAATTGTTCAGGCCAGAAACTTTGGGATCCTTTTTGACTTCTATCTTTCTCCCATATCAAGGTATCATTTGATCGTATCAGACTCTGACCACTTCTATCACAGTTACCACATCATCCAAGTCACCTCTCTCTTTTGGGTTATTCAGTAATTTCCTAAATGGTCCTCCTTGTTGCAACTTTTAATCCTCTATAGTCTATTTTCAACACAGGAGACAGAGTGATCCCCTCAAAGCATTACTACTTTCAAAAGAAAACATTCTTCTACTCAAATCCCTATTCTTTATTTCCCGCAGAGTAAGAGCCAAATTTCTCATAGGGCCTCATAAATGAGACCCTTTCCTTTTATTCTACTACTTTCTCTCTCACTTACTCTGGTCCAGCCACACTGGCCTTTTGTTATGTACACAGTAAATTCATGGGTATCAGCCTCGCTACACAGCTTGCTGGAGAGTCTGTGCAGCTCCCACCAGGAGACCAGAAGCAAGTCACTGACCTACTTTCTCCAGGTTTCCCACTGGAGAAATTCAAATTAAAGCACACCTGGCTGTGTTTTGTGTATGTTTGGATAAATTACACACCCTAAATAGTTTTAACAATTTGATTAATAAAGAATTTAAGGGAAATCTAGCTTTGCTATTATTTTTAACATGTTCCTGTTACTTCCTTGAAGACACTACATGCTCATGGTACCAATATACCAATATGTTTGACTGGACTCTGAAAGTAGCCTGATATCTATGGACAATACACTGCTCTTAAGGTAGCTGACATTTTTTGCCACAACGTCTTTACTAAGCTCTGTGAAGAGCAGTCCCTCTCCTTGAAACAGAGTCTAATAAATGAAACTTAAATAGGAATGACAGTAATGCAGAAATAATTCCCAAATCAAAAATGTAAAGATGGTTCCACAAGTTCTAATTAATATATTTGGAGAACCAGAGAGCTAAAATAAAGGAGATCATCTCAATTATACTGAGGTGTGGTAGTCAGAATCAGAGAGATTTATCAGGGAAGCACACAATAAATCCTTAATAGCATTTGAAATAATTTAAGTCCTTCCACTTGGCCAGAAGAAATCAATAGCATGTGACATGCTAACAATGGAAAACCATGGATTTTGGAATCAAATCCAGGTATAAATCATAGTTCTACAACTTACTAGCTGTATGCCATGGCTGTATTATTTAATATGTCTGTTTCTCAAGTTTCTCATTAGTCTCTTGGGGATTATGATATAGTGCCTGATACCATGACTGAACAAGTGAGGGCACAAGAGATGCTAGAGGCCTTCACAGGTAATAAGAAGTAGGTGTGTCAGGCTAGATTTGGCTGTTCTGGGGAAGCAGAGCAATTAGATTAAGGAGTTGGAGGCTGGTTTTGTATCCCAAGCTAGAAAATTTATTTTGATGATGCTGGAATCTAAGGTAGCACTTTAGAAGTCAGAATATCAAAGTAATACCTTAAGAATATAACACTTAGCCTATAGGAGAGGCTGAGGTGGATGGGGGCTGAGCGAAAGGAACTGACACAGTGGTGGCAAAGGCCTAGGTACATAAATGATGACGGTGATAATGGACCATGACTAATGGGATATGGCTATTTATATTATAGTGTTTTAGAGTGGCCAACTCAAGTTAGTCCCAGGGAGTCTTGGCACAGACTTTTATTTATGTGCTAAAGTTTGGGCACTTTTGAGGCACCATTTGTCTTTAGCTTTTAGTGACTTTCCTCTCACAACAGGAAAACATCATATTTAACAGCCAAAAGAAACTCACTGACAAAAACAAAATCTTACTTTAAAAAAGCAGAATATTTCATCAGCCAGCCCATTTCAACCATCTCCTGAGTGAAGTTGAGAAGGGGTACAAGCCACGCAATCTTCCTTGGCCCTTGTATTCATGCCATTTTAAATTGATACTTTTCTCATAAGGTAAATTTCTTCCTTCAAGGCAAGAAGATTTACTTCTGAATCTCTTGCAAAGCCTCATTGTGCCTCAGCCCTATTCTATACAAAATAACATCCCTTGATATAGTCTTTCATGGGCTTAGACTTTCAAATATAGATTCTACTTTCCAGAGTTTGGCAAAACCTTTATGGGTATAGAGTTCTCTTATATAGATCCCACTTTTCCAGAGATTAGAGATTTCAGAAAATACAAAAAATAGTGACTACTTTTAATCAACTGCTCACTATAAACCTAACAGCTATATTAAATGCATTCATTAAAGCAATACACACACACACTAGCACACACAAGCTATAAAGTATAATCCCTACATCATAGATGAGAAAGCCCATCTTAGAACAGCAGTTTGTCACTTTGGCTGTACATTACTATTACTTGAGTCGCTTTTTCCTGATAGCTTCATATCCAGGCCGCACCTCTGATCACTGAATCAGAATCCCTCCGGGAGGGACCTAGCTATCAGTTGTTTTTAAAACTCAGCAGTTGACTCCAATGTGCAGTCAAAGCTGAGCATCACTTTCATAACACCTAGCCCATGGCCCTTCAGGTTGAAAGTGCCATTCCTGTCCAAAGCCCGTGATCCACACAACCATCCTTGCCATTCTTGAAACCTTGGCAGCACAATTAGAATCATCTGCGAAGATTGGTAAAACTAGCAGCAAAGAGTCCCGCCGAAAGATTCTGAGTCTGTTGGTACAGGTTGGGCTCAACCATGGGTATTTTTAAAAAACTTCCCAAACTATTTTAATATGTAGTCAGGTTTGGGAATCATTGCTTTATGTTATTCTTAATGGTTTAATAAAAAGCTGTAATATTTATTTTCCTACATACCTTGAAGGCTTTTCCAAACCAATGTATATTTCTACATACTTTCTCATTGGTCTTCTTGCCCTAAAGGCATGTATTTAGAGTTCTTGACCTTCATCTGCTAATTGATATGATCAATGGCTTTAATAATGAATATATATTGAATATACACAATATAATATACATACCTAAACATTAGAAAGTGCCTCAAAGTGCAGAAATTTTTAATATAGTGTTTTTTATATATAATATACAAGTCTTAAAAAAAAAAAATAAATGGCCTAGGCCAAATCTAAGTAATTTCTAGAAATAAGCAGGAGAATGATCAGCATCAATGAGGACTCCAAAAGCAGAAAAGTAAAGATAAGTGTCACCCATCTAAAGAGTCTCATATAGGACCAGGTCATTAAGGCACTTTTAAAAATGGAAAACATAACTATAAGAAATTCTAAGAGGGGGACAAGATGCTCAAGTGGAAAAATATGAATGAGCTTATAAAGTGCTAAACAACTAAAAATACTATGATTTTTTTCAAATAATTCTTTTCTTGTTATTTTGTAGCCTTATTTATACTTTTGCTTTGTTCTTGGAGTATTTTCATGGCTTTATTGAGGTATTATTGACATATAATAAAGTACCTATAGTTAGATTTTATAATTCGATATTCTGATATATCTATACACTCATGAAACCATAACCACAATTAAGTTAGTTACTCCCAGAAGTTTCCTCATGCCCTGTTATAATCTTTCCCTGCCCCCAGGCAATCACTGATCTGATTTCTGTCACTATAGATTAGTTCAAAAACTTCTAAAGTTTTAAATAAATGTAATTATATAGTATGTTATACTGTATGGAATTACTCAGTATGTACTCTTTTTTGGTGATTCCATATAGGGGAGGTTTTTTTCACTCAACATATTTATTTTGAGATTCATCTATGTCGTTGCATATATCAATAGTTTATTCCTATTCTTTGCTGAGTAGCAGTCCATTATATGGACATATCATAACTTGTTTACCCATTCATCTGTTGAGGGACATTTGGTTTGTTTCCAGGTTTTTGCTATTACAAGTAAAGCTGCTATAAACATTTGTATACAAGTCTTTGTATAGACATATGCTTTCTTTTCCCTTCGGTAAATATATGGGAGGAGAATTGCTAGATTATATGAAAGTGTGTGTTCCATTTTTT
>NW_011888802.1:670543-675600 GCF_000151845.1 Pteropus vampyrus | reverse complement strand
CTTGTATTCATGCCATTTTAAATTGATACTTTTCTCATAAGGTAAATTTCTTCCTTCAAGGCAAGAAGATTTACTTCTGAATCTCTTGCAAAGCCTCATTGTGCCTCAGCCCTATTCTATACAAAATAACATCCCTTGATATAGTCTTTCATGGGCTTAGACTTTCAAATATAGATTCTACTTTCCAGAGTTTGGCAAAACCTTTATGGGTATAGAGTTCTCTTATATAGATCCCACTTTTCCAGAGATTAGAGATTTCAGAAAATACAAAAAATAGTGACTACTTTTAATCAACTGCTCACTATAAACCTAACAGCTATATTAAATGCATTCATTAAAGCAATACACACACACACTAGCACACACAAGCTATAAAGTATAATCCCTACATCATAGATGAGAAAGCCCATCTTAGAACAGCAGTTTGTCACTTTGGCTGTACATTACTATTACTTGAGTCGCTTTTTCCTGATAGCTTCATATCCAGGCCGCACCTCTGATCACTGAATCAGAATCCCTCCGGGAGGGACCTAGCTATCAGTTGTTTTTAAAACTCAGCAGTTGACTCCAATGTGCAGTCAAAGCTGAGCATCACTTTCATAACACCTAGCCCATGGCCCTTCAGGTTGAAAGTGCCATTCCTGTCCAAAGCCCGTGATCCACACAACCATCCTTGCCATTCTTGAAACCTTGGCAGCACAATTAGAATCATCTGCGAAGATTGGTAAAACTAGCAGCAAAGAGTCCCGCCGAAAGATTCTGAGTCTGTTGGTACAGGTTGGGCTCAACCATGGGTATTTTTAAAAAACTTCCCAAACTATTTTAATATGTAGTCAGGTTTGGGAATCATTGCTTTATGTTATTCTTAATGGTTTAATAAAAAGCTGTAATATTTATTTTCCTACATACCTTGAAGGCTTTTCCAAACCAATGTATATTTCTACATACTTTCTCATTGGTCTTCTTGCCCTAAAGGCATGTATTTAGAGTTCTTGACCTTCATCTGCTAATTGATATGATCAATGGCTTTAATAATGAATATATATTGAATATACACAATATAATATACATACCTAAACATTAGAAAGTGCCTCAAAGTGCAGAAATTTTTAATATAGTGTTTTTTATATATAATATACAAGTCTTAAAAAAAAAAAATAAATGGCCTAGGCCAAATCTAAGTAATTTCTAGAAATAAGCAGGAGAATGATCAGCATCAATGAGGACTCCAAAAGCAGAAAAGTAAAGATAAGTGTCACCCATCTAAAGAGTCTCATATAGGACCAGGTCATTAAGGCACTTTTAAAAATGGAAAACATAACTATAAGAAATTCTAAGAGGGGGACAAGATGCTCAAGTGGAAAAATATGAATGAGCTTATAAAGTGCTAAACAACTAAAAATACTATGATTTTTTTCAAATAATTCTTTTCTTGTTATTTTGTAGCCTTATTTATACTTTTGCTTTGTTCTTGGAGTATTTTCATGGCTTTATTGAGGTATTATTGACATATAATAAAGTACCTATAGTTAGATTTTATAATTCGATATTCTGATATATCTATACACTCATGAAACCATAACCACAATTAAGTTAGTTACTCCCAGAAGTTTCCTCATGCCCTGTTATAATCTTTCCCTGCCCCCAGGCAATCACTGATCTGATTTCTGTCACTATAGATTAGTTCAAAAACTTCTAAAGTTTTAAATAAATGTAATTATATAGTATGTTATACTGTATGGAATTACTCAGTATGTACTCTTTTTTGGTGATTCCATATAGGGGAGGTTTTTTTCACTCAACATATTTATTTTGAGATTCATCTATGTCGTTGCATATATCAATAGTTTATTCCTATTCTTTGCTGAGTAGCAGTCCATTATATGGACATATCATAACTTGTTTACCCATTCATCTGTTGAGGGACATTTGGTTTGTTTCCAGGTTTTTGCTATTACAAGTAAAGCTGCTATAAACATTTGTATACAAGTCTTTGTATAGACATATGCTTTCTTTTCCCTTCGGTAAATATATGGGAGGAGAATTGCTAGATTATATGAAAGTGTGTGTTCCATTTTTTTAAGAAATTGCTAAACTCTTTCAAAATGGTTGTACCATTTTACAATCTTACCAGCAGTATATGAAAGTTTCAATTTCTCCACATGATATGGTTAAATAACTTGACTTTTTTTAACATATGAAATATGGCCTTAAAAATTTATCTTAATGTCCTTGTCTGTTATTCTAACATTTATGTGAGTTCTGGGTTGGTTTTGATTCATTAATTTTTCTCCTTAATAATGGTTGTATTTCCTTGCTTCTTTGCATGCCTGGTGATCTTCAATTAGATGCCAGACATTGTGAATTTTCCTTTGTTGAATGTTGGGATACTTTGTACTCCTATAAATATTAAATATTCTTAAACTTTGTTCTGTAATAAATTTAAGTCACATGAAAACTGATCTTTTCAGGTCTTGGTTTTTAACATATGTTAGTTGAGATCAGAGCTCTGTTTAGTGTAGGGCTAATTTTTTCTCACTACTGAGTAAATCCCTTCTGAATAATCTACCAATACCCCATGAATTAGAATGTTTTCCAGTCTGGCTTGTGGAAACAGGCACTATTCCTAGCCCCGTAGGTGTGCAAGGCATTTTTCCTTCTAATTATTTTAGGTAGTTCTTTCCCACTTGTGGGTAGTTTCTTCGTATGCATGCAATGATCAAGTACTCAGCTGAATACTCCAGGAGGATTCTCTTGCAGATCTCAGGATCTTTCTCAAACACTCTGTCTTATGAACTCCAGCTGCCTTGGTCTCCCCAGATTCACAGTTTTGTCTCCTCAGTTTAGGGGGTCTGCCAAGTTACAGCTTGGGGTCTCCTTTTCTTTTCTATCTATAGCCTAGAAACTCTGTCAAGGTAGCTAGAGCAATCCCAGAACTCACCTCATTTGTTTTCTGTCTTTTAGGGATCATTGTCCTTTGTGGTTTCAAATATTTTATCTGGTTTATTTGGTTTCAGGTGAGAGGATAAATCTGATTCCTATTATTCTATATTGGCTGAAAGCAGAAGTATTACCTGGTTATTTAAAATTCCCAACTATAAATGTTCTAAACAATCATGGAGCTAAGACTGTACCAAGGAGATACCGAATATAAAATGCCCAAATTGAAACAGAATTCCTCTTATGGTATACAACGTATACAGTAAACTCACATGTAGATTTGGTCTACTCATCTGCCTCATAGGGACCACAATGATAAGAATTTTGTCCTGCATTCTTCAAGTATCCTTCCATTGTCCTTTGCCTGTACCCTGCAGAAGTAGGATAAATGGTGGTAATGACTACTTTGCATTCTCCTTTCACAGTTTAAGTCTGTTTTTTTTTTTTTTGACCTTAGCTGAGACAATGTACCAACACAAATACTCACTAATATGTCTTGCTACATAGATTTTGAAAGAACTTCTTTAGCCTTGTTTAATAGGCAAAAACAAATCTTATGTTCTTCTCAAATTGAAAACATTTATTTATAAAAATATATGCACCCCAATGTTTACCGCTGCATTATTCACAGTGGCCAAGACATGGAAAGAACCAAAGTGCCCTTTGATAGATGATTGGATAAGAAAATGTGGCACATATATACAATGGAATATTACTCAGCCATAAGAAAAGATGAAATAATACCATTTGCGACAACATGGATGTATCTTGATATTACCATGCTAAGCAAAATAAATCATAAAAAGTTGAGAACCATACGATTTCATTCACGTGGGATATAAAACTGAAAGCAACAAACAAACAAGACAAACAAAAACTCATAGACAGACAACAGTTTAGTGGTTATCAGAGGGAAAGGGGGAGGGGAGGTAGAAAAGGGTAAATGAGGTCAAATATATGGTGATGGAAGGAGACTTGACTTTGGGTAGTGAACACACAATGCAACATACAGATGATGTATTATCAAATTGTACACGTGAAACCTAAATAATTTTATTAACCAATTGTCAGCCCAATAAATTTAATAAAAAATAATAAAATTAAATAATATAAAATAAAAATACAACCTGATATGGAAAAAAGAAAGATCCCAAGTCTGATTCTTCTTTAACCCATATAAAAGGACAGGAGATAACTCAAATGTCTTTAAAATTCTCTGTTGATTTGATTAATGTTGGTATATAGTGGCTGACTGGAAGAATTAAGCATGGATAATACATAGTGAGGTTTCTTTTGGAAGCCAGTGGAAAGACCACTGAGGCAAAATGGAGTTTCAATCCAGCCTTGAGATTGGGCATGCCTCAGTTCCAATCCTGTGTGGTGTTGGAAAAGGCTCTTGACCTCACTAAACTTTGGTCTGATCATCTCTAAGTGAGCATAGCAACACCACCTTGCAGAATTGGTGTGAGAATCAGAGAATTTTTATAAGACACTTAGCACAGACCCTGCCACAAGTAGGATACATTACAGGCTCTGCTGTTAATTAGTTATGGGGTTCATAGTCTTTTTAACATGAGGTTTGGTTCTTACTTCATAGAGCTGGTGTGAGGATGACATTGGATAATAAGGTAGAAAGCACTTGATAAATTGTATGTAATAAATACTTGTTGATTAATCCCCGACTAGTAACAAGCACTTTGACAACCCATAAAACCACTGTGGGATTCTTGAAGAAAATTAAAACTCTTGGGGGTGAGAGGAGGTGACAGTTGATATTTCAGTCTCCCTCCAACCAAGTGTTCATTTCTCCCGAATCAACAGTACATTCTCCCCAGAACCAAAACACACTTATTCAAAGACTGTCAAGATGAACACCCCACTATTCATCAGACTTAATTAATTTTTGCATTATTATTTTTTAAATATTTTATGTATTTTCAATACAAATTGATACAATAAAAACTAAGCAAGCATACAGCATTTTGCATTATTATTTTATCAGGTCTCAGGTTTTGGCATTAAATAATGATATAAATCAACCAGAAAACAGCATGAAAACACCAATAAAGACAAATATTATCTTAACTTTCTCATACTGTTCTTTTGTAATATCTTGT
>NW_011888802.1:669839-670493 GCF_000151845.1 Pteropus vampyrus | reverse complement strand
TATTGGCTGAAAGCAGAAGTATTACCTGGTTATTTAAAATTCCCAACTATAAATGTTCTAAACAATCATGGAGCTAAGACTGTACCAAGGAGATACCGAATATAAAATGCCCAAATTGAAACAGAATTCCTCTTGTGGTATACAACATATACAGTAAACTCACATGTAGATTTGGTCTACTCATCTGCCTCATAGGGACCACAATGATAAGAATTTTGTCCTGCATTCTTCAAGTATCCTTCCATTGTCCTTTGCCTGTACCCTGCAGAAGTAGGATAAATGGTGGTAATGACTACTTTGCATTCTCCTTTCACAGTTTAAGTCTGTTTTTTTTTTTTTGACCTTAGCTGAGACAATGTACCAACACAAATACTCACTAATATGTCTTGCTACATAGATTTTGAAAGAACTTCTTTAGCCTTGTTTAATAGGCAAAAACAAATCTTATGTTCTTCTCAAATTGAAAACATTTATTTATAAAAATATATGCACCCCAATGTTTACCGCTGCATTATTCACAGTGGCCAAGACATGGAAAGAACCAAAGTGCCCTTTGATAGATGATTGGATAAGAAAATGTGGCACATATATACAATGGAATATTACTCAGCCATAAGAAAAGATGAAATAATACCATTTGCGACAACATGGATG
>NW_011888802.1:667407-667754 GCF_000151845.1 Pteropus vampyrus | reverse complement strand
AGATGGATATAAACAGGGATTCTGGAGCAGTTAGAAATCTTCTTTTATTTAATCCCATGTTGACTATACTCAGAACTGTCATGAATATGAAAGAACAAATAGCTTTTTCTCTTACAATAGCAGTCACAGAATAAAATAATTTAAATATACTAAATATTACAAATACTAATTTCAAATCACAATTTTAAGTATTAAGATTGTCTGTCATTAGTTCTTGTAAAAAGGCCTCTGACACAACAAAACCTAGTTACACAAAGCTAAATTCATTCAGAGATTTTAAAGAAAAAAAATCGCTTGATAATTTTTCAGTAATTTACAAAAGAATTGAAAATATTTGTTAAAAATAT
>NW_011888802.1:667096-667357 GCF_000151845.1 Pteropus vampyrus | reverse complement strand
GATGATTGGATAAGAAAATGTGGCACATATATACAATGGAATATTACTCAGCCATAAGAAAAGATGAAATAATACCATTTGCGACAACATGGATGTATCTTGATATTACCATGCTAAGCAAAATAAATCATAAAAAGTTGAGAACCATACGATTTCATTCACGTGGGATATAAAACTGAAAGCAACAAACAAACAAGACAAACAAAAACTCATAGACAGACAACAGTTTAGTGGTTATCAGAGGGAAAGGGGGAGGGGAGG
>NW_011888802.1:662431-664702 GCF_000151845.1 Pteropus vampyrus | reverse complement strand
CACAGCTGTTAGTGGTGGAAGACAGATTTATACGCAGATAATCTGAATCAGGAGCTCTGTCTTTATCCATTATGGTATTATGAAAACTAATGTTTTATTGTAGAGTTTAATAAGGTTTGGAAGGATCACATGGGTAATATTGACATCATCCCTCATGCAATACCTTACTGTGGTCCTTATGATGTTCATCTGGTTTTCTATAGCTTCATTAATTAAATGTAGGGTAAATTTCAATGTCTTTAATGTTGTGTTGTTTTCTCTACCTGTACGTGTTGCACACACCCACTTGACCTTCACATAATTATGCTATTGAGGTAGAGGCCGTTCAAAAGAAGGAATTTGAGTGTACTGTGCAAGTTAGCATCAATAGTTTTCCTCTAATTAGGTATTCTTTATGTTATATTCTTTATTTTAAAAGAATTCGATTCCCTAAGGCCATAGCAACTAATTTTCAAGGAAGCTGCATGAGTACTCCACTAGGCAGTAGAGAGAAACCAGAATAAGTCATCATAGAGGTAGCTGGGATGTAGTGGTTTGAATATCAGTTCTGTCACTTAATTCTTGGGTGATCTCCAGACAGTCATAAAACTCTCTGAGGTTATTTGCCCATGTATAATGGGAAAATAAGACACCTGCCCTCATAATAGTATTGTGGGAACTAAAAGGGACAATATGTATAAAAGAGCCTTAATGATGCTATGAGTATGGTAGCCTAAATTTCATAGATGATAATTTGATATTTCTATGTTTCGCTGCCTATTGGCCAGTCCGGTTTCCTCTTAATATAAATGCAAAGACTGTTTGCAATGTGAAAATTCTATACTAGAATATCTCATATTTTACCGTCCATAAGTATCAATTAGGGATATTGTTACAAGTGCAGATTCACTAAACTCTACTCAGAGATTCTGATGTAGAAAGTCTACGGTGGCGCCCAGGAATAGGCACTTGTAGCAAGTCTGCTCAGAAAAATACACTTTGAACATTTATATGTATATCAATATATATTATATATCACATATATCTTTAAAGTCCTCCATACAATATTATTTACTCAGTGCAGACTAGGCCCAAATTAACTGATGCTACTGAAGCCTCTTGTGGCTCTTGTTGAGACTATTTCTTTAATATCTTGACAATTGAGAAGGAAGACCATGGGGACCATAAAATGCACATCTATATTAACAAAGGATTTCTGAATCTTAATCTTGAAATAATATGTGATGAAATGAGGACAGTATAGTTGGGAATCTATCAATGTATAGGAAAATATTAAAATGTAGCTACCCAGATTATGATACCATTTTTCTTCTTTGGAATAGGGGACATAGGGGAATAGTTAACTCTGAAGGAAGCTTAAACAAAAGGAAAGTTTTTATCCTTTAAAGATGTCAATGAAATTATAAAAGGAAGACCAATAAACCAGTCACCCAAAAGAAATTCTCAGTGCTTAACTATGTTTTCGAGTCTCTAAAACATTTAGGTATGGTCCTTCATTTGCAAGAAATATTGGTATAATTTTGTTGTCATTCCCTTTAGTGTTTTTCAGGACTGCTTTAACTTCTGCTGTTTTTCTTGGACTGTGGAAAGATATACCTATGAGGAAGTAATAACTATTTATTAGTAAAAGGTTTTCCTTGGGTAAAAAAAATTATATTCAATAAATGATGAATATCAAGTTCTACTAAATAAATCTACCCACATGGATCCAAGTGCATGAGCAATACTTCCAAAAGAATTTGGCCATAGATGGAAACTATCCCCTAAGACTTTAAAATAATTTGAAATTTATATGGCGTCAATAAAAGTGAGTTGTTAATTTTCTAGGCATAGAAAATCAGCCTTCAATCCATCAGTACCTATTTTAGTATTCCTACAAATATAATGTTCTGAGAGAATCCTCACTAAAATGTATCACTAAATTGTCCCCTAAATTACAGAGTGGCTAGAGAGTAATCATTTAATGCCAAGAACCTTGGTGCTAAACCGTTTGCATCATATTGCCACTTTAGTCCCTTAACTTGCATCATTCACCCTCCCCAAAAGTTGTCATTCCTATACAGCACTTCCATCCGAAGTCTGGCCTGGTATTTTAGCGCATACATTAGAGACCAATCCGGTCCCCTTAAACCCTTGATGTCTGTGCCACTCATTCAGAACCTGGCCATTTAGCTTATACTTGACCTTTTTTTATTTCCCTAACAAAATTGTAAGCTCATCTGAGGGCAGAAATTGTATCTTCACTTTCTCTTGAATCCCCCACAATGCCTA
>NW_011888802.1:564144-661706 GCF_000151845.1 Pteropus vampyrus | reverse complement strand
AAAGGAATCAACTTGCTTGAGTCCACATGACAAAAAGAATTAAAGGGACAGTGAAACCACACTGTCCTGCATCAAGTAGTAGAAGCTTGAAACAGACAAATAAGTTCCCTGGTAGCATCAATCAAGTTGAGTATTTATGTTCTTTTTGACTAAACACTGAGACAGTGATGGGAATAATGAGAAACAATGCTGAAAAACAATAGGGAATTGCTGGCTTTTTCTCTCCTCCACTACCACTTCCAAATGATAGCTATAATTCAATAAAGATCATAGAGGCTGGCATTTATGTTGAACATACTTCCTACCAGCCTTTTATTCACTAAATTCCTCCTAAATGAATATGTAGCTGAAGGAAGTAAATTGTATGTGAACATCCCTATCAATAGCTAGCTAAAATATATTGGCACAATATCAAATAAATAGGATGAGTAAACATATTAGTCTGGCACAGGACTGCACATGGTGAGCTATTTTATAGGTTTGTGGCAAAGGACTAGAAGAGACGTGTCACAAATAAGTGTACGGTACTTAATATTATTGTCTCATGTGAGAAGATTCAGTCTTGCTAAACCAAATAAGAATTTAAGGGAAAGATTTGAGCCAGACTCCTCAGATTTTAAGTCAGAAGGTAGCTCTTTTTTTAAGGAGACAGGATTTCATATCTGAATGAAGTTGAGTGAAGACGGACTGAAAAAAATAAAAGCTAAATCCAAAAGAATGAGTTGTAGATTCTCTATTGAGAGAGACGTGGAAATGTTTGCTGACGAATAAATTTAAATTCATTATTGAAAACTAAAACAGCACAAAGCTATTAACAAACAGCATTTGTTAAAATTAGCCTACAACTTTAAATTTGGGGGGAAACTTTGTGCTCTATAAGGGAAAGAGTGCTAATTTATGAATTACTGACATTTGAACTCTCTCTTACATGATATGTCTTCAAAATCCACAGTAGAAATAGAAATATGACTCTTGTTTCGTTATGAATGTTTCCAGAAAGGAAGGCCAGACCGAAAGAAAACATTTCTCCTTCAATTAAGAAGGCTTTTAAGCCCTTTTGCCTGAATTTCATCAATGCCTCATCTTACCAAATCAATCATGTTGCTCTATTATTGTATTAAAATGTACTTTAATAACAAATGTTTGAAATCAGAAGTGACATTTTTCTAAGATGCATTACTAATAAAGTAACACGTATTTTCATCCTGTGTGAAACAGCTGGACCATGACGAGATCACATTAGCACTAATTAAAATGATATTTTTTGTGCAGTTTTTGCTAACCCAGCTTCATTGGACTCAAAAGGATTTTTGAAATCCATAATAAAGGCTATTATGTAATCTTACCATGATTCTTTTGAATCAGGCTACTGTCTAATTTCTCTGAAACAATATTTTCTTAAAACTCTCAATAAAATCAATATTAAGTTTTTACTCTTATAGCTCTTTTTTCAATATATGATCCTCATTTAATTAAAAAAAATTAAAGCTTTAATTTATTTTGCTTGATGAACAAGAAAAATATAATATTAAAGGCAACATTTTGCAATGTTTCTCTTTTTCCTCACTTTACTGGGTCCCTGTTGTTCCCAATGTATAATTTGCAAAACATATTGCTTCAATACTTACAACGAGAGAGGCGGCCCAGCTGTGGGAGGGAGAGGACAGCAGCCTCCAATATTACCATAATAATCTGCCTAGAGTCCCATGAGCCCTCTGGTATATACAATTCTCTGTACTGCAGGCCCCAGCTGGAGAACATTCTCTTGACATGTATGCCAACCTTTGCCTGCAGGCAAAATAAAAAAAAGGCAGAGAAGTAATCATGAAAATAAAAAATCTTGTCAACTGCATTAGGATGCAGTTCCCATGTTTTTGCTCACGTAGGCAGGCATTGTGCTAACAAAATGATATGAGACTTTAAAAGACTGCAGCTGGTATGTATTTAGATCTTTTTAAAAAATGTGCTATGCTAATTCTGCAATCCTAAAATTGGGGGAGGGGAGAAGGGGCCTGTGGGCAGTGATAGTTTAGTTATTACTGTCAATGTACATGACAACTTTATTTACCAACTATTACTTGGAAGATTGCTTATTATAGGAACAAGGAGTAGCATTACAGTATTGAGGTTAATCACGGATAAAACTTTCAAACAAATATTATTTATGCTCCTTGGCAAATGAATAGATGAGGAACTTGTGCTGTTGCTAATAAACATCCTTTATAAATAATCCCACAAAATTAATGTTATTATATCTTCCCCTAAAAATTCTATGTCAAGTCAAAGAAATTTTATTCACCTTTAAAATAATAAGGTAAAATGATCCAAAGTCCTTTTCGAACAAAACATGTATGTTTTGAAACCAAAAATTCAGACTAGGTTCTTCTTGAGTTTTACTTTAAAAGCCAATAAAACTCAACGGGCTTAGAACAGTCTATAATTAATGTTGAAAAATCTGATATCCTTGGTATAGCATTAAAGTTTCCCAAACTTCATTTGTTGAAACAAGAGTCCTCTGAAAATAAATTCATTCAGAATATTTCTGCAGTCACACACATGCTAAGCATTTTTATTTGGGTGACGTCAGACTGTATAAATAATCCAAACAGGTAAGAAAATGCCTTTCTACATATAGGGTATTATCTTCTTTGTCAAATTTATTTTCCAAATACTACACAGACTGGAAGAGGGCAGTATAGTGTTATATTAGCTCTTAACCATGTCTGTTTGCTAGGAAATGTTCAATTTTATTGTCCAGCATGATTTTGGTAAGTCTCTCTACTATGCAGATTAAGAGACAGATTTAGACCATCGAGAGTTTAAAGGGTAAAGTGGGGTGTCACTTATAAGGACAGGATATACAAACAGGGTTTGTGGTTACATGTTTATGTGACTCTTTAATAAATGTCAGTCTCTCCCACCAAATGTAAACTACATGAGGGCAGGATCATGGAAAGTTTATCCACCATTTCATATCAAGTATCTGGCATGTGCTAGGTGTTTGTTGAAAGAATGAGTACATGTACTTAATTATTCATTCATTCAACAATTTTTTACTGAGGCACAGGATGTATAGCAATGCATAAAGCTAAAGAAAATCCCTGTTTTCATGGCACAGGTGAAGACAGATAATAGATAAGAAAAATAAGTAAAATATATATAGTGTGTTTGATGATGATAAATACTTAGGAGAAAATTTAGCTGGGAAAGAGGACAGAGAGTGTGTCTGGGTGGGAGACAGTTATTTTAGAAAGGGTAGCCAAGGGAGCCTTCCCCCATGCCCTGCCCTTGAATGAAAGTG
Organism: Pteropus vampyrus; assembly: GCF_000151845.1. NCBI lineage: Eukaryota > Metazoa > Chordata > Mammalia > Chiroptera > Pteropodidae > Pteropus > Pteropus vampyrus. The sequence continues at coordinate 658,405 of NW_011888802.1, read as the reverse complement.
TGAACTAGTTCTTCACTGGGTAAAACTGAAGAGCTCTCAGGTAAAAATTCAAGAAAAAGGAAAAGAAAGTAAAAAAAAAAAAAGTCAAAATGATGACTCTTTCATCATTTATGTAAATACCTGTATATCCCATGAAATTATAAGCCCCTCAAAACAGAGATAGCAACTCTTTTTGGGATCTTATCTCCAGCATTTGGCACAGTAAATGATCTAGCAATTATGCTGAATTGACTTGGATTCCAATTAAAAACAACAACAACAACAACAACAACAAAACAGAAGGGAGTGGTAAAATAGCCAAGAGTGAAAGAGAACCACCCAGCACATTCTGGATGGCCAGAGGGTAGTAGAGTGAGGCTGAGCATACACCATTATGAGGCATTTAGCTTGATGCTGCCTAAAGCTTCCTACATTCAGCTGCCCAGCCCAGAGATGACCACCTTTGATCCCAAGAGAAAATAAAGCAAGTTTATAGAGAATTCTGCACATGTACCATTACAACTAGGGAAATTAATCAATGCCTTTGCCCTACTGCTGAGGTTCACATTGGGATCACTTTCATTTAAGAAAAAGAACATACTTATGTCACTCTTATGAGAGTGGCCTCGAAGGGGAAGTTCATACTTCTTTGTATCCATATCTTCAGTGGAAGTGGACACATGTGAATAGCAAATCACTGAGGTACTTGGGTAGATGCTGCCTGGAGAGGTCAAATGATGCAGTGACATAAAACATGAGTTAAAAGAACATTGCATTCTCTACAGAATTAGGATAATGGATTACTGGAGACAGGATGGGGGCTCTAGAGAAAATAATTAGTAACAGTAAGAAACAGATGCAAGAGGCACTGTAATACAAAGAAGATGAGACAAGTACAGCCCAAAGTTGTGGAAGAATATGCAGATGGCAAAGCAAGAAAAAGTTACATTTAATACTTAGCACTAGACCTATTGATTAGGAGCTAAGGTGAGAGATAAAGAGAGATTGAGCAATTGAGAGACTGGGAGAAAGAGAGAGAGGAAGGCAGGGGGAGAGATTGAGAGACAGAGACAAAGACAGAGACAGTGAGATAGACAGAGATGTTTATTTGTACCTCATCATTTGTTTACATGTTCCAGAAGTCTCTTGCACAAGACAAGATGGTTCAGAATAGATTTGGTGGACAAGGGCCTTATGGGGTTTGTGCTGCTTAGAACTCTAAAACCAGCAGATCTTAAAGTGGAGCAGTGATTAAAAAAGAAATTGAACTGCGTACCAAAACAAATTCTCTAAAGGCCAGTATGCATTTGTTAAAACCATCTGGTTTTATGTGATATATTTTCAAGGTGCTATTTTAAGAAGAATAATTCCATTTTAGCCTATGATAAAATATGTACCCATACCATTTTTTAAAAGGAAAAATAGAAACCAAACTAAAATGTTACTTGTTTAGTTAAAGGAGCATATCACATACCTATTGAAACCAAGATTGGTTCCAAAGCATTTGCAGAGTACAAAATGCAGAACTAAAATTGCTTGAGTAAAAAAAATTTTTAATAAGACAATTCGGCCCCATCCCCAGAATCTCTTGCAGCACCCCCTTGCTCTTTTAGAAGACTACTTGATCATCCTGATGCTTATATGCTACCAAATGCCTTTCAGGAAGATACTCCATTCAGTCTTGCCCTCCCTAAGAGCATCTTCTAATTCAGATCTCAATCACACCATCAAAACCTACTAGTTCTGTGTTCCATTGCTTCAGGCTGTTCCAATTAATGGTTCCTAACAAAAATTCAGTGGACTTCAAACCACAATGTGTAAGTAGCAGCTCCCTCTACCCTGTTTAATTTCTTAATGATTAAGCTAGATTTCTCTTTCATCTTTTTCTATAGCCATTCTCTTCTAAATTTGTTCTCAATTCAGACACCATTGTACAAGTACATTAGTCCTTTGTCCACCATGTAACTGGGCACTCTCCCTAACTCAGGCTAGCCATGTATTCACAGGACTCAGAGCTTGTATTTCTGTTTGATTAGACCTAAGTGAACCAAGCAATATTAAACAAAAATAGCAGAATAAGACAATATTAAAGTGCAAGCCAATCAATTGTCTGACTTCATATTTAAAAGTTATTTGGAGGACCTAACCACATGGCCTCCAGACTTCATGATAGCAATATGCTGCTATTGCTTTCCAAATTTTAGTCTTTGGATCATGTTCTCCCTCAAATAAATCAAATAACTGAAAATTAAGAATACCATGTGGTATTAAGAAGTTTCACTATTTCTAGCTTTCCTTCACTTTCTCAGAATAGTGAATGTTTGTTCTTTTGTTTTTGTCTTTTAAGTGAAGAAAAGCAAACATTTCCTATCATTTTTCTTTCTGATGACTTCACTCTTCTAAGAAATCTTTAAGAAGCCACTATTATAATACACTGGGGAAACTTGTTTTGGCTTTGTAAGTTGACTTTTTAAAAAAAACTCTGAAGACTTCTTTTTCTAATTTTTCCAGAAGCGAAAGGTCATCGGTGGAGTTGGCAACACAGGAACTATCATTTGCCTAAGGAAACGAAAGGTCCGAATTCTATATGAAATTTTAACATCTTAGTTAGTTTCCAAGTAGCTCAACCCCATAGGGTTGGCAGCTCTTGGACTCAGCCTGCAGACTTTGGAAGAAAAATAACAATTACAAGCACTGAATAAGAGAAAATTTTTAAATAAAAAAAGGGAGGGTTCCCTTAAATTGTTTTTTCACTTTGGTTTTTTTTTTTTTTTGAAATATTGCCTACATTTTTGTTGCGTGAATTTTTTTGTGTGTGGCTTGAACAGTTAGTCTTATTTTGGTTTATTTAAATATTATTACATTTATATGAATCACATATTCAAATTTCGTTATCCATAGAAAAAGTAGTCAGTAAATATTTGTTGAATTGAATGAAATGGGCTCATATTATAATGTTATTGAGGAATAAACTTGACTTAAATTAGGCTAACTCATCTGTATCAGTCTTTTACTGTAAGTAGATAGATACTCTTTCTAAGAAACAATATCTAAGAATCTACATGGTTTTCAGTATGACCCATGGTCTGTTAATTCAAAAGAAAAAAAAAAGTAGGTATATCTTCTGTATGGTCTCTTCTTAAACTTGTGTCTTTCTAAAGATGTGGGCAGTGTCTGCATTATAATGCTAAAATCTAAATAAATTCTCATGGCACTGGCAGCCAGAGTCAGCACTACCCCTCAGTTCCCCTGTGGGCAACAGTCTTTCAGCAGGCTCCCTGGTTGCACAGCTTTGGAAGTTGGCAGAGTCCCCATGGGTGAACAGCTGCAAAGGAAAGTTTAAGCTGGAGAAAATTCAATCTCTCTGCACTGGAGGAAAAAAAGAGATAATAACTCTGCATACATGGGAGCTCTTTTTCTGCCCTATTTCTCAGTTTATCTTAGGCTTTTTGTATATTCTTTGCAAAATATAGTTACGTGTTCAAGTTATTATATTGTAAGAATAAGACACCATGTATTCATTAGATAATGATCTGATTAAATACTGAGTGAGTTGGTAAAAAACCATTGAAGCCAAACACTCAATTAACATTCATTCTACAAGCAGATCATGAGTTGTCCAAATGTTTGGTCATGTGCTCAGGGTATAGTTTTGAACAAGATTTGAGCTTACAGTTTAATAGGAGAGATGAAAAATTAAGCAATTTAACAAAAAAGTGTGACAAGATGTTGTAAAATGAGCTTTAAAAATGTAGAAAGGAAGGAGACAAACGATATTATCATGAGAGATCATACAAAACAAAGAACCAAGTGAAGCAAAGCGAAGAATCTCTATTGATGTTTTCAAAATCTGTTTAAGTGAAATAGAGAGGAAACAAGAGTCTTATAAGAAACCCTTCTCACCTAGATGTAGTTTTCCATCTACTGTAAATCTATCCTCTGTCATTGGGCAACAGAAAACTTCCTGCTGTACTTGAACGTATGTTCTCGGCAAAGCTAACAGGTGATACAGCAACAATATGTAAATTAACCAAGAGAAATAGAGTACAAAGGCTATATTTGAAATTCTATGTGCAGAGCTAGTCTTCCAGTGACCTTACTGCAGAAAAGCAAACATTTCCACCTCAGAGAAGGAGCAAAACACATACCCAAATAATCCATGCTTCTCCATCTTTTTTTGATCTGGAAGAAAACCCTCAGAGGGAGATAGACTATACAGTAAATGCTGCATCAGAAAGTCAAAATGGCATAGTGAATAGGAACATCAAAGTGTGTAATGTTGTGTAAAGATAACCTCCCTCACACATTTTAGATTATGCAAAATGATGACTATGAAATGCTTTTATTTTTTAATAAAGAAATTCACTCTATGTGCTATTGTATGTAGTAGGCCAATTCTGTCTTTTTTGATTAAAGACCTTTCAGAGGCCCAAACCTAGTTATTATTGCATTTTTATGTTTCATATCACTTCTACATTTTGAACCAAATTCTAAATTGGCTGTAAGAGTTGAAGTGAAGAAAATGAGAGCCTCCTTTTCTTTCCTCTACATAATGGCCAACACTTCCATAGCCTTAGCCAATGTACACAAATCAAGTAAGGCACAGGAGAAAGAAAATGGACTTTGTAGTTAGAAAGACATAGGTTTAAAGCCAACTTCTAGTACTTATTGCCATGTGATCTTGAGTCTTATGCTTTAGTTTCTTAATTCATTAAATGGGATGAAAAATAACTACCTAATTCAGTAGTTGCAAGAATTAACTGAGATAATAGAGGGAATGTACCAAACACAGTGCATGGCACATGGTACACATGTTGGATGTGGTGGCAACTATTACACGGCTGATGCTTACAGAGTTTATTTTTCCTCTTTATCTACTTTTTCTTCCTCTTTCTAAGGCTGCTCTTGCTTATGATCATCATCCAGTAATTGGATTTCAAAATTAAGCATTTGGACTTTTTTTTTTTTTTAAGTTGAGCTAACTCCTTTAACATTTTATTGAAGTTATTTTAAAAGGTCTTTCTAAGTTCTTTATGAATACAGTTAAGATAATATCATCTAGAAGAATAAATTTAAGTTTAGATTTCATCAAACTTACAAACATCAAAGTAAGAAATAAAATGACTGCAATTTTCCAGAAAAGAAAACCACTAAAATGGTCCAGCAATTAACCAATCGATCATTCTAATACTCAGAGATGGTCTCTTCCATCAAAGACTGGGTGAGACCATGTTATTAAAGGGTTTTAGCAGGTCCTTGGACAGAGAACAAACTAAATGAGAAGCAATTTGAATTTGGCAGCAAAAGGATACAATAAGGCTCTGGGTAATCCCGCAATTTTCTAACAACACACGAAAGAGGTTTGCAGATAATATAATTGGCATTTTACCAGGCAACCTAGGATATATTCCTACAAATGAGTGTTGACCTTAAAAAAAGCAACCTCTGAAATTATAAACCTATAAATCTATATAAACCAACAAGGTTACCATTATGTCTTACTCTCTGGTGATTAAGTCCACTTCTAAATCCAAATAAAAATCAATTTTGTCACAGCAGAGTCACATTTCAGTCATCATCTAAAATCTAGATATCTATTTTGTTTATCAATTTTACCCAGTAGATTTAATTGCCAACAAATGTTGGCCATTTCCAGAAATCAAAGCCATCCTAAAAGGAACAAGATGAGAATTCACTGACGATATGTAAAATAATATAATGAAGGCACGTTCTGGAAGAATTCTATCAAGACAAGTTAGGAAGTCATGTAAATTCTACCTAGATGATTGACTATCTTCCAGAGCACAATACTTGGTAATATAAGTTTTAGGGTGTTTGTTGAAAAAAAAGTAAAACTGTCAGATAAACTTTGCTCCTGTTGTTTTCCTGCATCTCCTTCCTACACCTGTAGAAAGGAAGGAATTTTATCCTGTGATAGATGTTCCCTTCCTGCTCTGCTCCATGCTTGCTCTTCATCAGCGTGGTGGTTATACTGCAGTTTCTGTGCCATGGAGCCAAGTCAGCTTTCTAAGGGAACAGCAGCCAGCTGAGGAACAGAGGTAGCCATCTGCAAAAAGCTCATCTGTCTGGGGGAATGGATATTTATTGTCAGTTGAGTTGGGAATGAATCACAACATATACCGATGGTGGTGGCAATGTTATTCATATAATATTTAATACGTTTATGTAATTGGACCAAGTTTTGCTAGGACTTGTTACAATAAAAAACAAATATTTCTTTAAAAGCAGGGCATCCAGCTGGAGGATGTAGACTGTTTATATAACGTTGGTGAATACAGAGCCACAGGAGTCTAAAGCCAAAACAAAAATAAGCTTGAGCAGTTAAAAGTGCAGCAGCCAAAAAAGGGGCTGAGTGGGCAACAACAAAAACAGGAAATCTGTAAAAGATCATCTTTCACTCAGTCGTTCAATTCACAAAGGTCTACTGAGCAATCCCTATTGCAAAATTATTGCGCTGGTCTCTTTCATTGCTTTTTTTCCCACCAAAGATTCATTTTGTTTTAATTAATTGCATATATCTTTGACTTGATTTTTGCTTCTCAAAAAATTTGTCTTGAATATAAATACCAGTTCTCACAATATTGTTTCTCCATTACAGTACTTGACACAGTGCTTTGTATTCTAGTTCTTACCAGTTTTTTTTAAGTGTTTGCCAGATATCGGAATGTGATAGATGAAAAAAGTAATGTATCTTAAGTAAAAAGACAGAGATGCCAATCTTGCTCTTCTACCCATTGTATAATTTGGGTAAGGTATCTAAGCATTCCAAACTAAGTTCTTCAAATCCAATGTGAGGATAAATATGCAAAAGTACACCAGCAACAACCAATTCAAAGGTACAAGGCGAAAAAAACCATATTGAAACTTTAAATAATCATTAGTTACCAAGAAATGATCTAATTCAAAACATGTGTGATTTATGTAGATAAAAACTATGAGGATCTATTGAGAAATATAAAGAAAATATAAGAAAATAAGAGAATTGCTTTTTCTGGTAGGAATATCAATTCTTCGTAAATTATTTTATCAGCCATCAAAACTCTTTAAAGACTCTCAATTTGTTTTTAGGATAACTTAATAAAATGATTTTAAGGTTCATTGAAAGAGTAAATAAGTAAAAATAGGTAAGAAACTTTTGGAAAAAAAGAGTTTTGAGGAAGCTGCCCTACCAGTTATGATAAAACATTAAAAAGTTAAAATCACTAAAATACTTTTATACCAAAACAAATATGAAATATGTTAATCAATATTAATTCTAGGTAGTGAGAATGTGAATGATTATTATATTATCCTTTGGCTTTTTTAAAATTAAATTTTCAAATATAATTCAAAAGGATTGAAAAATTATATAATTATCATTTAGAGAATAAATGGATGAATCTATGTAGATAGCCCACATAAACCTTAGCATATTTAAAAATTTAATATGTGAAGCATCATAAAACAATGAAGGAATGAAATATTCAAATTATATCACTGAGAAAACTAACTTTGTATGTAGAAACGGGTATTTAGATTACTCATTCCATATACAGTGAAATACATTTTAAGTTGCTTTCTGAAATTTGTGTAAAAATAAAACTATTTTAAAATACAAGAAAATTAAAAAGACTATCTCATTTTTGAAGGAAGCCATGCTTGCTAGCCATAAAACTAATGGGAGAACTAAGAAAACTTTCAATATATTTTAAATAGTTTTATATTTCGACTTTCCGTTTGTCAAATATATAAAGTTAAAAGACAAAACATATTTGGAAAGATATATGCCATGATATTATGAAGGAATATTCTCAAAATGTTAAGAATTCACAGAAATTGATGAATGAAAACATTCTCTAAGAATCAACAATAATATGAGAAGTGAATATTGTAAAAATAATTAAAGAGGGACATTAGACTGAGGTGGCTCTAAAGCCTTGGCAGCCTACGTAAACGAACTGAATGAAACCTAAGCCAGAATCAATGTCTCAAGGTTAAGAAATCAAAACTTAAGATGAACCAATCACAAACAGCCAAGTAAGCTTTCCCAAATAAGGGAACCTTAAGCTAGAGCCAATCAAATCATTTTCTTGCTTTTTTTCCATGTCATCTCTATAAAAACCTTTCTCTTAGCTCCTGCTGCTGGAGCATTCCTATTTTTGGTTTGGCACTGCACATTTTGAATCCATGTTGCTCAAATAAACTCTTCAGAATTTAATGTGCCTTAGTTTATTTTTTAATGATACAAATTTGTGGACGAGGAATTTCATGCTTCTGATAAAAATGAGAAAAATGATTCCACTTCATTAGTCATTTAAAAAATGTAAATCGAAATAACAATAAGATATCATTTTCACATAGTGAGTAACCATTGTTAATTATCTTGGTAAGGGGGCAGGAACACACACATCTTCCTACAGTATATGTGGGCATATAAACTAATTCTAATGATCCATTCCTAAAGAAATGGTCAGAAATGTGGCAAAAAATTTATATACAAAGATGGTCTTTGCAGTACTATCCACCATAGCAAAAAACTCTTCAACAGTGAGAAAATGACTAATTAAATTATGGTAGATACATAATGGAATTCTCATCATTATTTTTAAATGTAATCATAGATGTACATCTTTTGACAAAGAAAGGCAGTCACGATATATTGTTTAGTATATCAACCATATAAAGATATTCATATAAAAAATGACTGCAAAGTGTTGCTCCAAAATATGAATAGTGCTTATTCCTCTGTTGGCAGAGTTACAGGTGAGGATGCAGGTCCAACTCTTGTATAAAGAAGTAAAACTGAGCATTAATAGTTTGTGGCTATATAGAGGCTTCATACTTCAGGGACCCCAGCTCCTTTCACTTTGTGTCTCCAATATCCCTATCATAGTTCTCATCTTCTTGAAGTTGCCTTCATTCACATCAAACAGGGCTCAGCCCTGAATTTGCAATCCAGATAGCAAGAAGAAAGACAGGGGAAACGTGAGGGCTACTCGCCTTCTTTTAAGGATACAACTCCAAGATTCCATACATCACATTCATTTTTTATCTCACTGGCTAGAGCTTAATCACAAGGTCACATTTGGGTACAAGTCATAAATTGGATGATTTTGTAACTAATTCAAAATCTTATTACTGTATAAAAAGAAATAATAGAATATTAGGAGGTGATTTCTGTCATGGTCCACCTCTTTGGCCACCCAAAGATCCAGATGTTCCTTTCTTTACATACATAGAACATGTTCATCCATTTACCAAAAAGGACAATCCCAAAATTTAATCTAGTTATTAAATGGAGTTTAAAGTCCAGAAATTCTGGGAGATGCCCTGCATTCACAGTACTCTTCATCACATTGATATATGGTTCCTCTTAATCTGACATCTTATAAAATAAAACACAAGCTATCTGCCCTCCAACCCAACACACATATTATACAACGACGGTATAGAAACACAATAACTGCATTAAAACTCTTGTTCATACAATTGCTCCAAAGAAAGTAAAATACTTAGGTACAAACTTAACAAAACATTTTTACAATCTGTATGATTAAAATGATGACATGCTCATGAAAGAAATCAAAAGAGACTTAAATAAATGGAGAGGTAGGCTATGTTCATGGATTGAAAGACTCAACATAACAAGGATGTCGATTATTCCCAGATTGATCTATAAGCTTAATGGTCTTACCAAAATTCTAGTGAGGCAATTTTTGTCTATGTTTTTGTGGACATAGACAAGCTTATTCTAAAATTTTAAATGGAAAAACAAAGGTGCTAGAATAGCTAATACATTCTTGAAAAATAAAAATAAAATGGGAGGGATCATTCTATCCAATATTATGGCTTACAATATAGCCATATAATCAATTTGTATAGTATTGGTAGAGGGATAGACACATAGATGAATGGAATAGAAGAGAGAATTTAGAAATACACCCACAAAATAGGCCCAACTCATTTTTGACAAAAACACAAAAGCAATTCAATGGAAGAAGAATCACAGACTTAAATGTAAAATAGAAAACTATAAAACTTTAGAGAAAACATAGGATAAAATCTTCAAGATCTAGGGTTAGGCAAAGAGTTCTTAAACTTGACATCAAACTAAGATCCCTAAAAGGAAAAATTGATTTTAGACCTCGACAAAACTTTTGTTCTGTGAGAGGCCCTGTTAAAAGGATAAAAAGACAAGGTGCAAAATAGAAAAAAATATTTGCAAAACACAAATCATATAAAGAACTAGTCTCAAAAATATACAAGAGACTCTCAAACTCAACAACCAAAAGACCAAACCAAAAATAGGCAAAAAGCATGAATGAATATTTCACCAAAGAGAATATATATGTGACAAATAAACACATGGAAAGAAGTCCAACATCATTAGTCATTGGCGAAGTGCAAATGAATATCTCGAGCCACAATGAGATATTACTGCACACATATCAGAATATCTAAAATAAAAAATGACAATACCAAATGCTTAAGAGGATGTAGAGAAACTGGATTATTCGCACATTGTTAGTAGGAATGTAAAATGGCATAGTCACTCTGGAAAATGATTTGGGAGTTTCTAATAAAACTAAATTTGCAACAAAACTACTGTATGATATGGCAATTGTACTCTTGAGCATTAACCCCAGCAAAATGAAAATTTATGCTCACACAAAATCCTGTACACAAATATTTGTAGCAGCTTTGTTTATAATAGCCCCAAACTGGAATAAGCCCAGATATACTGGAAGAGGTGAATGGTTAAACAAATGGTGGTACCACCATACCGTGGACCACTGTTAAGGAATAAAAAGAAACAGATCCCTGATATATGAGAAACTTAGATGAATCTCCAGAGAACTATGCTGAGTGGATAGTCAATCCCAAAATGTTAGATACTGTATAATTTCACTTATATAACATTCTAGAAATGACAAAGTAATAGAAATGAAGAATAAGTTAGTGTTGCCAGAGGTTATGAATGGGGGGTGTTTTTAATGTTTATGGCAGCTGTATTGATGATAACCAAAATCTGAAAACAACTCAAATGTTTATCAACAGAAGAATGAATGAACAAATTGAAGTATACCCATACAAATAGAACAGTACTCCAAAATGACAAAAAAAAGGGAATACTGCTATGCACATCATGGACCTCAAAAGTATTGTTAAGTGAAAGAAGTCACACATCTACCTAAATGAAATAGAAACCAGATTCCATTTACATGAAGTCCAATTAATTGATAGAAAAGTACGGAGTGGGCATGGGAGCAGGGGAGATGGAGTAGAAAGTGGTATGTGAGAACTTTCTGAAAATGATTGAATTATCTATATCATTTTGGGAGCAATGGTTACATAGGTCTACAGAATTGTCAAACTCACTGAATTGAATGTGTAAAATCTATGCTTTTATATTATGTTAATTATAAATCCATTTTTTTTCAATGTAAGTAGGTTAAATTGAACAGTCTTTATATGACTCGCCTTGATGTGTCCATATCACTCTAAGAATCTAGGATTGCTGCCTTCCTAAGCTTACAATTGAATTGGTTAACTTCATCTCACAGCCCTTGAGATATTCATTTACTCAGTAAACATTACTTGAATCCCTACTATGTGCCAGACACTATTGTAGGCATTTTCTTTCCTCCCCTGCTATTTCAAGATCGGTGGAATCTGGAGAGAGAACTTGTTCAGAAACTGTATCCTGGCTGTCCTGACCCAAATCATTCTCCCAAATCTAGAAAGAAAGACTGAAGACATCAAAAGAGCAGAAATAGAGGTCTGGCAGGAACACATTACTTCAGGTCCTCTTGTTGTGACTAGTGACTAGTGACTAGACACATGTCATTAACTAACTATATTGCCACTTCTGTAGCATATGCAATGGCTGAGCACTTCTGTTAGCCTTGTGGACTTTTTAAGATGCAATAGATCCTGCACAGGACTCCCAGGATGGAGAAGAATGTTAAAGATGCCAGATTCTGACCTAGAAAGAATGACATTTCAAAAGCTTCTTTGCCTCTTCTCCTCTCTCACCCTTTTATTTTCTTTTGATTTTTTTTTCCTTTACAAAACAGGCTTGCATTCAACCTCTCATTCCCTGCTTCATATTTAAAATATTTTAAATATCATAAAATAGAATCTTATTTAAAGTTGTAAATGTCCTTTACAGGGTTTTACTCCTCTAAAAGGAAGCACTGACAAAAGAACACAATTTCTTAATAAGTAAAACCATATTAGGAGGGTCCTACTGTGAAAAGAAGGCACAAAATATGAATTTTGAAAATAAGACAAATCAAGGAAAGTACACATGAGGAGAAATGGTGACCTTCTGTCAAAGCTTAAAATGAAAAGTTAAAAGGGTAAAACTATTAATATCATTGTACACAATAAGTCATGAGCTGGGACTGTAGCAAAAATGATACATTCACATAGCATGTGATAGAAATTCTAGGTTTTAAAACCAGAGATAATATTTAACAGCAAACCGTCAATGAAAAATATGAGCCTAATACTATCAGCAATTTCAATGGGTAGATGTGAAATTAGATATAATTAAAGTGTCAGAAAATAAACTTCAAGGAAAAAAAGAACATGTCAAGACATTATTACAAGCAGTAGTTTCTTAATATTTGGCTTATTCACATATTTGGGAGGTAAGCATTCTCATGGAACACAGCACAAGGTCTTAATGACTTGCTGTGATCATTAGACAGTAAGCGAATCATGAATAGAGCCTAGATTTTCTAGCTCTTGGTGTAGTGGCCTGGCTCCAGACCAAAGAAATATCCCTGTACTTTAAGAGATACCTCTGCATTTAAGAGTTCTCTAAATTATTTCATGGATCGCTTCTAGCTAACAGCAGCTTAAATAGTACTTCCCATTGTATCAAACTAGCAGCTCTTTTAAGCAATACATGCTTAATCTTCGTTGTGTATTTCTCATTTGACTCAAAGGAGATCATTTAATATTGAATTTTTAAAATAATTTTGTGCTGTTAGGCTCCATGCTATGAATTCAAAAAAGATAAATAGGCATATTATTTTTTAAAGAAAAAAATCAGAAGCTTATATTTTAATATGTAGAATACAATAAAGCCATTCTCAGATCAAATTGATTCATGGATTAGTTGTTGTAGATAATCATCCAAAGAGCTCAGAGACCCCCAAATCATTCTATAGGAGGCAAACCGTCGGTTTCTTCAGAATCCACTCGCTTGTGCCCAGCAGGAGACCATGCCCTAAATAGGGACAGAAAGCTTGCCTTAATAAACTCAATATTTCATATAAACCAAAGATGGGATTATTTAATTTAACAAGAAACAAGCATTACAATAATATAGGAAGGTAGCACAGCCAGCACTGTTGTTACCACTCATATTACTAAACAGAATTCTGGTCCATGTCAAATAGTGCCAGCCTGTAACACAGGTAGCGTAATTTTGAAACTGATAGACCATGGAAGATGCCACTGAATGGGGAAATCCTACCCAGATTAATTTCGTCTGTCCCTAAGGGTTCTTATTTTTCTCTCTTATCTGTAAACATAGTAAGTATTAAGAATTATCATCCAGAAGTTGGTTTATTAGCATTTGTGACAGAAATCCACATAATGTCAACAAAGTACATAAATCCACCAAAATTGTTCATGTGGGTAATTTAGGAAGAAAGGAGGGAGCTACAATAATAACAAAGTATCATTCATATAGATGTGAATTGGTTCAACACTTGCATTTTGGCTTAAGAGAATAATCTATTTTTATTGATTATCGAGAAATAATCAATTTCTAGTAATTTTCTACTTTAAAAGTCCATATTTTATAAAGTTTTAGTAAGAATTGAAAAATAAAGCTACATAAGAATGGCCAGAAATTGAAAGCACTTTTTTTAAAAAGTGTTTTTCATCTATAATTTCAAAAAAAAAAAAATGGACATACTTCAGCTTTGTTAGTAAATTAGCATGCACACTCCACAAAGCACACAATAGGAGTAGAATAACAACATTGAAGGTAGAGGAAGGCAGCGGTAACATTTACATATAAGATGCTTAAAACACCCTGTCCAAGAAGTCTTCCTGGATTAATTCTAACTCAGGTTAATTTTTTTAGCATCCCATCAACATTTAGATTAGTCTATAAAAGCTGTGACCATGGCAAAATATCTAAATACATGCTTTCTTTCTAATAGAAAAGGCAAGGTTTTGATACGAGAGACCGAAGTTTGAATCCTGCTTTGCCTCTAATAAGCTGTGTGATTCTAAATGACTGACTTTTCTGAGGTTCAGTTTTCCAATCTGTAAACAGAGAAAATAATACTTGCTTCAGAGGCTTGTTGTACGGCTTATTTGAGACAACATGAAAATTACCTAGTCCTTGGTAGGAAGTAGATACTCCATAAATGGTAGTTCTCTCTCTTTTCCCCTCAGGCTAGTGATCAAGGTTTCTATAACTTTCATGATTTCTCCACAATTTAAAGAATTCTACATGCAATGGGCACTCAATAATTGCTGAGTGATAACATCAAAATATCTCAGCAAGACTATGATTATGCAGGTTTTCATCACCACTACCTCCACCTAAACTGAATTTCTAAAACATGATTACAACTATAGACCCACAAAAAGGATTAATGGTCAATTAAAGAGCAGTAGATATTTATTGCTTATATTGAAATACATTTTAATGGTTCTAAAAAAAAATCTCTGAATTGGTTACATAAGATCGAGAGCTCTCTCTCTTCTTCTTATATCTAAGTTAAATAATGCCCAAACATACCAGCATACAGGAGGCTAACAATAGAATTCCATATTGATTTGTTGGTTCAAAACACATAAAAAGCAATCTTATGGAGAGCTTGATGATGTTAATAGTTTGCCTAATCACATCATTTGGAATACAACACTTTCTCTATTTTAAAATGAGTGTAAAAAAAATCAATATTCTCTCCCTGCTTTGTATGCTGCCACCATGTGATGTACTCATAATTTTCTAACAGCAATTTCAAATCGAAATTGCATCAAAGTGTCACCTACATTGGCTTCATTCGGACTTGCCACGAGATTATTGTTACAATATGAACTACATTTGCATAGCATTAAAATACAGCAGAAAAAGTTGCCACTGTGCATGCTAAATAGTCATTTTTTTTTCTAAACTTAAATATCTCAGGTGGCTCACTTTTATTCCCCTAAGGGCATTTTTTGACATTAAGGCTATACTTGCATCCAGGCAAGTATTTGCAAAAACTCAAATCAACGATACCTTTCCTTACTGTGATACTGTCTCTTTTTCTATGTGTTTCAAGCTGCAAGGCTGCCATGAAGGCTGAATCTTTATGAGTTCACACTCTCCTGCTGTTTCTCTTTCACCTCAAGTCAGCCTCCCATGTTGCAAAGGGCATGTGCTAATGATCCAAGTCACAAGTGAGTATATAAAAGATAAAATGAAAAGGCTATAACCACATTAATGAAATGGACAAGGAAGGTTTTAAACAGGAAGTCTACCAGGCTTTGAGTAGTAACCCTGTTATCATTCACAGTAGCTCTTCTGCTCCTTACCTATACCCTGCTTGTTTCAGGACCACAAGCTCACAGATGCTGCTAGCATGAGATAGCACCGAAGCCCATACATGAAAATTGTTATTCATAAAATGCATGGTTCTATTTTAAACCACACCTCTGACTGCAGGTAGGTGTTTACGTAAAGGTAGGTCATTGAGAGTCAATGCAAATGAAGGCAATTCTCTGGCAGAGAAAAAAATTAACTTAGAAAACTTGGTGGGCATTGGTCTTTCTCAAAGCAGCACCAGTGGTGCTCTTTAGGATGCATTCCCGTCACCCAGGTGCTGAGCCAAGGCCTCCAGATTGATGACTGAGAGTTGAGTTTCTCCCAGTAGACTGCTCACATGGTGTCTTCCACTGCCTCTGGGCTAACATCATTGTAAATGAAAATACCAAAGGTTACAGTAAAAGACACAGGATACACTGTATAATGTGGTAATTATATTGCTAGTCACTCTTCTACCTTGAGTCACATTCACTAGAAACTGTCAAACACAAATCACATTAGGGGAGATACAACCCCTAACTTACCCTGTCTTATGAGCACTTTCAAGTCATGGAAAATACGGGGTTTAATGCCTGAGTCTCTGGGGAACCTGGGTCTTAAGTTCTATAGAGAATGTAACCTCTTTCCTCTAGCCTCAGTGGCTCTCAGCTAAGATAAAGAGATTGCTCTTGCTCACAAATTCCAACTTGAAATTGAAAGTGGGGGCAATCCTCTTTGAAGATTTCTCAACTGGCTCTAGACCACTGGTTCTCAAACTTAGCTCATATCTAGAATCAAGTAGGAAGTTTTAAAAAAATACAGAGGCCTTACATTCCATCTTTAGATAGTCTGATTTACTTGGTATAAGGTGTCTGGGTAAAGACTTACTAGACGATTCAATTGTACAGATAAGTTCAAGAGTCACTATTCTAGACCAGTGGTCCTCAAAATGTAATGTGCATGTGACTCACCTGGGTGTCTAGTTAAAATGTAAGTTTGATTCAGTAGGTCTTGGGAGGGGTCTGAGACCCCACTTTACTGATAAGCTCTCAAGTAAAGCCAATGTTCCTGATCTGCAGACTGCGCTTTAAGTAGCAAGACTTTAGACCCATTGGTAATGCAGGCAATGAGATCATAAATTTCCTTAATCAATAACCTGAGACCATGTCTTTAATCACTGCAGTAACTCATTCTGGTGAATGTATAATAATAGTATATGCAAATGATATGTATTTACACCTGCATGCACTTGAAAAAGATACTGGATTATAATTGCCAGTCACTACATCTGGCACTAGATGTTATCTGGCTCTACGTATGATTCTGTTCTTCATCCAACTTGACATACCAAAGTATTTATTTTGATATCAGGCAGATGTTTTAACTTGTAGTTCTACTATATTAAAAATGTACACTTAACCTAAAAAAATGCTACCGAGAGTCATCATAAATGCAAAGGTATTAATTTTGTGGTAATATAATCTATCCCACTGCCTTTTGAATTCTTGTTCTTATATGAATGACAAGTTCAACAGAATCGCCAAATGGATTTTATTTTTTATCCCCATTACTTTATCCCCACATTACAAGATTGGAAACAGGATTTTAAATGGCCTCTGCCTAGCAGAGTCAAATACCCTGCCCTACCTTAATGCTAAAATATATATAGAATATTTTATATCTATTAAAATATATAAAATAATTTTAAACAAAAGTCCATACAATACTTAGATCTAGAAGTGACAGCCTATGCTAGAATTGGGAAGATCTTTCTGCTATCTAAAACATCAAAGAAGTTGGATTAAGAACAGAAAATAGAGGGCTACTATGCTTCACCTCAATAATGATAGCTTAGTATGTGCCCTGTACTTGTTTTAAATACTATATATCCATTTATCTAAACATCTATCTATTTTTCTAGGTAGACAGATAGATGGTAGATAGATAGGTAGGTAGGTAGGATAGATTGATAGATAGATAGATAGATAGATAGATAGATAGATAGATAGATAGATAGATAGATAGATAGATGAAAGATAGATACATGAGTGAGTATATACTGATTAAATCCTCAAAGGAATCCTAGATGATAGATAACTTTACTATCTCCATTTTTTATCTGAAAAAAAAAAACTGAGATACAGTGAAGTTCAGTAACTTGCACAAGATCAAAGAGTTAAAAGTGTTGGAGGCAGGATTCAAATCCCTATTTTCAAAACCTAGACCTTTGTTTTTACCCATTCTGTTATAATGACTTTCAAAGAGAGAAAGGAGGCTGGAAGTTACCTTGATCTCTCCTCCACCCTCTACCCCTCACTCAGTAAAGGAGGTTCTGTAATATCCAGAATTCTGAGGAGTTGTCCTTGGTAGGTAGAAGTGATGCTTTTTGAGACAGTCAAATGGTTTACCTGCTTCCCCATCTCCAGTTTCCCTAATCCCTGTAGAATGCTTCAGTTCCAAGCGGAGAGGAATCAGAGAGGATTTAGTTGGCCACAGGATTTCTAAAACAATTGGTACCAGGAGTTCCCAGACAGACTGGAAGTGGGGAGAGGAGTAGCTCTTGGGTCCTGAAAAGCAGTAGAGTGATTACTCTGAGGGATTCTTAATCCAAGAGAAGAGAGTCAAAACAGAAGTGCTTGGTTCTCAGGAGTTCTGCCAAATGATGGATATAATAGAAGAATCCTCTGAGAATTGAGAGACTTTGTTTTCTCTGGAGCCTCTGGTGAATGTAGAACTTACAGAAGCTAAAGTCTGGATTGATTTTTGTGGTATGGGTATACTGCTAAGAGTACAAAAATACCAGAGAGAGATGCCAAGTTAATGGCTATTGCCAGAAAGAATTCTAAGACATGCTTGGAAAATTAAACTTAATGGTTTGAGGTCCTGTCCTGGTATCTAGGTGCTGAAAGTTATCAGAGTCAAAAATCAGTGGTCTTCCTACTGAAGTCAGGAATCAGCCATTGTGACAATATCTCACTGTGCCGTACAAATAGAAGCAGCATTCTCATTGAGTTAACAGTTCAATTTAGAAGCTAATGATAAAGATCATTCTAAAAGATAAAACACTAGACCCTTGGTAATTAAACACAGGAACTAGAGAAATGCTCACTATCATTGTTATTTTTAACAGTGTTCTGGAAATCTTAGCCAATGCAAAAATAGGAATAAAATAGTAATAAAAAAGATGTGTATATATGCATTGCAAAGGAAAGAAATAAGGAGAGAGAAAACTGTCCTCATTTGAAGATGGCAAATGATCAGAAGGAATCTATAAAAGAATAGAAAAACTATGGAAACTATTAAGACATTTCAGTAAATTAGTATATTTACTAAATAAAAATTTAAATCTGTGTATGCTGCAAACTATAAAATTAAATGGCAAATTAATTAGGGGAAAACATATAAAATAAGGACAAAAAAGTACTATAAGACTTCATATATAAAAAAGCTTTTACAAATGAATAACTTAAATAAACGTTTGTTAATAACATAGGCAAAATAAATAAACATAAACAATACAATTGAGTATGTAAGAATCTCTTAAATAAAAATTAAAATGTAAAATTTCAAATAAGAGACAACAATATCAATTTGCTAAAAATATTTTAAAAGATATAACATTTGTCAAAACCCATAGAATGTACAACACCAAGAGTACACCCTAATATAAAGTATGGACTTTAGTTGATCAATATGAGTCAATATACGTTCATTGATTGCAACAACTGTACCACTGCGGCGCAGGATGTCGACAGTGGAGGAGATTGTGCGTGTGTGGGAACAAGGGGTATATAAGAACTCCCTGTGCCTTCCATGCTTTCCACTCAATTTTCGTATGAACCTAATACTGCTCTAAGAAAAGCTTATTAATTGAAAGAAGACAAAAACACTCTTGCGCACCACTATGCAAAAGTAATTGGGCATCAGGAATTTTAAAGATATTGATACACGAGGAGCCTATAATTTTGCTTCTAGGAATAAATGTAATTTGTTTAGAATTAGCAAAGATTTTATGTATGAGGATGTTTAGTATTACTTTGTAATGATAAAAATAAACTACAAATAAACAAAACAAAACAGGACCTAAATGCCAATGAGCATTCCAAACTGAAGGAAGTGCAAAGTCACTGAGACAAAAGCAAGCCTGGAATATTTAACAATTTAAAATGCTCAAGGTAAAATCTATAAACAAAAGGAAGATGATATGGTTTTAATCTTAACTTTATAAAAATATAAACACATAATTGCTTCTTAAAAACTCTACGGATGGAGGATCCTCAAAAAATTAAAAATAGAACTACCAAATGATTCAATAATTCCACTTCTGGCAATATATTCAAAGGAAACGAAAACACTAACTCGAAAAGATTTCTGACCCCTATGTTCATAGCAGCATTATTTACAGTAGCCAAGACATGGAAACAACTTAAGTGTCCATAAGTGGATAAACAGGTAAAGGAGTTGTGGTATACACACACACATATACACACATATACATATATATACATATATATGTATATATAAACACATATACACACAATGGAATATTACTCAGCCATAAAAAAAGAGGAAATCTTACCATTTATAATAGCATAGACAGACCTCAAAGGCACTACGTTAAGTGAAATAAGTCAGACAAAAAAAAGATAAATACTGTACGATTTCACTTATACATGGAATCTTTAAAAAAAACTCATAGAAAAGGAGATTAGACTTGTGATTACTGAGATGGGGGTAGGGGAAGGGGAGAAAGGTGGCCAAAAGCACAAGCTTCCAGTTATAAGATAAATAAGTACTAGCAATGTAATGCACAACCTGATGACTGTAGCTTACTATATGATATATAAGAAAGTTAAGGGAGTAAATCTTAAAAGTTCCCATCACAAGGAGAATATTTTTCTCCTTTATTATCTTCGTCATTCTTTCCTTTTTATTGTGTCTAAATGAGAAGATGGATGTTTGCCAAATCTATTATGATAATCGTTTCAGAATACAAGTAAATAAACCATCATGCTGTATGCGTTAAACCTACATAGTGATGTATGTCAATTAATTCTCGATAAAATAGGAAGGAAAAAAGAAACAAAGAGTACTGGGCATGCGCCATCCAAAAATAAAAAACTATATAGAAGTTTACAAATACATTAACAATAGTATCTCTGGGTGGTGAGATTTTCATTGATTTTTACATTTTTTTTCTTTGTCTATTTTCTGAGTGTTCTTTAATAAACATATATTACATATAGAATTTAAACACAAAATAAACATTATTTTAAAAAATTATTACTCAAGTCTAGCTCAATATTTGAAAGTCAATCTAATTATCACATTAGCAGTTTGTAAAAAAAATAACTACATTCTTATATCAATTCATGCAGAAAAGTATTTGACAAAACTCAACATCTCTTCATTATAAAAACTCTCAACTATGACTAGAAGGGAACTTCTTTAATTTAATGAAAGGTATTTACAAAATAACTGCAGTTAACATCACACTTTATGGTAAAATACTGACTACTTTCTTAAGTATTCTGCCATATTTGTTAATGAGAACCAACCTAATATCTTACTACTCAAAGTGTGGTCTGGGGACCCATGGCGTGGTAGAAGTGCAGAATTTCAGGCCAAGTCATCGACTTACTGAACCAGAATCTACAGCTTAACAAGATCCCCAGACAGTCCATTTGCACCTTACAGTCAGAGAAGCCCTTGTGTCACGTACCAGAATAAGCTTTGAAGCTAGACAGCCTTGGCTTTCAATCTCATCTCCACTAGTGTGTGACTTTGGGTAGGTCATCTAACCTTTCTGGGTTTCGGAATCTTCCTCTAAAAAATGGACAAAATGATATCTCCCTTGCCAGGTTGTCATAAAGGTAAAGATAATGGAACTGGTGAAATCATGCTCCCAAATGTGCCAGTGTTATTAAGAATATTCTTTTAAGAAGCCTGAAATATACCTATTTCTTTTATAATAACCACAGCTTGCTAGTGAATAACAAGTACAAAGGTATAACTGTACAGAGAGAAAGCTAACATTACCCAAACTGATAGAAAAAAAGCAAAAACAAGAACTCAGGTCTCCTGAGTGCCAGACTATCACACAGTGTTTGACTTTGCTGGGCCTGCATCACAAAGTTCACAATCCCCCCACCTCCAAGTTGTTTCCTGAATTGCTCAGTTATATATTCCTGGACATAATATCACAGCCATAGGTAATATTAGTCTATGTGTATATAGACTTAGTATTGCTGTCATTTTTAAAGGCCAAATTGAGACCTAGGTAGGACATCTCCTTTTCAATCTACCTTATTTGTCTTTCCAAACTTTAAAAAAGGAAGTTCCTTATTTCAGTCTTATAGTTTGTTGATTTGCCAATTGGCCCCTTATATGCAGAAGGCAAGGAGAGACTGGAGAAAGAGGCAGACCACTTCAGCTTCGTAGGTGACAGGTTAAATAAGCAAGGGAAATTACTTATGGGGATTGTCTTCCACCCCCCGTCATCAGAACCTTAAAAGTATATAGGGGCCTAGATTGGATTCAGTTGTACAGTTCAGATGGTCTCAAAAAAATCTTATTCTCTCAAGACTGTCTTTGAAACAGCTCCCAGTATGAGAATGGTGAGCAGAATGTACATTCCAAGGATGGGGACAGGGTGAGGAGCTTCTGGTTGCCTGGGTCCAGCTCGTGAGTCAGCCAGCTGTCATCTTCTTCATAACCTCCTCCAATAATAGCTCTGGGGGGGAAAAATGTAAAAATAGCTTATCAGAGTGAAAAATACAAAGTGGCAAGTGAAAAGGACCTGTCCTGGAACTCACTTTAGCTCTAAATAGCAATGAGAAGATCAGAAAAATGAATTCCATCCTTTATATTGGTCAACAGCAAAGAATTAATGAGGCTAAGTCAGAACCAGGCTTCTTACTCCTAATTCCAGTATTTCAGGAACTATACTGTCATCATGTGCTCCTTGTGTCTGATTTATTACCTTCCTGCTGCTATTTTAGCCAATGTCTCCTTTTTTGTCCTTAATGAGGATATAGAATATTTGGTCACCAGTTATCTTTGCAAAAAGTTCTCATGTCTTTATTCAATCATCCCTCAGGTTTTTCTTCATCAGTTTTGCTAAATTTTATCTTATGAACAAACCATTTTCCTGTTACCTTTCACTCAAACAAGATACCAAATCCATCTCATCTCTTGTATTTGCCTTAAAATCCCTGAATTCCTTGTCAACTTTGCTCTGGGTGTTTGAAAATGCTAGTTCTTGGAAGAGCTGTATAGCTCTCATCGACCAAGCTAATCTTGTGTCTCTCTTTAAAATCCTGAGGGAGGGCCATCTGTGGGGCTTGACACCAGATCAGTGCCAAGAGGTGCTAGGGCCCCTCATCACTTCTCAGTACTGCATGTTGCCCCACACCAACCCCAGACCCGTGTACATCAGATATCATCCAGTGGCGGGAGAAACATGAGGGCACTACAGTGAGTTTTCATAAAATTGCATTTAAGTCCATGGAAATAGTTGCCTTGTATTCTGAGATTATGTTTTTTGACTTCTGTTTTTTCAAATATCTTTCTTTTGTTGTAATAGTAAAATAACATTGCCCTCCTTTACTTGCTTTGCAAAACTAAAATTGTAGTAACCCTCAGTCAATCTCTTCATCTTTGCTGCTGTTGTTAAGGTTGTGTAGAGGTTAAGAGCTCACACCTTGACCTCTATGGTCCGAGCTGGATAAGAATTCCTGCCCTATTTTCTCTTGATAAAGTAACCACAGACAAGTTGCTAAACCTCTCTAAGCTTTTGTTCATTTATATTACAATGGAGATAACAGTATCTACATTGTCAAAAAAAAGTAATAAATAATATATGCTAAGTGCATAACACAGTACCTGGCACAGAGTAATGAATCAATAAATAGTAAGAATGATTATTATTATAGTCCCTTCAGGATTATTTGGCCAAACACTTAAAATAAGCTCCTATCTGTTGTCAAGATCTCTTTTTCTTTTTACAGAAAAACTAACATGGGGTCAACCTCAAGATCTCACCTTTGATTGCAGGTCAGTCCTACAGGACAGGGCTCTATCACTGAAGCAAAGCCAGTGTATTAATCATATTTTTACTTTCTATATTTTAAGATCTTTTGGCATCTTGGAGGCCTTCTGGACCAGAGGAGGGCCTAGCCCTCCCAGAATCAGCTAATTCCTAGGACTTTTGATATGCAAACCAACCAATTCAAAACCCATAACTCCAACCACCTCCTTTAGCTAACTCTCAAACACCAAGCCAATATTTGCCCTAAATCACCCCAGGGTCTGGTACCAGACAACAAGACCACCCCTGCAGCATTGAGCCCACTGAAATTATTCATAGTAGCCAATCCCAAACAGTTTGCCTTGCCCTGACTTGCCATTCTTGCAAAAACCACCATAAAAGCTTATGCCATGCTTTCTCCTTGACTCTTCCGCCACCTAACAGACTCAGGTGTTTCCATATGTGGCCCTGTGGGCTATGTCTTCTGTTTTTAGGGATCTGTGAGTAAAAGCTTCTTCCTCTTTGGAAGTTGTCTTCTGATTTGTTGGCTTCATCATACCTGATAAAAACAAATCCAGGGTACATTTTAATTCAGTCATCAGATCAGAGCTGTCCCAGATAACTCTTTATGGCTGAATACCCCCTTAAATTTGTATAAACCAAAGCATCACCATCAGAGTACAACTGCATTCCTTACTGATAGACCCCTCTCCTTCTCCACTCCAAATCCACTTGGGACTGGATGTGAATGTCCAGAATGGCTAGAGAATTGACTTGGCCTGCCAAGGCTAACTTCCAGGATTAAATATCATCCACATGGAAAGTGGGGCCACGTTCAGACCTGCTTCTGCAGTATAGAAATAGGGTATTCACTTTGGGAAATTTTTAAAAACCAGACCTCAATTATCTTACAAGTTTTTTGTCCTTTTGTTTTCTTGGAGTCAGTAACAATGCAGAACAAGCAGCATACAAAGAATCAAGACGCCGAGCCACTATTTTAAATAAGAGCCATAATGGAGCAAAAAATTATGTCTTACTTGTTTCCTGGGAAGAAATTTATTTTTATTTACTTACTATGCTTTGATGATATTAAAGGTTCCTTTCAGTTCTTAAGTTATATAATTTTATGCCTATTGCCA
Source organism: Pteropus vampyrus (assembly GCF_000151845.1). Taxonomy (NCBI): domain Eukaryota; kingdom Metazoa; phylum Chordata; class Mammalia; order Chiroptera; family Pteropodidae; genus Pteropus; species Pteropus vampyrus. The sequence goes on along the minus strand of NW_011888802.1, from coordinate 633,714 downwards.
TCGGTTGATTTTCTCACCAATTTTGATACACTTCACCGAGATACCATTAGGACACATGAAGTCTTATTAACTAACAGATGAGACTTGAGCAAAATATCTGTACTTGTTCCATACAGGAAATAACTTTGTGAAGTTCAAAAATTTAAAGCTTTGTTTTTTCCTATACCACTAACTCTCCTAGAAAAAATCTTCTTGGCCAAAATAAAAGTTTCTCGAAACCACCTAAGAAATTGCTCACCCTCCCGAGGGTCAAACCCCCCCACCCTCCATAGCCGCTGAGGATGGTAAAATGAAGCACAGAATTTTAGTGGCTCCGAATCTCTCACTTTCTTGATTCATCCTAGACATTGACTAGAACGACCTGCTGGGAGACTCCAGTAAAAAGACTCCCTTTACAAACACCTTGCCTTTCCCTTCATTTATAATTGAGGTTGAGCTTGTCAATAAAGCTTTCCAAAGGCCATTCACCACAATACTCTTAGACAAGTATTTACATTCTTTCCTTTTCCCCTATCAAAAGCAAGACTATTTTTTCTCCCTTAAAAAATGAATAGAAGTAGAAGGCAATTGGAAGCAGAGCTTAGCTTTTCTACTCCTGGAATGGTTTTTAAAAATTCCCATTCCAACAGAAATACATCTCGGACAATGAAAATTTGTCCCACTTTTTCCTCCTGCTATATAGATCTTAAGATGTGGGTCTAAAGGAACTTCTAAAATGGCGTCCTGAAGTCCTTTTGCTCTTTGCTTCTCCTGCTGTGGCTATTCTGTTGAGCATTCATTCCATGGCTTTTCTTCTTCTATTACTTTTTTTTTTTTTTTTGGTAATAAATGAAATGAGAAATTACTGGACTTGGGCTCAGTTTTTTTCCCCCAAACATCTATTTTCCTTATTGGGTTTCTGTGCTCATGTTCACATTTATGACAATGATCCTTTGCAGACACCTGTTAAAATACAAAAAAACAAAAAAACGGAAAACAGCTACACTAAAGAGCACATTCCTATTCCTCATCTTTCAGTCATCATCACCGTTTCCTGCTGCACGCTCAGACACCAAGTACTGAAAGTGGCTCCTTTCTCTACTTATAATATTTACTTTATTTTGCCTCACAACTTATGCAAATAAAGATTAGTTGTACCCAGACTATGTACATCATTTTTTAATTAGCAGAGTTCACTATGCTTAGAGAATATGGTGATTAAGTGGGACAGCAAAATGGTTAATCCATCAGAAAATTTACAAGTTTCTCACCTCAAAAAATTTCAACTTAAGATGCTTTTCTTCATTTGAACAACTCAGCCTTGCAGTAAAAGACAAGAAGGCAACTAATGTGAGCTAAAGCCCCATATTTGCATTAGCATCAGTCAATGGAAGAAAACATAACCTATTTTTAATTACATTCAAGGTGTTCATTCCATTAATCTTAAAATTAAACATGCAATAATAAATTTCATTGGTGAAATATTGCTTTACAGCATATTAGAAAAAGAAATACAATCACTCTGGCTACAAAGCAATGTATGGTGAACTCTTCTTGCAAACTCTTGCGTGGTTGTTTCCTGGGAAACCAAAACTCTGCAGATGTACAAACTAAAATGCAGATGTGTGCATTTGAAAGAAGTAAATCCAGTTTTTATTCCTAATGAAGCTGATTCATTTTTAGAGTTTTATGAAGAATACCAGATCCCTCTAAATTGGAATCAAAATCTGATCTCCTAAACGTTAACACTGATGCTATTTGAAGATGAACATTTATTCAATCAAATTTGATTTTTAAACCTATATAATATTTGATCTCCAGAGACTGGTAACTAGTGAACCACTAAGTAACCTTGTTCTTTGATATCTCGCTAGGGGCTCTGCTGAATCATCACCTTACAGGTTGTGTGCCAACTCTGGAACAAACGCAAATGTATATTTCCTCTCCAAATGCCCCACTTCTGCCAGGAAACTAACAGATGCACCAACAAATGTTGCAAGTCTGCCTATTAAATGTGGAGCTCATTGAATTTCTATTGCATTTTTTCCAGCACTAGTGCATTTGGAGCAAAGAAAGAAATTAAAATGAAGTCAGGTGTCATTCAAGAAAATTACAGTCCCACGGAGGATAGTTTTGAGTTGCAGCTTTGAGTTGCCATGCTGTGCCTTTCACAGCTGCCTACAGTTCCTGTCATTAATAATCAGTAAATAAGATCTGCAGGTGGGCCTGGAAGGCACCCGAGCCAAGAAGATGATAGTTAGGGTTTCTGTCTCTAAGATGGGTGGCCAGACTCATTTGCACAATCCTGCTTATGCTTCCATTCAAAAGTGCAACCCTACTTAGCATAGCTTCAGGGAAGCTGCCACAATATAGGGAATGCTAATTACTGTAACCAACTGGCAACGATGCATCCAAAATTAAATGGCCTGTGACTGAGCAGATGAACAATTTTTATGGCCCAAAGATCAGGAAACAGAGATAGTTTGTTAAATTAACTGACAGCCTCTTTGGTCTAAGTAGGTGAGTTGAAGTCATTTGAAAGCTGTGTTTGCGTGCAGTTACATACCAGAGTCTCTCCTGTGTAAGTACAGTTCCCCCTGCAGTTTTATGTGGGAGTATGGCTACATTTAGTACATAAAATTCAAAAAGTTCCCCAGTTCAATTCATAAATGACCAGGAGAAGCTATTCTGAATCCCTGTGGGATTGATTTTTCATACACAAATCTTCGATCTTTTAAAATTTACCTGAAACTAATTCACATAGTTGCATAGAGAGGTTTTTAGCAAACCTACAGAACCCTGCATGAACAAAAGCTTTTAACTTCTAATTTCCAACATTGATCACACTTAGAAACTGAGCCATTTTGCTAGCATATCAGAAATTGCTGTTATTATAAGTTGATTCCCAACTGTTAATGCGTATCTAAGTCTTCCCCCCAAAAATAAATCACAGAGATGAGAGCAAAGCCTTGGAATTTTTCAAAGCACTGCTTTTAGCAAAAAATACTTCTCCATACTATAATTTAAGCCAATATTTCTCAATTTCAACACTATTAGCATTATAAACTGGACAATTATTTGTTCAGGGGAGAGGAGGTGGTTAGAATGGTAACGGGGAGGACTGTTCTGTACATTATAAGGTGTCTATCAACATCCTCCACCTCTACCCACTAGATGCCAGTAGCAACCCCTTTCCCCCAAGTTATGACAATCAAAAATATTTTCAAGCGCTGTTAAATAAGCCCTGGAGAACAAAATTACCCCCTGGTTGAGAATCACTGGCCAATAGTTCAACAAACATTTACTGAATGCCTGTGAAATTACACCAGACTCTGTGAGATGAGGGGTGGAGAATGGGTAAGAGTTATATTGAGAAATAACCTGTGTCAAAACATGACACAATTGTGACCTGGAGGAGAGTGAAGTTTAACAGGGGAGACAAGCACATAAGCAGAACATTTCAACAATATATGGTACAGGCTAAAAGAGAAATGTGTACAGGGTGCTCGGAAAATACAGAGGAGGCAGCTTAACTCCTGCTGGTTCTGGTGAGATTTCCTAGAGGAAACTGAGCTGGGGCTTGAAGAATGAGCTAACACTGTCCAAGTAAAGAAAGAGCATTCCAGAGGCTGCAAGAGGGAAAACACAGAGGTGTGAAACAGCAGGGTATACGTGAGGTACTACATCCAGTTCTAAACACTTCTATCTACTGATACTAGTTTTAAAGGCACACGAGGAAAAAAAAAAAAAAGGAAAGACTGTTCAGAGGTGGGAGTGGCGTATATGTTTTTTGATGTTACAAGAAAGTACTTCCTAATCAATAATTCAACAAACATTAATTTACTGTCAACTAGAAATTCAAGGATATGTATGAGACTCCTTGCTATCTAGATGCTCACCATCTGGTAAGATATGAGAAGTACAGGTATGACTCAGATATGTTCTAAACTGCAGACTGAAATATAACTGTTACCCTAGGCTCTAGAATATTCTATTCATATATTGAATTTCACTAAGAGACATTAGAATTGCCAGATTTCCACGGCAGCCTTACAAGGGAATCTGAAGAAACTGAAAACAACAAATCATGGAAATTATGAAAAATGCCAAAGAAGAGGTACAGATTCCTAGAGTTGCAGAAGAGGTGGAAATAATGGTAGATTCCCATGATCAGACAAGACCTTGAGAAAGATATGTAATTTACTCTGATCTATTCTGATCTTAAAAATGGACTGTATTAAAATGGTAGAAATAGTAGAAAGAGTAAAAACATTTCAGACAATGGGAAAAATGGCAAGTATAATAAAACAGATGTTGGCTTGTGCTTGGCATTGTGAGGACAGTAAGGAGACATACCTGGGCATAACGATGCATTCCCATGGGAAGAAAGAATAGAAAGTAGACAGCAGCAAGATGTGGAGAATCTTCAAGCTGGAGAATGGGGGTTAGACAGTGCTTGATACTTATGTCTACCATTGAAAGATGGATAGAATATTGATAAGAGTTAGGGGGGAAACATAGACAGTGGCAAGAGGGTGGGAAATTATAGTGTATATCCAATGGCTGCAAAGTTTCATTGGCTTTGGATGGTCCCATGTGGAGGATGAAAGGGATTACTTACCCACAGTTTTCTGTATTTCATGGTAAACACCATTTCTTTTTTAGCATCATGCTAACATACTAATTACCACAAACAATTACTAGAAGGTTTATATTTTGTTAGGAAAAAATGTAAAAATCATGCCTCAAAGTGTACTATACCTCAGCAACCAAATGTCAAACCTCTAGGAAATGACTTCTGCCATTCTACACTAATTCTGACTTCAATAAAATGACATCCACTTTTCTCAGGCCCACAGAATAGGCAGTAAATGATGCCTCCCAACCACGGTGCCTCTGCCCCACACCCCTTAGGGACTTTGTTGCCTGCAGCCAATAGATTTAGGTGCATTCCTGCCTAGAGCAGGTAATAATCCAGCCCTGCTAGTTAGCATCGTGCAAGTTAACTCCGTCTCTCCCAGAGGCAGGTGTGGGGATCTCATCTTATTTTCCTTATCATTCTTTGTAAGCACATAATTTTGACTGTAAAAGGCAAGAGATTGGATATAAGTTCTGCCTTCCTTTGACCCTTTGGCCCCAGCACAGAGGCCAGCACTCTTATTTTATAAGTGACTGAATATACAAAAAAAATTTCTGCCCATGGTTCTCAAATTTGAGTGCACATAAGAATCACATGGAGACCCACCACCCAGAAATTATGATTCAGTAAGCATGAGGTTAGTATCTCTGCTTTTGCTTAGATGGTTCTGATACAGGAACAAATTTTTAGAAACAGTTTTTAGAAGAGTAAGAAGTATAGCTTTTTGAAGGATATTTCAGATATTTTTGTGGAAATTAAGGCCAGTTGTTCTTAGCTTTGAATTTTTATCCTCTCTAAATAGATGAATAAATAAATGTATTAGACAAAAAGCAACCTTGTTCCTTTTGAAGTGTCTCAGGAGTAGTCAGTCAACACTTTAAAGTCACTTGAGGTTTCCTTCAAGGAAATCTGCGATAAGTCTCAAGGCCCAGAATCGAATCTTCCATTCCTACATTAGTCACATTTTTAAAGAGATACAAGGGTCTCCAAAAAGACACTTGTTAAGAAATCTGCTTTCATTGAACAAAAAATCTTCACAATCTTTTGGAGTGTGTTGAGTGCCAGCCTTAGGTAAACTTAAGATCTGATGATAGTTCCCACAAAACTTACCTGATTGTCCTTCATTCTGTTCCTCTATTCTTTGCCACAGAAATCATGGAGTTACAGACACATAGAAAAGAAAATGTTGAACTAAACTTGGGAACAATTTGGCATGGCCACACTTGAACATCAGCCAAGGTGGGACAAAAGAATCTGACTTACTCCTGGACATGAAAGCACCGAAGAGATAAGGGATGGAGAAAGCAAAAACTTCATCAAAACTAAAAACTTCTGTTCTTAAAAAAATTGTTAAAAATAAAAAAGAGAAACTACAAACTGGGGAGAAAAATATTTTCAAAGCATATGTCTGACCACAGACTTGTATGTAGAATATATAAAGAACTCTTACAACTAGAAAAGAAGACAAGCAACCACTTTTAAATATGGGTAAGAGACATGAGCAGACATTTCACCAAAGAAGAAATATGATGGCAAATAAACACATGGAAAGATCCTTTAGGGAGGTGAAAAGTAATACCATAGTAGATATTCCCACATACCTATTAGAATGACTAAACATATGAAAGCCTAACCATACCAACTCCTAAAGAGGATGTGGGGCAACTGGAATTCCCATACACTGCTGGTGGGAATGTAAAATGATGAACCACCATGGACAATATTTTGGTAATTTCTTAAACACGAACACTAACAACCTGAAGTATGTCAATTGCAGGAGTTGCCGTGTAGTTAGCAATGGCATGTAAGACGTAAGAAATTGAAAACGGAGCCTCGTAGTCTCCTTTTGAAGCAGGGAGGATACTCTGGTGGCATTTTTTTTTTTCCTGGGCAAGTGTGAAATACAATAAGTCAACAGCAGAGATGCCTGCCTTCTAATGTGTGTCTCGGGATTGGCCTGCAAGGCTCGATACCCCCGTACTTAGCCTTGCAGATTTCATGTCACTTCTCCTGGTACTGAGCATGCCTGTCACTAGCAGCAGCATGCCAGCGGGGGCTGTCAGCTGCAGCTGTTTCCCAGCTGTTTACAGCACAGCTACATTGCTTCAGGCTGAACTTCTGTGTGTTGTCCAGCCACCTGGCCTGATTTCTTCCACCAACTTCTGTACATCAAATGATGATTGTCTAAGTTTCGATGATTCGGGGAATATCATAAAGTCCGATACTCTCATTAGGAGCTGAATTACAATGTTGTGTTCCCCAGAGGGGTGCTAGGCATTTCTCTTAGTCTAAACTTGTCCTAAGATTAGGTCATGCAGCCCAAGAGGCACACCTGGCCCCTAACTATGCATTCTGGGTTGATTTCAGAGCTTTCTGAACCACTGGATTCACTCTGGGGGCACTCCTGTTTAGTCATTTTCCTGTTCAAAGAGTTATATGTCTTTTTATTTTTAAAATGACCAGAGCCCTAAAATGTCACTCATCCTCATCCTCATCTATCAAAACCACCCCTTAGCAAATCTGATCATTCTTCGAAGCCCAGACCAATTCATTCCTGGTCTACAAAATCTTTCAATATTCTAGCCTATAGAGATTCATCTCTCTTATTCCTGGTTGCACATAGCACACATAATATTTTTCCTTTTTATTCCACAATTCAATCCATTTTATACATCGTTGATAGGTCAGATTTTCTGAAGCATAACTCCAATCATAGGCCTCCCAGCCCCCATACCCCACCATGGTAAGATATTTCCATCAGCTCTCAAGAGCTCACAAAACAAAGTCCAACATCCCGGGAAACTCCACCAATGGCCTCAGCTTATGCAGCTGGCCTACTGCTGCTCTTATCCAGCTAAACTTGAACTGTAGGATGTTCCTTAATGCTTTCCAATTTTCATAATTTAGCTTATGATAACACTTCCACCTAGAATATCTTTCCCCCTACTCCATGTAGATGAAAAGCTCAAATGGTGTTTTTCTATGAAGACTTCTCTTGTATGCTCACTGAAAATAATCTTTTCCACCAACCAATTCCCATTGCCACATATATGAATCTCTCTTAAGATGCTTGCCTTTTTATTTCTTTATAGGAATTATTTATGTTTAAGTAGTCTCAGCCTCCCTGCTGAACTACAAGTGCTATATTCCATTTATCTTTGTGCATAGTGTCTTGATTAGAACAGGAGATTAATAAACAATTCTTCCTTTGCTCAATCTTTTCCGCCAAATAGAGACAGCTGGGCCAAAATTTATGAGAATTTGAATATTTGTCCCAATGTTTGTAGTTCTGTGTCCTGGGGCAGCCACTTAGTCTCCATTTCTTCAAATGTAACACTGAAATAATAGCATCTTTCCTGTCTGCTCACTGGTTCATGGTGATGAGCTAATCAGATAATATGTTGATAGAGAGTCAAAAAACTGCAAAATGCTACACAGGCTTACATTCCCAAAAGTCAACATCTGAAATATGCTTGTGAAGTGCATACACTTTTATAAACTGCATCTTAAACTTTTAGGCACATAGGATCATTATAAAATTAGAGTTAACTCAGTGACATTTCATCTAGTACTTGTAAGGCCAGAGAAGCTTAGGAACTTTCTCTTTAATAGTGTCAGGGACACAACTATAACGGTGCCTACCTCTCAGTCTTATGCTATTTCCATTAAGCCATGTATAGTAGAACACTCAGAAATACTTGCTAAACCAATTAGATTCTGTGACATTTTGACTTATAGTTCAAAGGGCACTATAGATTGAGGTTCCCTTAGGGACTTACATGACTGAGAAAATAATATTGAATCAGTAGCTAAGAGCACGTGCTCTATGTCCTACCACACAATAACTGTCTTATTTTGAGCAAGGTCTCAAAACCTCTCTGAGCCCCTGCCAGAATGTAAACTCTTAGAGGGTGGGGAATTTGTGTCTATTTCGGTCACTGCTGTGTACCCAAACCTAGATCAGTGCCTGGCATATAATGTGTGTTTGATTTGTATTTGTTGAATGAATGAATGAATGAATCTCCATTTTCTTAAAAGGAAAATAGTAACAACCTCATAGAGCTGTACTACTGTCAATTAAATGAACGGAAGCATGTAACGCTCTTAACAGTGACTGGAATCCAGTAAGTGGAATCTAGTAAACTGGCTATTGTTACTCTCCTGAAAACAAATCTCTCATTGTTTCTTCCAGTTGGGGATGGGGAAAGGAGAGGTCTCCAAAAGAATGGGTTTTCTCTGATCCTGGTTACTAGGAACTGCAAGTCTAGACAGAATTAAAAAGCATATTGTGGCATATGTTAATTGTCCAGAGATGCGTCTACCAAACTAAGCATTATCACTGAAGATGAGAAACTGGAACAACTAGAGATGAAAAGAGATACAGAACAAAAACTAGAGAACAAAACACAAAACTAGAGAATAAAAAGGGCTCACTGATGCCATATACTAACATTATATGTCGATTTTTTCCAAAAACCAAAGAAACACCTCTCTTCTACCAAATACCTCAAAAATTAAATTGTAACCAAACATATAAATAAGGCAAAAGTAGGACATGTAGGTTATATTATTTTTATATTAAGGAGATATCTTATTAAATGCCACATTTATACTCACAGCTGAAGGCCACTTATGAAATCAAATGTACATGTTAACTCACTTTTTTCACAAATGTTCATACATAGAAGATTAAAACATAGTCAAGTAACTAGATCAAATGATAGCAACAATGTATCACACAGAGGGATAACCAATATCCAAATAATATAATAAAATCTAATTAACAATAATATAGACCTTGACATAATTTAATATGCCCTTGAGGATCCCAGAGGCATCTCAAGATTCTTCAGAGTCATAGAATCATCATTAAGAACTTCAGTTATAATTGTGTACTATTGATACTGGTTATCTGCTCTTTCTAGTTATTTGAATTCTGTATAATAGACATTTGTTACATAGGTACATAAAAGTAGGTATGTGGTTGGGGTGTATGTATATACATATAGCATAAATACAGTTTGAATACAGAATGTATAAATTTCCTTAATGCCTTGCTTTCCTTTTCTAGAACATTGCCTCCATTTTTCCATTAAAAAAAACCATAGCAGATTCTAAATAAAACATTTTTACCAGTTTATAAAAGGGCTTTAGGTTGTACTTAAAAATTTTTCCATTTAGCACATGGTTTGACTCATAAAAACTTGTGCTTTCATATTTTTAAAAGTTTATTTTAAAACAATGATGTTTTATCCTTTGCAGATCCATCCAAATAATGGTTAAAATGACAAAATAATGACAGAGCCATTCAAACATTAATGAATTCAATATTCATTTTTGACAGTATCCTGTTATCATTCAACAAGACTGCATCTTCTGGTGATTACCTGCCCATTATCCACTCACTGCATTGGTTTCTCCTATCTATATAAACATTCTAAACCTGAATTCTCCTATTTGATTAATCTTTTAGGTATAGATTTTAAATTAAGAGACAAGAGTCCCTTATGGAAAGGCTTGCATATTGAAGTATACTGAGATATATTCTCTTTTTTTTCAAAATAAAATTCCTACAACAAAAATACCTGATTTTAGTTCAGCCAGCTTTTTCCACAACTTATTCATGACAAATATAAACTTGATAGTTTAGAAAGTGTTCGGTCTTCCAGGAAGAAAGTATCTACGTTAAGACCACAATACTGCATCTTGAGTGAGCTTATAAAATTCAATAATTGCCTGTTTATACCACCTCCACCACCACCACCACCACCCACTTGCTACCAAAGCTACAAATCCTGGAATATTCCTGACTCCCCTTCCACCATCCCATAGCCAAACTCTTGCACCCATCTTGATAATAGAAGTCTCTCACCCAGCCAGTTCCTCTGCACACATAAGTCCTGCTGTTCTGGGGGGCCTTGCTGTTCCCTTCAATTGCTGGATTGTCTATCCTTTCCTACTGATGTAATAGCTGATCCCTACCCTGAAAGGCTTTCTCCTTAGGATCCCCACAACACTGTGCGGACCTTGTACTCAGCCCAGAAAAAGTGCTCTATAAGTGGTGGCTGTCCTGACTATATTATCTTGCCATATTTGATCAAGATTTAAATGTCTCTCTAGCCCCAGAGTGATTCAAGCTCCTTAAGGACAGACACCACATCTTGCTAGTTTAGTATCCTGCAGGTATAATACATGTTTTCTGGAACACAGTATATTCTTGACAAATGATTGTTGAATGAAAAGCCACAGAACACAAGTTAGAAAATCCATTTATGGCACTTAATAGTTATGTAGTTTTGCTACCTCTCTGAAACTCAATTTTCAAACTTCCCTTCAGTTTTTGCAAAGTCAGAGCAATAAGGTTGAGATTATGTATTGAAAACATAGAAAGCTTAACTGTATGCTTTGGTGAAGGGGTAAGAAGAGAACGGCATGAGGGCAGAGAAGAAAAGCCTTCATCGAAGCCCCTTTGGGTTGGTAAAATACCTTTTGGCTTAGGGCAGGTGAGTGGGGGAGGACTAGAAGATTCATTTGGCCCAAGTCTTACCTTTATCATATGACTCAAATTTTGACCTTTAACATTATCTCGAAAAGAATGTAAATACTTCATCATAGATACACTGATAATATTAAAAAGAGATATTCATCATTCAGCCTAAACACGTATATTAGGATACTGGTTCCCAAACTTTTTAATATAAAACTCAGTAAAAAATATATTTTACATCACAACCCAGCAAAAAATAATATTTATATTACCACATGCAATGCATTGTATATATGTGTTTAATTAAGTTTCTTAAAGTGTTGGTTGAAACCAGGACAGATGGAGGTGACGGTGAGGAGATGGGAATCGAGGAGAAAGTCAGTACAAATTACCAAGATCCTGTGGGCTGGAAGGGGGCGTAAAGATTTTCTATCAATTCACCTTGGCTGGAGGGAGAGAAGGTGAAGGAGTTTTTCACAACCTGGTTGCTCTGCTCATCACCCACTAATTGGTTTCATGATGTGACCCATGGATTGAAACCAATAACAAAGACCAAAAATTGTATAAGACAACACTGCCTATAATATATGTGCCAGAAATTAATGTTCTATGATGACTCCTATAATCATTTTGGGCAATGTGAAAGTAAGTATATTGTATTTTGGGTTAAAAGAATTAATGTTAAATGTAAATTTTAAAAATATACCACAATATTTGTGATACTATATTGGCTTTTTGCCATTTTTAATATACTATAGTGAAAAATGTTAAAAATAAATAAAAACAAACAAAAACTAAGTGGCCCAGCCTCTTGACCTCTGAAAGGTCCTTCTTATACCCAATGACTTTAAACAAAGAAACTAGGTTGCCTTCTGAAAGTTAAACTTGCACATTTGACATATCCACTGAAAAAAGGTAGGTCTCTGAGGCCCACAGAAGCAAAGGCTAGCTACAGCTAATTAACAATAAATAATGGCATATTTATAGAATAGAACAAGAAAAGTAGGGAGACACCAAGTCAGAGAGATCTATAAGCAGTACATGTGTGCACGTGCATGTGCACACACACACACACAAACGCACATGATATTTTCTTTATAGACAGACATGTTGCTGCAGGTTGGATTCTCTGGGAAGAAGATTCTGAAACAGAGTGGAACATACAGGAGGTCTGTCAGGAAGTGCCCTTGTGAGCAACACCTATAGAAGGGAAGGGAAGAAGTAGGATTGGGCAAAGTAATAAGTCAAGCTAGGATCCAGACCCAGCAACACTTGAGCAGATTCCATAGGGAACTCTAGAGCTGAATGGCCCATCAGGGTTGTTCTTCATTAGCCAGGCCTTTATATCTCTACCTCCATCAGTAACCAAATGTGGGCCAGCCTAGGAAGGATATGACTTTGGTTGCAACAGTTGCCTCTCTGTGGCTGATGCAAACCCTGAAGGGGCTGAGAGCTGAAAAATGTCTGCTGACAATACTCTCAACAACTAGGACATCAAGGTCCCTCTGAAAGGAAGAGTAGAGTGCGTTATCTCTGTGTCTATCACACTTGTAGTCCCAAGAAAGGGCTAGCCTGTGCTCTATGTACAGAAATTGCAGAGTCTTACATAAAATGAGCACTTAGAGGGCAGGATTATTGTATCCATGAGGAAGGGCTAGGATGTGCGGCTATAAAAAAAAAACACTCCAAAATCTCAGTAGCTTATAACAACAGACTTATTTCTAGCTCACATTTCAAATCTACTGCACATGGCCTGAGGCTCTGCTCTATGTTGTCTCCACTGCAGGACTCAGGCTTAAAGAGCAGCTGCCTCTGAAAGATTTCCAGTAGCCATGGCAAAAGAAAAAGGGGTGTGAGGAAGCAAGGACAGGTAGGCTCTTACAGCTTCAGCATGGAAAAGATCTGTTACTTCTCCTCATATTTCATTGGCCAGAGAAAGTCACCTAATCAAGCCTAACTTCAGTACAACTCAAAAACATAATCCTTTCTCAGGACGTGGAGGCAACATAGATTTTTGTGAACAGTAATACGATTTACCACAGTTAATTACATGTAAGTTCATGAAGTACAGAAATGATGTATGTTATCATTAAAAGTCTGTAATTGCAGAAAGGGAGGTAGTAGATTTGTGTGAGACCCTTAGGACAGTGGCATGGAAACTGTGGCTGGACACAGCAGGCCCTTGATACATTTCTATGAAATTGAATTGAATGGAGATTTTCATGTGGTTTTTCTTTGAATTTAATTCATTATAAAAGATAACCTAGGCAGCACATCCACTAAAATATATGGCATAATGATGCATGCTTTGAAGGATGTTTTTCTAATACTAAAACTTTTATGGTTATAAAAATTTTTTCACAGTTTAAGAAAAATAAATAATTCATGAATAAGAAAAGAACCTAAATAAGAAAACATATATAAGTAAATATAAATAAGAGAAAAAAAATATTTTAATGCATGTTGCTATGACAAAATACCATTGATCAGATGGCTTAAAAAACAGAAATTTATTTAATCACTGTTCTGAGACCAGAAGTTCTACCTAGATCAGGGAACCAGATCTAGTCGGACTCCCATGAGAGTTCTCTTCCTGGCTTACAGATAGCCTCTGTCTTGCTGTGTCCCCACATGGGTGTGTGTGTGTATGTTGAGAGAAAGAGAAAGAGGGGGAGGGAGAGAAGGATAGAATCTTCTTCTTACAGGGCCACAGTCCTACCAAATTAGGGTCTCACCTTTATGACCTCATTTAACCTTAATTGCCTCCTAAAGACCCCATCTCCAGATACAGTTGCATTGAGGGTTCAGGCTCCAACATGTAAATTTCGAGGAGACACAATTCAGTCCATAGCAAAAAGTGTAAACAAAATAAAAATAAATCATATCGCCCAAAGTTATTATATCAGGAGAGACTGATATAATATGAAAGTTGTGCTATGGTAACACATCTTAGTTACTTACGATAACAAAGGTTTAAATCTCTTTTAGGCTACTTGCCTGCAAAAAGCCACTCAGGGGCTTTGCTCCATGTTGCCTCACTCTGGAATCTAAAACTGATGACGTGGGAATTGTCTTTTTTTTAAAAGGTTTTTATTAAAATATAGCTAACATACAATATTGTATTAGTTTCAGGTGTACGCCATAGCTATTCAACATTTACATACTTAAAGAAGTAACCACTGTGATAAGTCCAGGAACCATGTGACACCATACAATGCTATCATAATATTATTGACTACATTCCCTGTGCTGTACACCACATGCTCATGACTTGTTTTATACCTAGAAATTTTAACCTCTTATTCCTCTTTACCTCCCTGCCCTTGTTTTGATTTTTTCAATTATAGTCGACATTCAATATTATTTTTTATTAGTTTAAGATGTACAGCATAGTGGTTAGACATTCATATAATTTACGAAGTGATCCCTTCCCTCCCATTAGTCTAGTACCCACCTGGCACTATAGTTATTACCATATTATTGACTATATTCTCTATGCTTTACTTTACATCCCCATGACTTTTGTCTTTCTTAATCCCTTAACCTTTTTCACCCCATTCCACAATCCCCCTTCTCATCTGGCAACCATTAGCTTGTTTTCTGCATTAATGAGTCTATTTTGAGGCAGGAATTGTCTTAAATGTTGCTGTCACCAAGACAGAGGGAAAGAGAGCTCTCAACAACTTCCAACAGGTAATGAAAAGCTTCAGCCAGGAAGTAACCACATTATTTCTACTTGTATCTTATTTGTCAAACTAGAACCAGAGCCCCACCACAGATAAAGGGCTAGGCAGGGAACTGTACATCACCGTAAACAGTATTCATGGTTACTGTTATAGGTCGAATTGTTTCCCCCCAAAATTCATATCAAAGTCCTAACCTCAGAATGTGACTTTTTTCAGAAATAAGGTAATCATATATATAATTAATTAAGATGAGGTCATACTGAAGTAGGGCAGACCCCTAATCCAATATGACTGTCCTCTTTATAAAAAAGGGAAATTTGAAAACAGACATGCATACCATGTAGTGAAGATGAAGGCAGAGATCAGTGATGCTTCTTAGCCAAGAAATGCTAAAGATTGCCAGCAAACCACCAGCAGCTAAGAGAGAAGCATGGAACAGATTAGATTCTTCCTCAAAGCCATCAGAAGGAACCAACCCTGCTGACACCTTGATCTCAGACTTAAAGCTCCCCGAAATGTAAGACAATACATTTCAATTATTTAAGTCACCCAGTTTTCAATGATTTGTTATAGCAGCCCTTGCAAACAAATACAGCTCTCATTGAATTCAGTCTCAGTGAACAGTAACACTGATTCACTGCAAAAAAATTTTTTTCAGTTACACTGTTAATTTATGGTGAATTACAGTGCTTATTTGCTCATACCTTTGCCCCCACTGGATATTATCTTATCTAGTCACAAAAGTTGAACTCTGATTAAATAGCCATGCCTTCACCATTAAGCCAAGCTTAAGAATGAGAGGACTCTGGATAAGTGCTCCCAGATAACTATGATCTGACCATTTTATTACCACAACCTCAAAATCATTTTCTATAGGTGATAGTTCTAAGGTGATCACATAATTACATGCCTTCTTTGAATGGCAATCAGACCCAGCTACTTAAAAGGAGTCCACTGGCCTTGCAGGGGCCACTCCAAGTTTCTGGGAATAAGAGGCCAACACTCTCTAAGGGAGAGAAATGAAGTCAGTGGAAGCAGTTGGTGTACTAAGGGTGAAGGAAAGGTGCTTTTACGCTATAAGGCCCCCAGTTGTTTCTGAGAAAATATCTTATTACCTACCTGTTCTGTGATTTGGATGCACTTCTTCCTCTAAGTTGAATTCAAATGCTGTATAGTAGAAAAGACCCTTCCCCTAGCTTACTCCTCAAGGTTCTTGCCCATGGCCTTACTATTCTGGATAGATTCTCCTATTTCTTACAGAGAAACATAAATTCGTATGATGGTTTGAAAACATCATTCTTAAGAATACACATACACACACATACACACACACACACACACACACACACACACACACACACACTTGTTCTTTCTAATCTTAAAAACTGTTCAAATGAATTAATATACATTATAAAATGGTGATGTGGAAATAGAGACATTGAGCTAAAGGAACAGATTGCCAATCAGCTATTATTTGCTGACACCTTGAATAATGGTGCCACACATGAATAATGGACCTTCAGTCTGGTTAGGGAGAGATTTTTTAAAAACATAGAGCCTAATATGCCTCTCTGTATGGCTGAGGTAGGCGCTCTCCTTGTCTACTCCTGCAGGAATTAACTCACTATATAATTGATGACTTCCTAATATATTTGCCTTCCTGCATTTAGACTATAAACTTCACCAGGACAGGGCTAAATCTGTCCTTCAACTTTTTAGCTTTAGCATTTGTCGCAGTACTTGACCTACGGTAGATGTTAAATAAGGGTTTGCAGAATAAATTCATGAGGTAAAAAATTGGTTGATAGAGAGGATAAATGTTAAAGAATTTGAAAGGCAAGGTGATTGTGAGGAGGCTGGAGCAGATAGGAAAAGTATCACAAAAGAGATGAAACTTGAGACTTTATCATAATGAATGGTATGAGAAAAGAAAGAAAAGTCATTGATCAAAGAGTTGAGGATGGTGATGTGGGGAAATGGAGCCATGTCTTAAATAACACTTGCAATAAATGATTCGTCTGCTAAAACAATGACTGAGAGTGTTGAGTATGTAAAGGTGTTGATGCCTTACCTAAAAGCAGTAAAGCAACTTGGCAATTCTCCAGCCAATTGCCGAAGACACGGCCAAGTGCACGATGCTTTTGTGGGAGAGGAGCCCTCAGATAGAAGGCAATTATTTATAGGCTTTCAGTAAATAGGATGAAAACAGGGGCTTGGCTTTGAGTTTCCATAGGAGGACCTCACCTTGGAAGATCTGCTCACACTTAAGCTGAGGGGCAGGGGAGAAAAAAAAAAGTGTGTTCTGTTGGCAAATTAAAGACAAAAACAGCCAGGATCTCAGAGCTGGGTCCTTTATTCTGCTACTTCGGCAAATCCCATAGCCTCTCCGTCTTAATGGTTACTATTACGATATTCCTGGAGATAATATTTCCTTCATTTATTCTCTAGCAATCAACAAACACTTGTGAAGTACCTCTAAGCCTTAGACAGAACTAAAACATTCTTTTAAAAACTACCTAATTTAAACCAGTTACCCAACTTGCAACATTTTAAAATATTTAACATTCTAATTTGTGTCATAATCCCAAGGGCTAACCAACAAAAGAGCATCCAGAAGAAAAAAATTACTGTAGAAATAGGCATTTTTTTGTGGAATAGAATAGTAAGGTCATTTATAAAATGGCTCATTAATAGTACAGTGGCTGGCACATCATTGGTAGTCAATAAAATATTTGTTGAATGAATAAATGTAGGCAGGGACCTTATCTTATTCGCAGCTGTATACCTAATCCTTAGATGAGTGCCTGCTACAAGGTATTTATATTTTGGTGGAATAACAAATAACTAATTACCTGTATTTATTTCTTCTGCAATCATTTACATTGTATTACATATAAACTTGATATGCAGATTCAATATTAAAACTTCAAGTGCTACTCAAGAGGCTGGGATTTGGTTCTAAGCTAGTGTAGCATAACTTTTCCACTAGAATGTAAACTCCATAAGACAGAACTTTGTCTAAGTTAGTTGCTTCTTAACGTTTTTAATAAAAATGCATTAAATGAAGAGTGCTAACTTTCAGCAGTCTATTCTAAAAAAAAAAAAAAACCCACAAGAAAAAGCCAAGTTCCTTTGCTATAGTAATAAGCATCTTTCATGTCATGATCTTCAGACATTTTAGCTCAGAATTTCCAGCCTGTGAGTAGATGGTACCATGCCTGACGTCCGTGCAACTGGGCCAGCACCTCTGATTAATTTTTAATCTAACTTTTATGAGTTTTCTCAGTGTTAACCACAATCTAAGTGGGGGTATATAAATTTAAAACAAACAAACAAAAAGATTGTCTTTCAGGAATGAAAAATAAATGTAATCTGAAATCAATATTTATGAAGTTGTGATTAATTGACTGATGACCAAATGATTACAAAACGTCTGTCTGAAACATCTACTCAAATTTATTAGCTTTGACGAAAAAAATTAAAAAACAATCTGAACTGGGTCAATGAAAGAATAATGCATTCCTAATCAATTTTTAATAGCACTTAAGATTTTATATTTTTTTAAACTTGCTTTTAAATAATTTATCATAAAAATGAATCTGATTTAAACAAGGGGTAAAAGGTGTTCCATAGCTATTTGATGGTTTTCTTAGGAAAGAAATTCAATTATGACTGATTTTATTACTGAATTATTTTATTAATAATAATACATCTTGCACTTACACGAAGGCATCGGGCCAACGATTTCAGGGTCCAAGAAAAATCTAGGATTTAGCTTCAACTCTACAATTATCTGATGGTTTACCTTATCTATGCCTCAATTCCATCATCTATAAAAGAAAAGACCTATGTAAAACCCCCTAAAATCCTTTCTAGTTCTAAAAGTTTATAATTCTAAGGATTTAAGAGGTTTAGCTCATCCCAGGTGCTACCTCTGATAGAACACCTCAGGTTACTAAGGAGTTCTGATAGAACTCCTAAGGCTACTAAGAAGTTGAGAAAGAAATGGAGCAGAAAGTTAATGAGCCATGTAATCTTCGTTTTCCTATTAAAGTAATGATAACATTATTTAACAGTTTTGGCCAAATAATGACTAAATGAACATGATTTGTTGAAGAAGGAAATGCCCGTCATAAAGCAGAGGGAAGACATAGTGTTCATGGCCTTAAACTCTCTGCATTATTAAAAGCAAACCCTGGGAGTTGGCCTGGAATCAATTTGGACCTAGAGAGAGTCCTAATCAGCTGGTCTTGCTAACAATATTATTTAGATATGTGTGTGTGTGTGTGTGTGTGTGTGTGTGTGTGTATTTATCTACAAAGCATTAGTGTATAAAGCAGGTATGCTATTGTATGATCCTATTTGTGCTTATGCACAGTAATATATGAATTAAAATATTTGTAAAGATATGCTCTAGAATGTATATAGTGATTACCACACAGGACAGAGAGGTGAGGCATAAACGCAGAGGAATTTCTGCTTATTACTCTATATATGTACAAATGGCTTAATTTTCTTAAGATGAGCCTTATTATTTTTATAATTAGCAAAAAAGCAATAGTCTTCCATTCTGAAGTGGAAAACAAGTAAAGACAATGTTTAAAACAGCCTGGGGTAATAATAAAGGTAGTTCATAGCTGAAGAAAATACTATGGTTTGTAGAACAGTCACTTAATACCAGATACTAGATAAATCAGATACAATTCCTGACCTCAAGAAACAGTCTGTTGTGGGGACGAACACATAAACAACCAACTATATAACCATGTGATCACAGAAGTAGATATATGGACAGAGCACTAAAACAGCACTGAGAAGCTATGACAATGATAGTAACTGTGAAGAGAGATGTTGGAAATAGTTTAGGTTTTAACATTCTACTTAAAATATAGGTTATGATTTTTAAAATTTATCTTTGTGACTGAGTATTAACACCAATCTCCAAAATGGTTAGCAAGAAATGAACTTGCTCCAGCAGCAATGGAAAAGTCTAAAATATATATATATTAGACATGCTTTTACCCTGCGCTGTTTCCAGGGATCAATGTGAGAGATGGAATATTCTCAGTCCTACATCCCACTCAGAGGGTGGGGATGACAGGCCCTAAAATACCACCTTAGGTATAAGCAAGATAAGAACAGGGAATGGGCAAGATGAGAATAGGGAAGAACATAGTAAGATGCGGAAACCTGAATGACACTAGGTAATGACCTGGAGCTTTCTCATTCTGAAGCCTGAGAGCTAAAGCCAGGAATGTGAAAGACGCATTAGCAAACACGTGAATTCTAGTTCTCATATAATATGACTTCAAACAGCCAGGAAATAGCCAAACCAGATGACTTTTATGCCAGACATTCTGAAAAAAGTGGCCATTTAACAATCAATATGACTTTTGCCCAGTTCTCTAATTCCAAGCATATGATAGTCTCCAGCTCCTAGGAAATGAAGTTACTGAGCTGTCTGGAAGAATTCTTAACTGTCACCTGTGAGCCGATTTAGAACTAGATTTAGGCTTCTTCAAGTGAACTACTAGCTGCTCCAGTTTCATTATTGCCTGTTCCTTTTATAGACATGGCGGGTAGTATAATACATTGACCTCATTGAAATTGAACACACACACACACACACACACACACACACACACACACACACACACACACACTTTTAACAACAAGGAAGCTAAGAAGCAGAGAGGTTAAATTTTCTGAGGCTGGTAGAGCCAGGAAATTGTTCCGACAGGGACTTCTACTCCCACAATCCAGGTCCTGCACCTCTTCCCTTCAACCAAGAGGCTGTTTCTTGAGATGATACAGCCTCTTTTCCCAAAAGATTAGTGAAAGTAGTTCCCTTGGTTTTGTTTCTAAATCTCTCAACTCATAGATTGTATTTGTTTGCATAAATCGATCACATTGGCTCTTCACTTAAAGTAGCAGTTAAATCCCTAATCTGCTATGTTCAAGATTCATTTAGGAACTTTCGGTTTTCCTTTTTCATTGGTAGGAAATGGGAATTTATAACCTCACACGTTCTCGTTCGGTCATATCCATCCATACACGCTTTAAACTCAAGTGCATTCTGGGAGTGGGAATGGTTTACACTATTAATACAGCTTTCTCACCTGTGGGTGTGTAAATCAATCTGTGGCTCTGACCCTTAAATCTCACTTTAGATAGAAATCACAGAAGCGCCAACAGTGAAAATGTGTCTTCAGGGAAAGCTGCGATTAAATATACTCAAAACATCCCAGAAACAGATAAAGACACAATCATAGTTTGTTCTTTTTAAGTGACATTACATCATTTAAGAATAAAGAGAGCTGAGAGTGGCAGAAAGTTGTTTTGAAAAATAAAAATGTAAAGATCGTTTTTTCTCTTCTTGTTTTGACTGCACGGTCTGTTTGCAGGTTGTGTGGGGTTTAATCTTTGGACAGAAAATTCCCCCCACCCACCCACTCTTCGGGAAAGACTTGGGGATTTAAAATCGTCTTTATTTTCTCTCCTCTCACCACTACTACGCTTTCATTTAAACTTTCAAGATCCTCAATGCCTGTACTAAATCGTCTTCCCTCTCATTCCCAGGAATCTTGCAGCTTCTGACCAGGGGAAAGTTTTTTTCCAAATTTAAGGAAAGAAGAAAGAGAAAAACCGTGGCGACCGCGCGTTTCAAGAGCGCGTTTTCGTTTCCTCTCCTGGCGGGCTATGGCCCTGCTGGGCTGCCGTAGCCGGCCTCGCGCTGTCCCAGTCGCAGCAAGGATCCGCGGTCGGCGGGACTTCCGTGTTGGCGGGATTCTGAACGCTGCCATGGCTCAGACTGTGCAGAACGTTACATTGTCGCTCACTCTGCCCATCACGTGCCACATTTGCTTGGGGAAGGTAATGGGTGATTCCAGGCACAGCTACGAAACGGGATCGGGTATGAAGTCACTCGCCGGAGCCGAGGGCGGTCTCCGTGTGTAGCGGGGACCGGGCGTAAGGCGCCGAGATGGGTGAAGATGCTAAGCCGTATTCGCAGGCGATGGGAGCCCGTGTCCTGGGGACCGAGGGAGGGCGCGATGATAAAAGGGTTGATCTGTGCGCCTTTCCGAGGGGGATGACAATGGCCTGGGGTTTGAAGGAAGGGCGGCGATACGGCTTTGCTACCGCCGGCGGCCTCACCCGGCCAACGCCGACATCGAAGGAGGCCTCGTTAGAAACGAATCGCAACAAGATTTTACTCTTCTGTGCAAACCCGTATGGCGTGTAGTGAAGCCCATTAAAGCACATTTCCTGGAGACCTCACCTAAGGTTCTTTCCTACCCTACACAATTAGATGTTCATGTTCTTGGGCCTGCAGTGCTAGGTGGGGAGTCTTCTACGTCCAGGATCCTTCTCCTTGCTTAACCTGGCCTTGAGTGGCCTTTGCTCTGGATTCAGAATTTGAAAAGTATATAACACGTGTCTCTGAATGGAGTTTAGAATGAGAGGTATGGTCTTAAATTCCGAGAACAGATCAGTCACGAGATAGAATACCCTTTCATTGTGATGCAAGAGGTGCCTAAAGTATTTTGTGATACTAGGTAGAGAATGTAGTTCTGAATTGGAAACGGAGTTTTGAATGTTTTGATACAGTCTTCTCCGATTCCTTTCTGCTTGTGCCTCCCATTCAGTTTATAAAAGAGCATTTCTTAACTATGTACATCAAGAAGGGAGAAGATACTGTGAACGACCTGATTTTTTCTCCATCCTGATTTTTTTTTTCCGTTGGTGGTGTGTCTGTGTGTTTACCCCAAGTGCAGACTTAGCTTACAGCTGTCGGCTTAGAATTGAGAAATACAAACTTCATAGAGAAATATTTTGAGTGCCAGCCAATACAATCAACTGCCTTAGGTGTTTGGGGTTCTGTGTGAATTTACTGAGTTCAAGAAGTAGTAGGAAGTCAGGTTTGGAAGCAACTAATAATTCTTGATACCAGTCAGAATGAAATGCCAAGAAAATGTGCTGTGAGAGTGTACAGGGAATGGCTTGATCAGTTCTGACTGGAGAGATCAAGGGTGGTCTGGTGGAGGATGGTATTTGAGCTGGCATTTGCTACCATTGCCTGTGTACATGGCTGGAGGGAGGAGCTGATGTATCTATTTGCTACAATCTATATTTGGCCCTTGACATGAAGTTCCCACAAGTATGTGTTAAGTTCTGAGTGAATTTCCTCCAACAGTAGCCTTAAAGGCTGATAAAAATGTCCTTGGGAAATAATTTTCACTTGGTCTTAGTTGTACATGTTTATATCTAGTTCCCATTAGTTAATAGGCCATCTTTTTCAATTGTGTTGAAAATGTGTTCATCTTGGTTGATTTTCCATACCTCTATCCTTTTTATGATTAACAAAAATGATACCTAATAGAATATAGAGATTTGAGGATTACAGAATGCTTTCATATGCATTTAATTATTTCATTTACTCCTCTCACTAGTGCTATGAGATAGTGAGGACTGATTTCCTCATTTTTTAAAGTAAGATGATTAAGGCTTAGAGTCACTAGCATTGGAACCTCAATTGCAACCTTTTGTCTTTAGTAGATTACTTCCTGAAAACTCAACTTGAGTTCATCTGTGACAGCAGAAACTTTTGGTGTCCTTCCGCCTCCCGGTATTAGCTGTTTTCTAAAATTAAATCTGATAATAAAAGATAATAATTTGTAAACAGGCATTTTTACAGAAGCAGAAAGGTATGGTGGTTGAGGGCCTGAGTTCTATGTTCAGACTGCATGAATTCTAATCTAGGCTCTTCTACTTACTAGTTATATGACCTTACATAGGACATATTACTTAATCTCAGAAAATTTTCCTTATCTGTAAAATGGGAATGGTAATAGTATCAATATCCATCCTTGTGTTTTGGGGAGGAATAAATGAATTAATTCATATGCAGTGTTTAACGTGAAGTCTGGCACATAATAATATTCAATAAATACTAACTTTACTATGGCATCGAGGCAGGCCCTCAAACTGAGGAAATCAGCCTTTTCTAGTAATTGTTCTTCCCAGTTGCTTTGTGAGGCTGGTACCCTGACTAGATGAAGATTTGCATTACCAGCAGAGTGGGACCTGTTTGTTCTGGAAGGTGTTTCAAGAAGCAAAAGGTCAATGGCCAGTGCAAAAGAGTGAAAAAGCAAAACTTTAACCTTTCCATTTAATCTGTCAAAATGCCACAGTACATCTAGGGGTTTTAATTGGTTCCATATGACTGTTGTTTTTTGTATAGTTGAAGCAAATCTGATCTGCTTGTGATACTCACCCTCCAACATACACTTCTATTTGTGGGTTACTGGAGATAGCATGGCCTGGAACAGGACCCGATGTCACTTCCACTTCCCTGACATACAGCATCTAGCCCTCTATGATTCTTGTGATAATGATTCTTGTGCTGCCATCACCATTGTCCCCAAAATCTCACCATCAGCAATCTTCTCTTTTGACTGTTCAACAGAGTTAGGGGCCTTTATTTCTGGAGGGTCACCATGGGGCGGTGGGGGCGGGGGGTGGGGGTATGTATTGCATTAAAAGAGAGGCTGTGGAGGAGACATTGAACCTGAAGAGGATATAGATACTGATAGAGGTGGGGAAGAATAGAGAGGAAAGAAGTGGTGATAGTGTAAGTATGCACAGAGTCAGTGCTTTGTCTTTTGAATACAAATGTTGTACTTAAAATTGGAAATTAGGCATTTGGCATTTACTACCTCTATTCTACTTCAGTCTTAAAGGTGAATTTTCTGCCCATTAATGTTTAGCAACCTTGCCAATGTTGTAAGAAAGAGCTCTGGTGTGGCCTGAGGAAGTTAGGTACAGGTCTTGTGGGATGATTTATGTATAACATTTTCTCGTCTGTTTCTCCTTAATTTTTACCCCATGCCTTGGACTAGTGGGCCAGCAGAAATAAAGGAATGATCTAGCCCAGGATATCTGTTAAGTGGCATTTTGGTACTGCCACCAGAATGCTACAGACCAGGTTATCTCTAGATAATTCCAGGTATTTATCTCTTCAGTTAGGATTCAAGCTGTGAAACCAAATTGTTGTTGCATGTAATACTTTTATTAACTGTATTTGTGTTTTGCCACGAGTGACAGCCAAATGTGGCCCACAGTTTTATGAAAGGACAAAGAATTACAGGTTATAGGATTAATCTTTCTGCACCTAGGACTGCTCCCCTCAGGCTCATTCCAGTGAGGAGAGGCCACTTTTACACTTGCTTTCTCTTCTCCTCCTTACTAGCTTCAGGGGGCATTACCCTAGGATATCACTTTAACATGCTTTCTCCAGATGAGTTTGGAATTGTACTTGTCACTTACCCTTGCCATCGTCATCTTGCATTTTTATTTTATACGAGTACTGTTTTATTGCCACAGATCTCATTTGAAGTTAAATTAGCTATAAAGTCTCATAACATAGGCAAATTACAACTATTTCAATATCTTGGGAAGATCTTATTAAAGAAAATTGTGTGTGTTTTGATGTTGTATATAGCAAGATCTGAGTAGAAGAGTATGGGTGGACAGCAATTGAGGGAAGGCTAGATTCTTTATATTTTGCCCCTGTAGCTTACAGTCAAATAAATAACGAGTACTATAAATTGGTATAATAGTTCTTTCTCTTTTATAGGTTTCTATTCTCCTAAATTTAAACCTAGAAATCATCATTTGATAACTACTTGGTCCAAAGAAATGAATTGGTCAACCATTTCAAAAATCCAACACAATGACAGTGACAATATTGGATATTGAACAGTGAAAATCATTTTGCTGTATGCGGCATTGCTAATGGCTCTTAGATTCGAGTAGTCTGCATGTGGTTGTTCTTTATCGTTTTGACAGATTAAATGGAAAGGTTAAAGTTTTGCTTTTTCACTCTTTTGCACTGGCCATTGACCTTTTGCTTCTTGAAACACCTTTAGAAGCATTATCTCAGCCTTTCATTTTAATATATCAGAATTCACTTTTATTAATGTCAGAGTGTGCAAGGCATTGTGTCAGGTGCTGTAGGTGCATACAAAGATGAGTAGGATATAGCTGCTGCCCCCAAGGAGCCTGGAATCTAATAGGGAAGGCAGTGTATAAACTATTTTCTAAGTACAGCACACACAGAAAATAGTGAACATTAAATTAAGCCTAAGGAGTACCCGTAGGATCAAAGACCCAGTCACTTTAAAAAAGGATTAATGAAGGCCTTATGGAGGAGATAGTATTTGGTTTTCATCTTGAAAGGTATAAGGGATTTTATTTCGATTAGGGAAACTGGAGGCCAACAGGACAAATCAAGCTAAGAAACAAGAGCAAAATAAACAGGGAGCCTTACCTATTCATATTCTTTTTGGTGAACATCAAGTATTCACTAAAATGAATATGCATGGTTACTGTAGGTTATGTCAAGTATTGAAATAGCAGATTAAGGGAAAAGGCTGTTTAAGAACAAGATTATGTTGCTCTTTGATTGCTGCACTTAAAACAATGAGCAAGGAAAACCATTGCTGTTTTGCAGAAGAGCAGTAAAAGCTGCTAATCTATTTTTTAGGAAGGTAGCTCTGTCATCAATACGAAAGGTGGCCAGAAGTGAACATTTGGAAGCAAGGAAGTTTGGGGGGGGGGGTGATTACAGTAGATTAGGAGTAAAAGAATGAGAACCTGAACTCATTATTGAAGTGACGATGAAAAAGAAGGGATAGCTGATAGGTAAAAGAACATTTAGAGGTAGCTTTGCCATATATCAACTATTCGGGGATGTACTTTTTTTCCATGTTATAACATCTCTGAAATCTGGTTGCATCTTATAAGTGATGGCATCTTATAGTTGTAATTGCAGCATTTTTCATTCATTTTACTTAATGGTACAGAAAATATTGGTATATCTTAAAATCTCTGGCTTAGTCTCAATAAATGATAGCGAGATTTGGTGACAGGTTAGATGGTGAGGAAAAGTTTTAAGGGTGAGTCTCAGACAGCTCTGAGTATTCTATAGAGCCCAAGTGCTGAAGAGGTGGTGGTGCCGGTAACTTAGCCAAGAGGGAGTGTAGGAGGAGGAGCGAATATGTGGAGGAGGCCAAGTTTGGTTTTGGACATGTTATGGTTGAGGCAGCTGCGAGATCTTTACAGGAAATTGGTTCCTGAGCTGAATATAGTAATATTGTTACCTTTTCTTTCTTTTGTTGATTGAAGAGTTGTTATGTGAAAGTCTTTGCTTACATCTTTACACTATTAAATCCTAACACCTGAATGAAAAGTATACTAGGTTAAACTGCAATTCTCAGAGGTGGAAAGTGATGCCCCTTATAACTAAAGGGCTCAACTCAGTCAAACAGCTCAATAAGTGGCGGAGCTGGAGCTGGCCCCTGGTTTATCTCTTGATGCCTAAGCTTTCACACTTATAGTTACGGAGGATTTTCAGGAGCTGTCACCATAGAAAAGATGTTAACACCATGTGATACATGAGAGGTTAAGAGAGAAATAGAACTATGTCACATAAGATGGCCAAGGACAAAACATTAGAGAGAGCAGCTGTACCACCTCCAGTATTTTGACTAAGCATATCAGTCTGTGATCCTCTTCCCATCATACCTGCTCTCCAGAAATATGTCAGCCTTACCCAGACCCACTCTATGACTCATTTTTTTCACTGTCATTACCATTCAAGTACTCATTTCTCTTATTAGCCATGGTCATTTATTATCATCATTCCTTTGTCTCACTCTTCCTCTTTGGCAAAACTCTAACTCTGAGTAAACCCAACTAATTTACTTCCTGTCTGAACCTGAGCAGCTAAAAGTTGGTAGGAAAATTACACACCTGTGTTAATTGGTCTTACTTTATTGTCAAAACCACAGACCTCGACTAGGAACTCAGCAGTGTTAGGCAATCCTGCTACATGTGCCTAGTACATTTACTTTCTCACTTTTCAAAATAAGTACTTTATTTTCCTATTTTTTCAAGTTGATGTCTGTCTCGGCTTCTCACTTTCAGCTGGTAACCTCATCATATTTAATGACAAAACATAGGCTGTTGGAACAGTTGCAACATGAGTTCTCTAATCTTTCCATCAACAGATCTTCCATCTCCTTTGTGTTAGTTCTCATACCCTCAGCCTTCCGTCCTGTTATAATAGAAGATACAGCCTAACTCCTACATAAGCCAGAATTTCTCCCTTGTGCTTTATAGCTCATTCCCCTCTTGACTTCTTAGGAGCTTTGCTCGCTGTGGCTCTAATCCCTCTCCTTTCTTCCTCCACCATAAATAGCCTCTTTTTGCCATTGCCGTTCCTTACCATGGCCTCATTTTTATGTTCTTTCCTATACAGCAAAACATGAAAGAATTGTCTGTATTATCTCTTTTCACTTCTTCAACCTTCTTGTCTTTCAGCCTCCAATCAACTTTCCATCCCCACCATTTACTGAAACAATTCTTGTCAGTAACAGATCACACTGACTTCCATGCAGTTAAATCCCATAGTTACTTCTCTGGCCAGATCAAACACAGTCTCTCCCTAATATGTGACATATTTGGCCACTGTCTCCCTCTTGAAAAATTTTGTTCTCTTGACGTCTGTGAGACCGTACTCCTGTCTTCCAACATGGGCCCCTCCTTCTCAGCGCCTTTAGCTGATCGCTCCTCCTCTTCCTCTGCTTGCTGGAATGCCTTGTCTCCAGCTGTTCTGCCCATGCAGAGGCTTTCTTCAGGTCCTGTGGATTTAAGTGGCATCATTTTTTTTTTTTTATGCCAGCGATTCTCAGACCTTCCCTTGTCCACTTAAAAGTCAGTTTGGCATTAAAAATTTAACATGGCCCAAACGGAATTCTTGATTTCTACCATGTGCTAGACCTTCTCTTACTCTTGTCTTTCTCACCTTAGTTAATATTAGCACCAACCACTAAGTTGTTCAAGTATCTTCCTGATACTTAGTTTGAGACTTTTTTGTTCTTAAAACATTTCATGACTTAAAGATTAAATTAAAACATACGTGAATAGATTATGGTCTAGACTTCCAAATCAAATGAATTTTTAGGAAAAAACAGAACCTGCAAAGAAAATCCAAGCTTGTCTGCCTCTTGAGACTGATGAGGAATGCCTCCCTGAAAGAGTTCCTGGAGCTAGTTGCATCTAGTGTATGGAGGCTGCCCCCACCAGCAAGCAATTCTCAGAAGCCAGTAGGGTGTCCAAAAATCAACTGAATTCTGGCACTATCTACCGAGAGATAGAATCAGATTCCACAGGTAAAGAGCTTAGGCCCACAACCGCCTTCCACTTTTTCAGAAGCCAGTCCCAAGCCCAGGTTGTTCCTCCTTTAATAATAATGTTTTTCTCCTTTAATGATATTAGCAATTCTTTTGTTATTATTAACAGTCCTTCTGATTGACTGTAAATCAGAGGTTCCCACAATTCCCTCCTCAGGGGTCAATTGGTTTGCTAGAACAGCTTACAGAACTGAAGAAAACCCATTTACCCACTAGTTTACCAATTTATTACAGGGGATAGTAAAGGACATGAATCAACAGCCAGATGAAGAGATACATAGGGAAGGACTCAAACAAAAGAGCGTCTGTCTTCTTGGAGCTTGAGACCTGGCACAGTGGCCCTTTGAAGCATTCTCATTCTCCAATGTGGAAGTTCTCTGAAAAAGAGGTTTCATTACTAGTCATGATTGACTAACTCACTGGCCATTGGCAGTTGATTCAACCTCAAGCCCTCTCCCTGCCCTGGAAATCAGGGGGTAGGACTGAAAGTTCCAATCCTCTAACCACAAAGTTAGCTCCTCCTGGCACCCAGCCCCCACCTTGGGTGAGATCCCAAAGTCCCCTCATTAACATAAGAGACACCATTGTTGCTCCCATCACTTAGAAAATTCCATGGAGTTTGAGAGCTGTGAGCCAGGAGCTGTGGATCAAATATATCTGGAGAATATATTTAGGTCATCTGAATTATCAAATACATATATTTCTTATAAATCACAATATTGTACTCCCAGATAAGCATTCACTCCTGGCTGTTGGTAGGAGTCCTTTGGAAGAAGAAGAGTTTGAGAAGCTGTGCTTTATGGTCTTACTTTTGTTTATTTGTTTATTTTAATTAGTCCTATCAAATCAGTTGAACTGAATGAATTAAAATTGCTTTCTACAAGAGGAAGTTTAAATCTGTGCTGAATTATCTTCTCTGTTTAGCTTTCTTATGCTAGTCTTCTTAATCAAGGGAGCATCTATGTGTTTGGAAAGCCAGACTAAGACTGGAGAGTACTTCGTAGTGAGTCTTCAACTGATTACCTGCCTGATATGGATCGCCATAGGTCTGTGATTTCTTTGAGGGTAGGGACCCCTTTAAAATTGGTGACTGACTACTCATATTCTGAGTTTTCACATACTGAGGTGGACATAGGGCTGCACACGTGTTTTCTCTGAGCAAAGTGGTGTGTAGTGGTTTGTCTCTTCTTTCTCCTTTTGCTTTCTCTGCTTTCCCTTGATCTTCTGGTCCCTAGGTCAGAAGCATTCTACAGTAGCATTGTGGTTATTATTAAGGGAGAAAAACATTGAAAATGGCCACCAAATGTTTTGAGTCCCACAGTAAAATTACCATGTAAATCAAGTGAAAGCCTAAGCATTTCTTTCTTGGTTTTATTTTTACTGTTAAATTTGCGCTGTTTGAAGAATATTAAGTAATTATTCCCTCTGTAGAGTTCCCCCAACTAATTGAATATTAAATACTGTCTTAATAGCAATTACTTCATTCAGCAAACCTTTACTGAATAGGTACCTGTTGTACACTAAGCTGTCTTCTAGGCACCAAGGATTTAGGGATGAATGAAACTGAGGAGCTTCTTTCATTCTTGGACCTTCCATTTTAATGGGGGAGATAGACAATTAATATGTAAACAAACATATAATACCAGGTAGAAAACTAAAGCAACTTCTCTCCTATTTTCCTTCTGGGGAGATAGATAATAAATATGTAAACAACCAAAGTATCATATCAGTTATAAAACTAAAGCAAATTCTTTTTTTATTTTCCATCTGATAAAACAACTAAACAGTCAAAACACCTAATTAACCCTGAGGAAGCCATCTAAGTTTTTCTCACCTTGGTTTCCTTATTTGTAAAGTATATTCACTCTGTTTACCTCGCAGTGTTATTTAAAAATAGACACACAAAAAAACACACAAAGAAGATAAAATGCATGTAAAGGTCCTTTGTAAAATATGACTCTATAAGTGTAAAGTATTATTGTTTGTACTTGTTTAAATGGAGTGTATTTGGTGTATGTTAATATTTATTTCAGTGTTGTTTGCTCTTTAATTATATACCACTTGAGAGTGGGACTCTTAGAGTTGTTTTAGCTTTCAGGCCTCTGGTTTAGGGGACTTTCTAGTAAGATGCGTATGCTTTAACTGTTGGTTACTGTTGCTCTGTAATATAGTAGAATGAATTGAGGGAAGGATTCAAGCATGAGATAGGTGTTTGGACTAAATGATCTTTAAAGAGCCTTCTAATTCTCATTTCATAATTCTGAAATAGAATAGTTGAAGGAAAATTGTCTCAGCCTTAGTGGAACAAAATGCACTTTCTTTTGGGCCATGAATGTGGTTTGGAACAAAATAAAAACATGATATGTCAAAAGTTTCAGTCTCTATGACCAGATATCTCAGCTAGTATCTCTGTTAAAAATAGTTAAGAAACTGTGGTGGCAAAAACATCTACCCTATGTCTACACTTACTCTGTTCTAGAAAAGCAATTTGTTTGCTTGCTCTTAACTAAACCTGTTGGGATTCTAGTTATGACTGTTGCCCTGTACTAAAAGTAATGTTTCTTTTTTCAAAGGTGCGCCAGCCTGTCATATGCATCAACAACCATGTATTTTGTTCAGTTTGTATCGATTTATGGTTGAAGAATAATAGCCAGTGTCCAGCTTGCAGAGTCCCCATCACTCCTGAAAATCCTTGCAAAGAGATTATCGGTAAGGGCCTATTTTATAAACACATAGAAATAGATTTGAAATAATCTCTAAGTAGTGCATATTTGGAGGAAAACCAAAATAGATGACTTTCAATGATGTTTTGCCAATTTCATACTGGATGGATTGGTCATTTGTATAATCTATAAGTAGAACAACTGAGGAGCACAAGGCACTATGAGAAATCTTACAGTTTGGTAGAGGTGCATGTAGATCAAAATATTAATAGTTTAAAGCAGCTTACATTTTGGTAGAGGTGCATGTGGACCAAAATATTAATAGTTTAAAGCAGCAGACGCTAAAGGCCAAGAAAAGGCCCACAAAATTCAAGCAAGAAAGTTGAGCTAGAAATGTCAAGAAAGGCTTTATGAATAGGTGACCTTTAAGATGGAGATTTAAGGATGGGTAAAATTTCGGTAATGATTAAGGAAGGTATTTTATGCAGCGGGAATACCATGAACTAAAGTTTAGAGGTAGGAAAACACAAAGCTTGTTTTTGGAAATGATCAGTAGTCTAGTATGGGTCTGACTACTGAAATGAGACTGAAAAGTTAATTGAGACTTTAGTACAGAGAATCTTCAGTGACAAATAAAATCTGGGACTTGCTCTGTGGATGAAAAGAATGGTGAGGTAGGCATGATGGTTTTGAGCAAAGAAATGGCAAGATCCAGAATATGCTTGAAGAATATTACTCAGGCGATGATATTTGGTTAGGCTGTAGGGGAAAGACAGAATGTGAGTAGGTCAGGTAGGAGGCTCTTGCCTTGGTGAGAGAGAATATGAGTCTAGATGAAGGGTAAAAAAGAACATTCAGTGCCATACCAGTACAGGTAAGAGGGGGTTAAGACTTTAAAAGATCCTTGAAAAATAAAACATTTAAAGATCTTTTTGGGTGTTAGGTTTTTGTTCTGTGCTCATATAAGTTATTTTTCTTAGACTGTAAAAATTGAAATGATTTTGTTGTTGTTTTTGCTTTAGGAAAAATTGAAAGTAAATCTGTCATTAGCTATGTATAGAAAACACCTTTCAGAAAACTTAAGGAGTCATTGTAATGGTTCCAAATTAGGGAAAATGGACTTAAGTAAGATTTTCACACTGGAAATGGAAAGGAAAATAAATGCTAGAATAAAAAGAACTTTGGAACTAAGAGATCTGAAGGAGGAATCAGAGATGACTCTTAGTTTCTTTCTTGAGTACTGGATGAAGTCTGTTAGAGGACTTCTCTGCTTGCTGCATACTGCAGTGTTAATCTCTCTGCCTTTAGATTTTTGCCCGTACTGTATTTCACTGAGTCAAGTCTTTTGCAAAACATGAGATTAGATCATTAAAATAATTGGAATGTTTTCCCCCAGCTTCTAGTCACATCCCTACTCCTTCTTTCATTCATTTATATCTAAGTGATACTTCATAAATTCTTTCAAGTAAAATAGTTCATCTATCCTTGCATTTGGATAGTACATCCTGAAAAAGAACATCTGTAAAATGCCTTTGCTATTATCATGATGCTAAGAAGTATAAAGAAAGTAACCACAGCATAAGTGAAGAGCTTTCAGGAAAAATTGTTTTTAGTATATTTGATGAGTCATTACTAGCAGATAATAATTCTGTGATTTATAATCCACTATAACTGAGTTGTTAGAATCAGTGAAAAGACACATTAATCTGTTTAGTGTTACCAGGAACTAGGTATGTTTGAATAAATACATTGGCTGTAATAATATATATCAGAATGTATATATTATGTATTATGATTTATAGATAATATATATTTGGTGATTATCAAATATATGAAATATAGATAATGTTAACCATATTTATATAATTTATTGGTTAATATATATAATAATGGGTTTTGTCTTATTTTTGTTCTCCTAAAGTTATTTCTTCTGTTTTTTTTTTGTCTATAACATACAAAAGTTGAAAGATATAGAGATATTATAGTCTTATATATTTTATTATAGTGCTTCTGTATAATATATGATGGTACTTTTTAAATTAAATTTATTGGGGTAACATTAGTTAATAAGTTTTTATCATTATTTAACAATTCTTTGGCATTCAAAATTTGAATCCAAATATGATAATTAATAAAATATAGCATTTGCCTTGAGTTTACTATAGTAAGATACATAGGTAAGTAAACTCAACATGATATTTTACAGAAGATATTTCTTTGTTACTTGATATTTATCTTTTCTCAGGGTTGAGATAGAGAAAAGGCCAAGATGGCAACCCCAAGTATATATATAAGTAGAAATTTAGCTGGAGAACTATATAAAACAATAAGAAAAGGATTCATTTTTATTTTCATTCTGCCCAAATCAGAATGAAAAGTTAGGTTTTGTGTTTTTTTTCCTGTAGGAGGGACCAGTGAAAGCGAACCTATGCTAAGCCATACAGTTCGTAAGCACCTTCGGAAAACTAGACTTGAGTTACTCCACAAAGAATATGAGGTAAATAATAATTAAAATTTAAAATGATGACAGCACTGAATTCAAGGTGAAACTGAGCTATCTCAGTCCATGGACTTCTTAGAGCACACATCCAATGAAATCTTAATTTAATGACAATTTAAAAATACCTATTTGGTAAGTACTTTTTTCTTTTTCCCTTTCCTATTTCAAATAGAGGAAAGGAACAGATGGAAGCATTTTCTTTTTTTCTTTCTTTTAATTTAAAATTTGTCCTCAACAGACACATCATTTTGTAAGTGTTTACTCCCTCAGGAAATTGGGAGATAAAAGAAACCATCTTGTGAAAATCAGTCTTCCAACCCCCGCAAGGTATTATGAATGCTCTGGTAAATAGTGACTACAGTCCTCAGTCTGCTTTTGTTTCTGCCTGTAAATTCACCAATAATTATAAGCTTCATTGGTTCTAAAAGTGAATATGCCTCTGTCAACTACCAGCAAAGAGATTTTTCGAGTGAAATATGGTATTTCCTAATTGTTTTTTTGCATGTAAAACTTTTTAAATTGAAAAAATTGTATATATTTAAGGTGTACAACTCGATGTTTCTATGTACACGTACATAATGAAATGATTCCTTCGGTCAAGCTAATTAACGTGTCATGTCCACCTCCTCACATAGTTACTTTTTTATGTGTGTATGGTGAGAGCATCTTAAATCTCAGCAAATTTCCAGTATACGATACAGTATTACCAACTGTAGTTATCATGTTGTATATTAGATCCCTAAATTTATTTATCCTACATAATAACAATATTTTAACCTTTGACCCATCTCTCCACTTCTCCTACTTCCTCACTTCCCGACCACCTCCCTGCCCCTAGTAACCACTGTTTAACTCTCTGCTTCTATGTATTTGACTTTTTAAGCTTCCATGTATAAGTGAGATCATGCAGTAGTTTTCTTTCTGTGAAGGTGATTTGATATGGTGATGAAATTTTTCCAAATTAGCTTCATGCTAATGGAATAGATATACTTTTGAATAGTAAACATTAAGCCAGATTGTCATTTTATGTTTACTAAAGTGGGGGGTGGGGATATTGTTATTCTCTTCTTTTGGTACAAAATATCTTTAAGTTAAACTATATAAGTGAAAGTTACTTCAGCTGGCTCAAAATTTTTTTTAATAAAGTGGGACATAAATAAATGACTGAATAAATGCTCATTCATATATGTGTTTTTCTGCTTATATTTGTTTATTAATATATTAATTCAAACAAATAGTGATTTTTCTCATTTTATAATGCTATTTAACTTGAAGTGTAATGTAATTTAAAATAATAAGTACTTTCTGTGTTAATTCTAAAATGTATTCTTACATACTTAATGAATATTTATCATACTTAGGTACTAATCAAATTAATCTTTTAGAAGATCATGGCATATTGAGCCACGTGGAGTTTATTTTCTAACCACAGAATTTTTCAGTCTTAATTTAAGAAGAAATAATCCATCCATTTTAGATGAAAAAATGGTATCACAGAAAAGGATTTTACCCGAATGTTTAATAATTGGATTTAAGATAATAAGCAGTTCCAGATGGGGAAATCTAGTACTTGGAATGGTCACGATTGTATTTGAAGAATCAGAATGTAGAAAAGTTAAAAATTAACTACAGATATTATTCTGAAGTGGAAAGAGGAAGGAAATGGTATAGGGTTTGAACTCCTACTTCAAATGTAGAAGCAAAAATATAAACGTCAAACAAAACTATAATAGATCATCTTTAACAACACTGTATTTTTAATTTCCCTCAGTAAAAAAATTAAACATACCTTAGAATTTTCTGTTGAGGAATCTATTTCCTTGTTGAATTCATGACTTTTGTTTCCCTGATATCTTGAATCAAAGGTTTAACATTTTTATTTATTTAAACCACAAACTGTCATTGAATTTAAATGAAAGCAGTGGAAATGGCAGTTATTATCAAAGTCAAAATACATTTCGAGAATGTCAACTGTGTGTGACTTTCTGCCTACAAAACTATTCTGTTGCATAAAGAATCTGTATCTACAGCATTTTTAGTATAAAATTTAAATTATTGGCTTCAGGTAAGCATATGTATGTACTTAGTGTCTGTGTCCACCTAATGGCTTTGCAATGCCTTTTCAGGATGAAATAGATTGTCTGCAGAAAGAGATGGAAGAACTCAAAAGTAAAAATCTCAGCTTGGAGTCACAGATCAAGACTATTCTGGATCCTTTAATCTTCACACAGGGCAACCAAAGTGAAGACAAACATCCAGTTGTAGATAATCCAAGTAAAATTGACCCAGAAACTGTAGCAGAGTGGAAGAAAAAACTTAGAACAGCTAATGAAATATATGAAAAAGTAAAAGATGATGTGGATAAGTTAAAGGAAGTAAGTTGTGGTTGTTTTTAAAATTCTATTATAGTTTTAAAATTTCTATTAAGTTATTTTTAAAATTCTGTAATATTGTTAAGTACCTTCAAAAGTACAAATAGCCATATTATCTTGACTCATCATTAGATGATTTGTGAGGAAAGGACAGAATCCCTGGATGAACATTTCTAAGCAATAGGAAATCTTTTTCTCCTTAAATGTCAGTAGCTGCCAGGAAATATCAGGTGGTTCCATTTGTGACTATAATTAGAGATTCTAGTACTTCTATATGTGTTTGTATCTTGTAGGGGAGTGACATCAATTTAAAGAATGTATTTTTTTCCCCCTCTTTGTGGTTTACTTTAATTTTTTTAAGCTTATGTCAGTGACTGCTCTGTATACATAAAAACAAATGTGTCCATTTCCCTAACTGTAAAATGAAAGTCTTGGACCATATCTTTTATAGCAGTACCATTCTCTGATTTTTAATTCGAAACGAGCTATGAGTAGCCTCTTTAGACTATATCATACAAAAGAATATTGTAGCTTATGAAGTGGGTTCATTTTCTTCAATTCTTCTGTCCATCCAACAGGATAGAGAAAGTATAGGTAAAAAAGCCAAACCTAGTATTTTCCAATCTAGGAAAGGAGATGAGATCCATGAGATCCATGCGATCAGCACTAGAGATTAAAATCAAGTGCCGTATGGCTTTGTTGACCAAGCTTGACTTCAAGTTTATTCACAGTGGAGTCCTTTTGTGCTGAATGGGGATGGTTTTCTGGTATCCAGGTCCACAACCACCAATTCAACCTATGCGCATTCACTTAAAGTACTGTCACCATACTGAATTGCTAAATCCTGCCTCCTAAAATCATTGATGAGCTCTGTATGATATTTTAAAGAAGTACCACCACATACTGGCCCTCAGATCTTCAGTAAGGTTAAGTAGCAGAGAAGAATCTGCAACTTAGTATAAATACTAAGACATTTTCACATACCCACATATAAAATAAATGCTGTTTGGGCTCAGAAAAGGCCAAGATAAGAGAAAGAAGGGAGCTTAGTGCTTTCAGAGAGAGAGAAAAAAAAAAAACTACAGATATAATTGCGCTACGTTTGTCACAAGTTTAGGGGACATGTGTAGTTTCTTTGGGTATTGATGGCCAACATTAGCATGTTGATTTGTCTAAGAAGAGAACAGGACACAAAAAGGAAAGAGCTGGGAAGTTGCAGTATTTATCAATCTGCCATGTCTTGTTAACTTCCCTTTCTCTTCTTGATCCATCAGGAAGTTCTACATGGTCTCCTTTGTAGTTGTTAGACTTCATTTAAGTTTTTGGCAATACAAGCATGAGGCTTGACATAAAAACTACTCTGGTCTCATAAGAATGGTGTTGGGGATATATGTCAAGGAAAAGCACATAAAACAGTTTTTCTCTGCTCTTTTAAAGGTCACATGTTAAATTCAATACCCAAAGCTACCCTGAGACCTCAGAATTATTTGAGATATTTAATAAACCCATTTTGGGTGCCTAGTGATGGTATTAGATAGTAAGAGACAATAAACTGGAGCAAAAAAATGAATTAAAAATCATGGACTACAGAGGCAAAACTTGAAGGTGAAGAACAGAATAATAACATACTATAAATCAAATACAGGACTACAAAAGATTCAGAGTGAAGGACTACTTAGAATGAGTGAAATAGACTTTTTTTCTGATGTTTTTAGTACTAAGTAAGTTTTAAACAATTACGAAGCCAGAATGAGTGTTGAGCATGCAAAATAGTTAGCTGAAGACTTCATTACTCTTAGATGCGAAATCTAGAACTCTGCCCTTTGTAATCTTTACCCCTCACCCCCACAATCCTCCTGAACTTGAAAATATCTCCTGATATTTGAGGAACTAGCCAGCCCATAAAGAGAATATTAGACAGCCCCAGGACTGGTGAGAGACCTTGAAATATAACAATACAGTACAGATGAGATGGGGAAAAGCAATCTCAAATGAGTTTCTAATTTAAGCTTATCATCATCATCAAAAAGCATTTACTAAGTGCCTTCTCTTATGGTGCTATGCTTGAGAGCTTAATTCATTGTCTGTGTGTATGGGGAAGTAAATGACTTTTCTTATATCTTCAGAGGGGCAGTAATGGTGTTTATCAGTCACTTAAAGAATTAACCCTTTACAATCCTGGTTGGTTGTGCAACTATGAAGATAAACAGGTGCTCAGAGCCCAAGAGGAACCTGCATGAATATAAGAGAGTTAGGCTTTGTACCCAGAAGAATGTTCTCTGCCTTGCTTCTCTTATTATTCTCTTGGGCATTTGCGTGAGGGTGGGCAAGTAATATAGTCAGAGGTTCTGGAAATTAGTCAAAAACATTAGTCAAATTTTTTAAATCCGTTTTTAAGTCTTGGTTTAAACCTTTCTGTTGACAATAGTTCTTGTGACCCATTCACTTTGAATGCTAATGTTCTAGTCCAACAAAGATTTTCTTTTGCTAGGTAAGTGAAATTCGTTTCTACTCTAGGGAGTCATATTTCTTCGGAATTCAAAAATGCAATGACTAGGGGATTTAAAGGAGTTAGCTTTTAAGAAAACTCTAAAAATTAGGCACACTACTTTTCAAGCTATCTGTAATCAATATTGAGCCTGTAGATTTTCTAGCAATTAATATTTTGTTAGGCAATATTTAGGTACCATGCACTTAAAAAAATAAAGTCATACTTGGAATTTTTTTTTTTAATCAAAAGAGAATCCATAGAATTTTTTAGAAGATATTAACTCAATTTTGAGAGTCTCAGAAGTTATGAGTCAAGGCACTTGGGAAAGCCTTCTGGAGAAAGAAAGCAAGTGGTTTAATCATATTAGATTTGTTATCACTAAAAAGCTATTTTTAAGTAGCAACCAAAAATCAATCACAAAGTCAAGAATTAACTCAGCATAAGTTTTGTGAATAATTGCATATGATATAATGTTACCCTGCTGAGAGCGTTCAGTTATGTGAAAAAAGAAAAAAAAATACCATTAGTACAGTCCCTTAATGACTATACTAGGCTAACTAACATAGTTCCTTTTATTTCCCTGGACAGGAGATTTACAGAGTGGTGGGGGAATACAGATTTAAAATGCTTGGTTGTATTCACAGCTTCACAAGTCATTCCAGTGGTGATTTTAAGTTTCTGAAGGTCATGCTCTAGCATTTAGTTTTCTCATACTCTCTAAAAAAATACTGATGACTCATGTCATAATTTTTACAAGGCACTTTTGTTTTAGCTTGTGCTTAATTATTTTCAACTCTTTTTTTTAAGGCAAATAAAAAATTAAAATTGGAAAATGGTGGCCTCATGAGAGAGAATTTACGACTGAAGGCTGAAGTTGATAACAGATCACCCCAGAAGTATGTATTTTGTTCATAAAGCAATGTTTCAAATTATGTCAGTGTTTTAGAATAAGCTGCTATTATTGATGTGTTATTCATTTGACTCTTTCCATTGAAGTGTGTAGATTTAAGTAAAATGTCTTGCCTCTAAAAGTTGAGTGTATAGTTATGTTATTGGTAGAATCTTAGTTGCAGTTATGGCTAATTTCGAAGAGAGGATTTCATTGTTATCCTTTTTCCTTCCCTGATTAGCAAGGGGATTGTTTTGTGACCTAAAGCAGGTAAACTTTCACTTGGTTTTACATATAACTGTTTAATAGTACTAACAAAGAGTAGGGAGATTAACAATGCCCTTTAGAAGTTTTCTGAAATAATCTTAATAATAGTTAACATTCATATAGTGTTTTCTCTTTGCCAAGTACAACAACCTGTGATGGAGAACTATTATTATTCTCCATTTACAGATGAGGAAATGGAGGCATAGAGAGAGATTAATTTATCTAAATCTGCACAGCTAGTGAGTAGTGGAAATAGGATTTGAACCCAGGTAGTCCAGCCCCAGATTCCATGCTCTATTCCATTACACTACAAGGCATATCTGAAATAGAATTTAAGGCTTTAATCATTCAATTTTGGACTGATTTGGACTATATACAATTAAGTGTTTTATTCTTTCTTTATGATGGAATAGTTTTCATTCCATTCCAAAATATAAGAGATTGCAGGTATGACCCGCTTAACATTCTGTTTAAAATTATAAGAAACAGTTGAGAGTTAAGAGTTGAATATGGAGAAAAAATGAGATACAGCACTTGAGGTTTTTCTTCTTCTAGGAAAAAAAATGAGAAGTGGGAAGAGAATATGGCCCCCATGCCTCTCTGAGGGGTGGCATATCCGAACTCCATACTTTCTTCCTGTCCAACCACTAAACTTCATCTCTTCCTAGTGGAAAAAGACAAGACAAGTATTGGCAAACAAGGGAAATTTATCCTACCAGAAGTAGCTCTCTACTTGTCATTTGAAAAGGACAAAATGTTGCCTTCAGTAAAACCAAGTGGGGTATCAGGAAATGGTAGAAGTAAACCATAATTACTCAGAACAGAGGTAACTAACCAACAGAAGGAGAAGCATAGCTTTTACTTCTAAATAGTTCCTTCCCGTGTGTCTCCAACCTCATTTTGCTTTCACGTCAGATAATGTCCTACTTTGACAAATTAGTGAAATAAGCTTAGGAAGTGCTGCTGTTATGTGGTAGTTTTGAATCTCTGCTCCCTCATTTATTGGCAGCTCGCCTTGCCAGTCATAATAATGCTTGTCCATTAGCCATTTCCCACAGCATGCTGAATGGAACTAAAGCTATTTTGTTTGTAGCTTTTATTTCTTGAAAAATTGCCCACAAGATTTCAGATTTAATGCCAGCCACAACGTGTGTTTTTAAATATCCACGGCTCCAGCCTGATAAGTAACTGAAGAATCTCACCTGAAGAAGCCTGGCTTCTGTCTTTTCTAATAAGCAGCCATACTATAAATTTAGAATTTGCTATTTTTAACTTGTTTCTTCCTTTCAGGGGAAGGGGACATTTTCACTTAAAAAAATGATATGAACTGACCCCTATTTCAGATCACTTTGTAATGCATTGAAGTATTAAATGTATTGCATTTGATTTATAGCTTTGTTTGCTCTGCATCACCAAACCCTAGTGGGATTCAAAGAGAAGCTGACCACAGCTGAAAATGCCCAGATCTGGTTCACCTGAGGAGAGCTTCTACTTATACTGAAAAGAATATGAAAATTCAGGAGTTTAAGAGTACATGCAAGCAAATAAAAACCATTCATTCTAATTTGTTCCCTTGATTAGGAAGTGCCTTGACCAATTATTTTTCTATTATCTACCTAGTTAGATGTCAAGGAATGCTTTTTATAGACATGGCCTTAGTTTCTGATATATCCTTCAAGTTATGCAGATATATTCTACAAATCTTTCAGAAAAGCTTTAAATTGTAAACACTAGAGAGTTTAAACTAGGAAGGTGTATTTATCAGCTTGGAGTGCCATAACAAAATACTCTAGTTGAGTGGCTTAAACACAGGATATTTATTTTCTCACAGTTCTGAAGGCTAGAAGACCGATACCAAGGTTCAGCAGTTTTGGTTTCTGGCGAGGACTTTTTTTGGCTTGACACAGCCAGCCACCTTCTTACTATGTCTTCACATGTGTGTGTGTGTGTGTGTGTGTGTGTGTGAGAGAGAGAGAGAGAGAGAGAGAGAGAGAATGTGATAGAGGGAGAGGTCTCTGGTCTCTCTTCCTCTTCTTATAAGGATACCAATCCTGTTGGATTAGGGCCTCATCCTTATGATCTCATTTAACCTTAATTACATCCTAAAAACCCTATCTCTAATTATGGTTGCATTGGGGGTTAGGGCTTCAACATATAATTTGGTGGAGTGGGGTGGAGGTGTGTAGAACACAATTTAGTCCACACTAGAATTTATTTCTTTTCAGGACACTCAAACAAATATGCTAGTGCCCCCAAACTAGACTAGCATGTTTGGAAAGAGGAGAGCTTAAACATTTACATTGGTCTCAAGTAGATGGTATTGTACAAAAGTAATATATTTCATAATCCACTTAAAAACAGTGCATTATCTTTTTAAATGAAGATCTGGATTATCATTTATTTCTTCTGTTACTGTTTTTCTGTTATATCTGTTACTCTTTATTATATCCAATCTTAAAGTGCACCTGAATACTTTTCCTTCCTCAGTTTTAACTTAAAGTCCTTTTGAGCAATGTGACACATATCCTACTAAGCATATTCTTCTAGATTTCAATAGTATTCATTCTATTCCTCATCAAAAGTTTATTATCCTAATATCTAAACTGGTAGTCAGGAAATTTGATCTTTTTCTTTGACTTTGTCTATCTACACTTCCCAAATTCTTCTTTTCTCTTCTCAAATAATATATTTCACCTGGGGGAACCATCATTTTTTCTAATATGGACTACTAAGAGAATCAGATTTGATGTTCAGAACTCAACAAGTGGTATGTCCTTTAGCTTACAAGGCTGATATCTGATGAAAACTCACCCTCCTAGCCAACCCAGAAATACTGAATATTTATTTACTTAACACTGTGTAAAGTGCTTTGAACTTTACAAAGTAAATACTCTTCCTGATCCCTAAAATAGATTAGGTTCCCTTGCTGTAATTTCTCTTACTGCTGTGTACTTGACCTTCTTAGCACATATCACAATTATTAATAATGTTTTGCGTAATTACTTGTTTTATGACTTTCTTGTGTTTGATCGAGGACTATAGTTGTATTCACTGTTATGGCCACTGCTTTCTGGCTTATAATTTGTTCCTAATAAATATTTGTTGAGTGAATGAATGAAAAACATAGCCCCTAGAACTATGAGGAAGCAAGCATACAATCCAGAATGTGGTACACTCAATAAGAAAATAACTAGGTTTCTTCATGAAATCATTGGCAAAATGAGAGGGGGAGGCCTGCTCCACAACAAAAGAGAACTAAAAGACATAACCAAATGCAGTGCGGTTGTGCACCATGGGTTTGAACTGCGCAGATTCACTTATTGTGGATTTTTTTCAATAAATGTACAGATGGCTCACCGTATAGCCAGGGTTTCACATCTGGGATTCACCCAACTACATATGGAAAACAGCAATTTCCATCCACGGTTGGGAGTCCATGGATGTGGAGAGCTGATTATATGGATTGTTGCACGCCATTTTATATAAAGAACCAATCCTTCATGGATACCAAGAGATGACAGTAGTTAAGTTTTGGGGGAGTCAAAAGTTATTTTATATAAGGGAATTGAACATCTGCAGGTTTTTGACTGTGCAGGGAGTCAGCACCCCTAACCCCCATGTTGTTCAAGGGTCAACTGTATGGATGTTATGTGGGTATTGATTACTAATGAAGCATGTCAAAAGACATTTTGAGGTAATTAGGTAAATTTGAATATGAACTAGATATTAGATTATACCATGGAATTACTGTTAATTTTGTTTAGATATTATGGTTACTTAAGATAATGTCCTTTCTTTTTTTAGAAATGCATATTAAAATATGGACTATAGAATATTTTAACAAAAGAAAAAAGGGATATGTATATGTGAGAAATGAGGCAAAATCTTGGTAATTTTTGGAAGTGAGTGATGAGTATATAGGGATTTGTTATATATTTCTCTCTACTTCTGTGAATATTTGAACATTTTTATAATAAAAAAAAATTAAAACCAACAAAACATGGTCCCAATCTCTAGGAAGCTCATAATCTAATGAAGGCAAGAGACAAAAATATAGGAAACAATTAAATATTAAACAGATACTAAGCCAAATAGCAGAGATAGCAGTATGGGTTTAGAAAATGGTAGGTGGGTTGTAGTGATGAGAGTCTTTGTCAAAGAGGCAGGACTTGAGCCCACCTTTGAAGAATGGAGATTTCATTGAGGAGGAAGGCATTCTGAGCAAGAGGAAACAGCTCGTGCTATTAGGAGTACTGTGTGGTCTCTTCAGCTCCAGTCCCTTCTCACTAGTAA
Organism: Pteropus vampyrus; assembly: GCF_000151845.1. Lineage (NCBI taxonomy): Eukaryota > Metazoa > Chordata > Mammalia > Chiroptera > Pteropodidae > Pteropus > Pteropus vampyrus. The sequence continues at coordinate 589,193 of NW_011888802.1, read as the reverse complement.
CAACCAGGAAACAACAAGAATGAGAAGCTGAAGAGTAGACTTTCGTGTTGCATTTTCACATTCTTAAATTCCCTTGGCTTCAATTACTGTTCCTTAAGTGTACCAGAAAATGTGGATACATTTGTCCCTTGAAGAGGTATGAAAAATTGACTCACAGAACATATGAAAGTGTCATGCCCTCTCTTCAAGTTCTCTGTGTTTAGTTGTGTCATGTTTTTGCGTTAGGCATGAGAAGCAGGGTTCACGCCATGTTGCCAGCTATTTTGAGGCTTTGCAGAGCAGCTGTTCTTTCACTCAATTGCTAACTCACCTTAATAGCAAACTTCATAGGTCATTTATATCAACTTGGTTATAATTGGATTAATGGATTTCCTTTCTATAAGTATGTATTCAAGAATGTTCTGTGTTCTTATTGTGGCTTTAGTAAGATCTATGGCTTTGATAATGTCTCCTTGCATGCAGCGCTCTTTTCCCCAAGGCTTGTCACTTCAGAGCAGTCTTCACCCATGCCCCAGCTCCTTCTGAGGGAAGGTAAAGGCTCCAAATACCTTCTGGACAGTAAGCAGTATTTCCTTTCATTAGTATATGAAAAAGAAGTGCTCTGTAGAAGAAAGAATAGACCTCATAGATTATGACATGGCTTTGTTCTCTTTTTGCTGTATTCGTGTTCCCTGAGCCATCTCATCTATCCCAATAGCTTTAATAATAATCTGCCTGTATGTCAGAGATTATAAAAGAAAATTTAAAACTTTGGTCTCACATGTTTGTGGTGATGCTGGTGTGAACAAACCTACTCCACTGTCAATTGTATAAAAGTATTGCACATGCAATTACAGTGATGGGCTGTATCATCTAGGTTTGCGTAAGTACACTGATGTTCACACAAGGCCGAAATCTGCCTAACATCACATTTCTCAAAACATATCCCCATCATTAAGTGGTGAATGACTTTACAGTAGTTCTCCCCGCCCTTATCTGAAGTTTTGCTTTCCACGGTTCTAGTTACCCAAGGCTAACAGCAGTCCAAAAATATTAAATGGAAAATTCCAGAAATAAACAATTCATAAGTTTTAAGTTGTGCACCATTCTATGTAGCAGGATGGAATCTCCCGTTGTCCCACCCCTTCTTTCCCGAGAAGTGAATCATCCCTTTGTCCGATGTACCCATGTTATACGTGTTTTCCTCCCCTTACTCACTAAGTAGCCATCTCCCTTATCAGATCATCTGTGGCAGTATAGTGGTGGTGCTTGCATTCAGGTAACCCTTATTTTACTTGGTAATTACCCTAAAGCTATTCACATAAGTTTTATTACAGTATTTTGTTATAATTTTTCTAGTTTATTATTAGTGTTAATCTCTTACTGTGCCTAATTTATAAATTAAACTTTTCATGGGTATATATATATATGGGGAAAAAAACGTATATATATATATAGGATTCAGTACTATCCGTGATTTCAGGCACCCACTGGGGGTCTTGGAACATGTCCCCCGTGGATAAGGAGGGACCACTGTAAATGCTTAGATCTGGAGACGGATTACCTGAATTCAAACTTCGCTGCTTTTGCTCTGCCCCGTCTTCCCCTACCCAGTTCGTTTTCACCACACTTGAAATTGTCTTTTTATAAAGTTTAAGTGAAATTATAGCTAAATTTATACCTAACAATATCCACTGTTTTCCTGAAATAAAATTCAGATCCTTCACAAGCTAGTCTATACTTGCCTACAAACTGTCATCTCATTCATCTCATTCTCATTCCCCCAGCTCATCCTGCTCCAGCCATACTGGCCTTCTTCTGTTTCTAAAACATGCTGGACCTTTTCCCACTGCTTAGAATGTTCTGCTTCCAGATCTTTATGTGACTGTCTCTGTCATCAGATTCAGAGACGTGTTTCCTGATCATTCAATCAAAAGCACCTTCTACTTCTTTGCTCTGTTAGGGATACCGTAATAATAAAATGGTGTGGTGAAGCTATACAGTGAATAATTATGAGCTCCTGAGCCAGGCTCCCTAGGACTGAACTCTGCTTTGTTTACTTACTAGCTCTGTGATTTGAGGGAAGATATTTAACCTTTCTGTATCTCGGTTTTTGTCTTCTGTGGAGTGGGGACAGTAGTAGTACCTACCTAATTGTAGTGAGGATTCAATGAATTAAAACTTGAAATGCACTTAGAGCCCATGGCTAATGCTCAACTAATGTTATAGTATTGTTGTTTTCTTAGTCCTTACCAATATCTGAAATTATCTTGTTCGTTTAATTGCTTGACCTTTTATTTGTCTGTCTCCTCCATTCTAAACTTAAAACTCCGAAAATAAACTAATAAGTAAATAAATAAACTTGAAACTCCACAAGGGTAGGGACTTAGCTGCTATCTTCTTCACTTGCAAAGCCCTGGCACCTGAAAGGCACCTGATTAATACTTGTTGAAAATTAAATGAACAGATAAATAACATTAGATAAGTTACTTAACCTCTTAGAGCTATCAGGTTTTCTTTATGCAAAATGTTATCTATATTGTGGATATTGAGATGATTAAAGGAAATAATTTTATGTCTTTGGTGCAATACGCAGCACAAAGAACTGGTAGAGGCGGGTGTGTAAATAATTGTATCCATTATCCATCCCATACAGAACATTGTTTATCCTATTGCTCAGTTGCTGTTCTTCCTAATGGCTTTACTACTCCTCTGGTTGCCTAAGATGAAAACCTCAGTCTTCCTGTATTTCTCCACCCCTTCTATTCCCACACCTAATTGTTCAGTATATTGTATCTATCCTACTCTTAAATGCCTTTGTAATCTATCTTCTTCTCTTTTCCACTAGTTTAGATCCACATGATTTCTTGCTTAGTCTGTTTTAACAACCTTCCAACTTCTTGCTTTTCTTTTCCACACTCAATCCTCTAGCACCCGCTTTATTGTCGCCTACTTTTAGAATATAAATTTGATCATCTTACTCCCTTGCTTAATGACCTTTGGTGATTCCCCACTGTCCGCAAATTAAAACTTAAATTCCTTACTAGTAGGACTTCAGTTTTAGCCTTCTTATCTCCTCTCCACCTTCCCCATTCTTGTACTCTGCTTTGGCCATGCTAAATTTCTCACTTGGCACAGATTCTCCATGTTGGGACATGTCTTTGTACCTTTGCTCATGCCTTTTCCTTTGCCTTCCCTAGCTCTCTGCATTAGCTTTTCCCTATTCCTTTTTATTCTGCCTGGTTAATTCCTACCTATTCTTTGAGATCTAGGCCAGTTGTCACTTTATCTGTGAGGCTCTCTGTGATTTCCCTAGACAGAGGGAACACTTTCCTTTTGTTATTCTATCATATTGTTTTAAGGATCACATTGTATATTGACCTTCCTGACTGTTGTGCTCAGTTAATCTACCAGCTCCTTGGAGCTAAGACATATATTTTAAAACGCACACATATGTGTATATAGAAAATAGATGTATGCACACCGATGTACCTTCTCTGGGGTCTGGTGGAAGGAAGGAGTTCTTATATTCTAATACTCTATACTACCACTTGAAGGGAACTGACCAGGGAATTAAGATTTTGAGCTTTCTTGAAATTTAAAGTACAAAAGGTTTAAGAGGGCAAGAAATCAGATTCCTGGCATTTTCTCCAGATGAGGAGAGCAGATGGATTTCTTGAAGTTTTCCTAAACTGTATTAGATATTGGGAAAGGAGGAGGCCTGCCTGGCTTCCAGACAAGATTTCTTCTCTGAGTCTCCTTGCTGAAACTGGGTTTCCCTGCCCTTATCTGTCTCCGTGCTGACTCTGAGCTGTGGTCCCTTCCCCTTTCATAGATCTGCTCTTCCTAAACTGTGTTCTAAGACTTGCCTGTATCACTGGGACTACTGGCTTTCTGCTTCCTCAGCAGCACCTCTGGTCTTGCTGGCCATGACTGTTGTCCCTTTTTGACCTGTTCTGGCCTTTTTTGTTTATTATGATCCTGCTCTGACAAACACTATGATTCCTGGTATTTGACCCCAACCTGATCCATGAGTGATTCTGCTATGCCCTTCGGTTTTCCCGGAAGGGGAACTTATCGACTGTCAGGGGAGCCAGATGATACCCTGGGGCCAGACTGTGACAGCCTGGTATGCTCAGGCCCCTCAGCTGCCTGAGGAACCCTTCTCTGGATATTCAGCTAATTGGGGATGGACAGTTACTGCATTTTCCTGTCAACTTGTAAAGACAAGTTGTATTGATAAGATATTTTAGGAGCTTGCAGTGCATGCTAATGACTAAGCAATAAGGTTGTCAGAAAGATTATGAACTGCTTGAGGACAAGGATAATGTCTTTTACTCCTTTTGTTTCCCTTCTTCATAGCCCCTCAGCAAACATTAGTCCTCAATGACTGTCATCTGAGTAATAATTACCAAGTGGCTGGATCACAGTTTTTTCTTTTGTCTTTTTTTTCTTTTGTTTCTTTTTAGATTGTTCCTTGTGCTGAGAGATTGATTTAACTGTAATGGAAAATGTATAGATAGATACTAGTCCAGAGATTTTAAAGTATGCTTTTTTCACTCAACAATAGTTGTACTCTTACACTATTGAGATTTTGTTGTTATTAAGATTATTGTATTTTGGGAAGAGGTGTAAGTCCTTTATTCCTCTTGGAACTGTAAAAAGATATGAAATAGCATGTCTTAAGGTTCTCTCCTTCCATGAAAGATTATGATGCCCACTGACGTCATACAAACTTGAAGGCTGATCTTTTCTTTTTCGGGCAGAAAATTAGGGCATTTCTGCATAGAATTGAAATGAAATATATTTATCAAGTAGAACTGAATTTATTTCATAGTAAAAAGAGTAGTCCACCTTCACAGGCAGTGAGTATATATATATGGGTCAGCCCGTTTAAAATACTTAAGCACAAAAGGGAATTGATTCCTCTTCAATTTACATATGCTGCCTAAAACTTGGGTTGTTTCTATTAAGAATTTCCAGATATCTCAGCAAGAACTTTCAACACCACAATTTTTGACAAATGCGTGGTTAGTTTAATAAAATAAACACATGTACACACACACAAAACTTCCCTTAAAATTGTATTAATGATATGAGCCATAATTTTTAAACTCTGCTCTCCATTTGAAAGCTTGTAAAGCAAACTATACATTAATTTTCAAATACGTTTGGGAGGTAGAGGGAGGAGGAATGGCTGCAAGAGCCTCAATTCTTTGTCTAGTTCTACTGCCCTTGTGATCTTTGTCATGAAGGAAAAAATTGTGTGTTTTCTAAATTATTCTTGCAAATAATGAAGCACTTTATGTTTTGTAACTAAACTAAGATGCCATATAACAGAGTTTGTATTTCTTTATTTCTCAATATTAAACCCCAAAACCAAGTACCTAGGTGATGTTTAGGCTCTAAAATTTTTTATTTAAATTTTTGCCTTTTTCATATAAATAGCATTGTTTCCTTATAGTTGAAAATGCCTGCTGATTGTGCATAAGATAGACAGGATGATCATGTATACTTTCTATTCCTAGTGCATTAAAGTTGGAGCTTTCAGTTCATAGTTCTGGTTTAGAACTAGTTTTCATATCTTTGGTTAAAATAGCCACCCTCCTTGGGTTGGCATTTGCCAGCATAATCTGTCTGTGCTATAGTTTCCTGCAAGGCTACTTTAAAAAATGATCTTTGGAAACTTCAAAATATTCTTGACCTTGTGTCTAAAACAGAGTAGGTGTTTGATAAATATTTTTCAACTTTGTACATACATATCTGTATGTCTTCTCACATCTTTTCTTTTCTCTCCATGTTTCTATTAGCAAATGTATGTATTAATAAATATTACAATACTAGTCCCTTGACTGTGTATACAGACTTTGTGCTCAGTAAACCTAGCTTGAATTTTATACCATTTTACAGTATAAATAGATGCTAATATTACTTAAGAAGGGATCTCATGTTCACATACTTCATATGGGTTCAAACATTGTGTTTGGATTCAGACTTGAATCCAAATCCTTTTCTTGCTATTTACTTTCTGTATAACCTTTTTAAGCCTCGCGTTTCTCATCTTTAGAGCAAAAATAACAGATCTCCCTTCATAAAGTTGACATGACAATTTAAGAAAATGTATATCAAGCATATAGCTTGAAACAAGTAAACATTCAATAATTTGTGGTTGCCGCTGTTGTTACTGTCATCATCATTGTCAATAGTTGTCACTTAGACTACTAAAAGTTTATTTGTTACATATACTCTTGGTAAGTTTCATCCCAAAAGTTCACATTCCTCTTTTTTTTTTTTAAATTATGGGCCAGGGAACAAAAACTTTATCTCGAGTTTCCAGGAGGGAAGAATTTTTTCCTGTTCTCTCTCAGTAGCCTCACATTTAATATATTTTTATGGAACCAACTGCGTGATTAGGATAGATGATACAATTATGATTAACAAATTCTCTAAGAACGTAGCATTTTCATAACAGAGTGTTTAATTTTTTAAAAACTCTCTTAAAGAAACACTGCAAGTCATACGGGTCAGCAACAGATAAGAATGTATAGGCCACTTCTGAAAGCTTCCCTAGTAATTTAAAGACAGATGCTTCCTCGCGTCTTGACACAAGCACAGGATGAGCTAGATATGGGTAACGTACAAACAACTCATTGGAAGCAGGTGAGAGAGAAAGTCGTCATGTCCCTGTCACCCTTTCCCCGGCTAAAGAGGTTTAAGCTCCCTACAGTCCTGGTCCCAACTGTCCTCTCTCCCTAAAATATGACCCCTCCCCACCCTGTACACAGCACCCAAGGCAGAGCATAGCATTGAGACCGCTTGCTTTTCTTCCCATTTCTATCAAAACTCAGGTTCCCAAGGAGGTAATATTACAAGCTACTCGAGTTATGTGCAGTCAAAAAAAGGAGTTTGTGAATTGAAAAGATCTAACTGGTAGATCATGATTTAGGAGACAATATTTAGGGAAGGGAAAGAATCAATGGAAAGTTCTTCCATCTGAAATTCTGCCTTCTCCTTCGTACCTCTCTTTATTTTAAAATAGAGAAGATAACTTTCCTACTATCTCTGAAAGGGAATGAGAAGATATACAACTACAGCTAAGTAGACAGATAACTCTACAATAAAATACACTCTATGAAAGAGTCCTTCTTAGGGTAAATGTGGTAATTCTTCAAAAAAATTTTTTTGAGACACATAAGTTTACTTAGTTTTCTCACTTACCAGCCATTACTTTAGTATATAGGTCATCCTTTGCCCCCTTTTGGCAGGATATATACTAAAATTGGTAAGCCTCACCTTGCATGGTTATATAGGACCATAAAAATGATCATTCAAGCAAAAACAATACAAAGCATCCATAATAATCAATAGAAACAATTGAATTGTTCTGTAACCTTGAACAATTTTTATCAAAACATTAAATCTCTTACTGTCAGTTATAAATGTATATGAAAATGAAAAAAATAGTGAAACTAGTATTTAGTACACTAGTATTTATATAGTACAGTTTAAAACATTAGAAACATTTAGAATTAAAATGTTTTATTTTTTGTAAAAAACTCGTATAGAATAATCCAAATAGTGCTTGCCACTTTATCATATAATTTATGATACGAAGCTAGCATATTTTCTGACGCCTTAACAAACTGTCATACTCCTAAGTTTGCATCATTCCCATTCCAGCATTTTATCTTTTGTGCTTTCGATGTCATGAAATATCTCCATATTGTTGCAATGTGAAGTTTTTTGCCAGTCTGTCACTTCCTCTAGACATCTTTATCCTTTTTGTCACAACCACTTTTCTCATTTATGTCAGTAGTTTGCCTCTGACTAACAGAGGTCCCTTGAATGATGACAATTTCAACATCCCCATGGTCAGCTGTTCTTCTATAACTACATTTACATTTGATTATAATTTTATTTCTAACAATCACTTTTTATCTTTGTTGCACCTTTATCTTTGTTGGGTAATTGTCTTTTGATTATGCCTTTTTGTAAAATGTCACGTGGCAGCACAACCTCATGTCTTACTGTCTGTGTGTGAACTGAATAATAGATGCTCAACAACTGGTCACTTTCAGACTTTGAAAGAAATGACCTGATTGGCCACTGATCGTGTTGCACATCTGTTACTTATATAGTGTTTTGTGAACTGAAAAACTAGCAGTGAAGTTTTTACCTTATGCAGTTACTCACAGTTCATATAATGTGATAAGTCTGAACCATGTTGTTAATTGACTGGTGTTATTTAATTAAACTGTGGTAACTAAAATTCGAGCATATCAGAACCGTGTACAACAAGGACATCAAATTGAAAATCTGTCAGGTAGGCCAAATCCAAAGATTGTTTTCATTTTGTTTCACTGTTACTTCAACTAGCAAGTAAAGAAAAGATAAAAAATCAAAGATACATGGGAGTCAGGTGAGCTCACATCACCAGTGTCCCCCTTGTTCCTCAAGATGATATTTTTTAAGTTTATCTTAAAAACTTAAGATAAGTTTTGGAACCTGCTGGGCGTGCTGCATTTATCCCTTCTGTTGGGGATGCCATTGAGAACTAGAGAGCAAAATAAATTGTTCGAGTTTTCACAACTAGTTAATGGTGGCATAGCACTGGAGGTTAGTTCCATTGACACTTGGTTCTGGTATTTATTCTTTACCATAGTTGCTTTCTTCTGACCCCCTTCAAACATACATTCTGTTCCTCTTAAGGGATGGCCTTGAGAAAATGTGATCTTGGAAGCTTTCCTTTGTTGGAGGTGCCCTTACAATAGTTACAGTACCTCAAAAGTCAAACCAATAGGACTTTCATTTCTCTTCTAGTAGGGATAGGAATAGTCTTGTACTTCTGTAGCTTTTTGGACAAGGGGAGCCCTAAACTAGAATGTACATATCAGTTAACATTGAAAGATCAAAAATCCTTTAAGCTTCTCTTAGAGTCTAGCAGAACACACTTCCCATATCAGTTGCAGCTCCCATACTGCTCTGTGCTGTTTTCTCTGACAAAATGAAGCCTTTGGCCATCACTGCTATTTTGAAAATCAAAGCCTTTGGTCTCTAATGGAATGTTTATGAAAATACTCCATTTTGAAATTTGCTCAGGAAAAGGAAGTATAGTAAATGATGTTAGAAGTCCCTCCGGCTTGCCTTGGCATTGATTCATTTAATGATATGTACTCTAGAAATTTCTGGAATTAGTGTGAATAAGAGTATTAAAACCCAAAGCTGAATAAGCTCTTATCTTATTTATCTTCTTCCATGGAAGTATAGCATTAGATATGCATCCCTAATTGTTATTTCCATATGATCAAGTAAATTTCCATTTGCCAAATTTAATACAGGTATCTAGGGTAAGCTTAAAAATCCCTAATACCTATGTCAAAACTCTCATCTGTTTGCATTCTTTTGCAAAGGTGAAAGTGGAAGTTTTTTTGGATGGAACAGTGTAGAATGGCAAACCTATAGTAAAAAAACTATCTGTATATCTGTCATTCTCTATTGCTTTCCTTGGTGTCAGTAGAAAAAAAAAAAAAAAGAAACAGTCAAATGTATGAAACATTTAGTTTTGTAATATAGTAAATCATAATACTCACATGTAAAAGAGGCCCAAGGACCTTTGGCTTATCCTTTGGTGTTGGCTATGTCTTGATGTAAAGCATTGATGTATCTTAAAGTAAGAAAATATCATTTATTCAAGAAATATTTATTGAGAGACTGCTGAATACCAGGAATTGTTCTAGAGAGCTAGTAATAGATAAAAGATAGTCAAACTCCTTGCTTTCCTGGAGCTTATACTCTAATGGGGAAGAAAGAGACAGAAAATAAATTACGTGGCTTGATTAATTAATTGATCAGTTCCATGGCTTTCACTATACATTTCTGTTTGTTTGCCTCTCAGCCCACTGCCTTACTAGCCTGGTCTGATCACTCAAAGTATTATAGACTTGTGAAGTATTGAAATGGAACTTTGGGGAATTGAGGGCAGTGACCTTTTAGAAAATAGACAACTCTATCAGTGACTTCTGCTTGCTTGTTCCTCTCACATGTGCTCTGTTTCTGGCCTTTGTTGTTAGTTCTCAGGGAACTTCAGCTTTCTCTTGGAAATAACACACACAAAAAAAATGATTAGAGCTATCATTTTGACTTCAACTCAGAACCATTTGTTAACTTACTTCTTTTAAAAAATAATTTAAAAAAAAACATGTGGAGCAAATATAGCATCTTTAAATGACATTATGTTTGAATTTCCAGGCTAAAACTATGAGTAAGAAGTAAGTTAACAAATGGTTCTGAGTTGAAGTCAAAATGATAGCTCTAATCAACAAATTTTATTATAGTTGCTTTTGTTTTTGTTATACCTTTGGTTTTTTGTTTTGCTTTTTAGAGGTTGAAGGGATAATGCTCTTTCTGAAAGTTCAGTTAATTGCAGTGAGTAGATCAATATTTGGCAACGAGTCTTTTAAGGCCCTTTCTAACCCTGAGATTTTATGAATCTATATTTACCTTTGCCCCTGCTTTTTTCCCTTAGTGACAAGAGCTGGGATCATGTCAGGAGTAAGCTGGAGAGTGAATTGGGCTACAATTTAGGAGGAGGTGATGGGTATCGAGTGGAAGTCATAAAACATATAGCACAGTTATTATTGGTTCCTTCTCCTTTATAGTTTTTTTTAAATACTAGGCATATTTTATTAATTGTTATTATTTTTATTATTAGGAGAAGAAAAAGATAAACCTATAGATAAAACAATTTTAAGAAGTCGCCTTCTCAGGTACCTTCCTTCAAAGAGACAACCCGTGAATTCTTCAAGATGGGTCAATATTTCATAAAAAAAATGAATAAGAAAAGGCTTTTTAAGAGAACTTTTGTGGAGAGAAATTATTTTTCATGAGATTAGAATGTAAGGCTTATTTTTATTGGCTCATTGAAAGCAGTTTCCTGAAAAATGGAATTTTCCTTGGTGGTCAGATGGAATTTGAAGTAGTTTTATATCCCCTGAAGCTGGGACAGTCTTATGGATCTTTGTATCCCCAGCTCTGGATATACCACCAGGCCATACCAGGTGCTCACAAATTGTTTTTTTGGCTGAACCAATACCCATTCTTCAGGGAATAATGAAAATAAAATAATCTCAAGTAAAAGGGGTAAATTTTTGATGTGTTCTTTTTCAGTTACTCTCTAAAATATTCCTTTTCAGAAATGTGAAAATGTTTTTTATGTGCAAAATATTGGAACCACAAGTGCTGACTTTGTATTTCAGAGTTAGAGTGAATGAGATTGATGTTTCATACAGTTATAAAATGCCAAAAATAAGTAGAACTGAAATGAATTAAAGCCCAGTGTTCAGAAAAGCCAAGTAAAAGCTTCAGATCAAGGGTGGCTATAATTGGAAGGTACCAAATAAGTATTTAAAACCACCCCTGCTGGGACGCTAAGATTTCTGAATTTCAAATTGGCATTTTATGTTTGACAAGGTGACACTGTATAAGAAATGTATTATAAAACACTGCTGTATGATAGGAAAATGATTGAATGTAAATATTTCAAGATGTGGACCACTGTTCAAATGTTATCATAAATCTTTGCCATTGTTTTAGGAGATAACTCTTCATGCATATATGAGCTGAATTGATAGAGCTAGCTCTTGGAAGGGAACTCGTCAGTGAGTTTCTGCCTCTCTGCTACCACTAGACCAATTTGACCACAAAAGTATTCTGTTAGATCTTTGGCATTATTATCATATGCGTATTGTTACATAGTGAGAGAACCCTTTTTTTGAAGATACTACATCTGGTATTGCTTTTGTCCTCTGCATTGAGTAGTCTGAAATGTCACTATCATGTGAAATTAGAACAGACTGAGATAGTTGGTACTCTTAGACTTGGAAAAGGAAAGAAAAAAGCTTGAACTATGTAGTTAACTGTCCCTCCATTTCTTGCAGATTTGGAAGGTTTACAATAGCTGCTCTTCAGTCCAAAGTAGAACAGTATGAACGTGAAACCAATCGCCTCAAGAAAGCCCTAGAACGAAGTGATAAGTATATAGAGGAACTAGAATCTCAAATTGCACAGCTAAAAAATTCAAGTGAAGAGAAGGAAGCAATGAATTCCATTTGCCAGAACACGCTTTCTACAGATGACAAGGGGAGCAAAGGCAGCAAGGAAGATATGCCTTCAAAGAATCAAGGTGATGGGGCCAGAAAGCAGCTTTGCTCAGCCACCTCGAGTTCTCACCTGGCACAGCCTTCTAACAGTTCTGCCCGGCAGGAAAGCACCAGCAAAACAGAACCAAATTGTTCTAAGAACAAAGACCTATATCAAAAACAAGTGGAAATAATGTTAGATGTGACAGATACAAGTATGGATACTTACTTAGAAAGAGAATGGGGTAATAAGACAAGTGATTGTGCACCCTATAAAGCCGAAGAACTTTATGACCTTCCAGCTCCTTGTACTCCTTTGTCCCTTAGTTGCCTTCAGCTCAGTACTCCAGAAAATAGAGAGAACTCTGTGGGAAAAGCAGGATGCTCCAAAAATCACTCAAACCATCTCAGAAAATTGGTGTTTGATGATTTTTGTGATTCTCCAAATGTTTGTAATAAAGACTCTTCAGAAGACGGCAGAAGTGAAAATGAAAAGAAATCGGAATGTTTTACTTCCCCAAAGACAGGGTTTTGGGATTGTTGTTCCACAAGCTATGCCCAAAGCTTAGATTTTGAAAACTCAGAGGGGAACCTGATAGCAAATTCTGTTGGAGAAATTTCTTCAAAATTCAGTGAGAAATCAGGCTCATGTTTATCCAAAAGGTTGAATTCTATTCGCTCTTTTGAAATGAATCGGACGAGAACATCCAGTGAAGCCTCAATGGACGCAGCTTATCTTGACAAAATTTCTGAGCTAGATTCTATGATGTCGGAATCAGACAATAGCAAGAGCCCTTGTAATAACGGTTTTAAGTCAGTGGATTTGGATGGGTTATCAAAGTCATCTCAAGGCAGTGAATTTCTTGAGGAACCAGATGAGTTGGAAGAAAGAACTAAGCCAGACCTTTCCAAAGGTTCTCTAACTACTGGTCAGTTAGAAAATGGAAATGAATGGAAACCCACTTCTTATTTTTTCCTCTCTCCATCTGACCAGGAAATGAATGAAGATTTTTCACTTCATCCCAGTTCTGACTCAGGAACGACTGAAATCAAACCCCCAAGCTGTTTGTTTCAGACTGAGTTTTCCCAGAGTGTTTTGTTAAGCAGTTCACACCGGCTATTTGAAGATCAAAGATTTGAGTCATCTTTGTTTAAGATGTCCTCAGAGATGCATGGTCTTCATAACCACCTTCAGTCTCCTTGGTCTACTTCTTTTGTGCCTGAAAAGAGGAATAAAAATGTGAATCAATCAACAAAAAGAAAAATCCAGAGCAGCCTTTCCAATGCCAGCCCATCAAAAGCAACTAAAAGTTGACTCATTAGAAAGCTGTCATTTATGTTTTTGTCCTGAAAGGAATATAAGTTTTTAAAGTACTTTTTTCCCCCTTATAAATGTTCTATATGATTTTGAATTGGTAATCTTTTAGTCAAGTGTCAAGTCAGAATGGTGGATTAGCCTGTATCAGAATACTTTTGTCCATTTTGAGCAGTTTGTTCTTTTTTTTTTTTTCATTTGGGAATCTTTTTTACCAGAAAAGGTAAAGAGATGGTTTCTTTTTAATGAATAGTGTATGTGTCTGGATTTGATATATTATATTTTGAATCTTGATTTAACTGTTAGCTACAATGGCCTATTAATGAGCCTTTAATAGAACTTGGATTCCTTAAGTAAAACTTTAAGTTTTGTCTACACACTGCTCATAAGACACTTGAGTTTCTTTAAAGCTTTCCCTAGGGTGGGTGTTATTTTGCCTGCCCCCTTTAATTTATGTTTAGTGGTGGCCTAGGCCATGATGGAAAATTAGCACTCTAACCCTATACCAATATTCATTTACTTTTTTTTTTTTAGGTTTTACATGTATGTTTGCATTTTTAATACTGTGTTTTGTTCAATTTTTGTAAAAAATATTTTTTGCTAGTATGAAAGAATACATTTCTATTTGAAAATATTTGTTTTATGTCAGAGAACTTTCATTTGCTCATCTTTGTGTGCATGTTGAAAATCAGAAATTGAGCTTGTTTTGGGGGGGGGGAAAAAAAGGCATGGAACAGTTGGGTTTAGAGGAGCCTAAAATGGTAGCTTCATTGTTCCAGACTTAGAGGTGCAAAAGCACTCACCGACAAGTTCTTGATCCACTTACATCCCAGGGAAGCTTTTTGGAGCAATGATGTTCCTCTTTGCATGTTCTGTTCTCTGTGAAAACTCTATGCATGGTAGCGTTCTTGCTTGCACTATTTTTTCTTAAGAAAAAGAAGTTTCAGTTGGCTAATAGAATACCTTTTATGTAGGACAAAATTTTTTTTTCATGAAAAGTGGGTGAGATCAGGTCAGCTAAGCACAATTTTTAATTTAGGCTATGAAAATGTATATTCTAAACATGTTTGGTAGGCCTATGTAGGCTTTTAAAAATGGTTTGTATGTCAATGACTTGTTTATCTAATGTGCACTGAACAATTGTACATTAATACTGTACTGTTTTACATTAATACTGCATGCTTTTCTATGTGAATTGAATAAAGGCTGTCATAAGCACTCTTAACCCATGATGTTGTCTCAGCTATTGAATTAGCCTATAAAGACCAGACAAACATCATTTTTAATCGATCTTATGATAATAGGGGTTGACAGACTATGGCCCATGGACCAAATCTGGCCTGCACCTGTTTTTATGAAAGGCCTGTGAACTAGAAACGGTTTTTATGGTTTTTAAAAACCCTAAATCTAGTTCATAACACAGGAAAATACATGAAATTCAAAATTAAATGTTTCTAAATAGTCTTATTAGAACACAGCTATACTCATTGTTTACATATTATCTCTGGCTGCTTTTGCACTGCAATGGCAGAGTTAAAGAGTTGTGACAGAGACCATGTTGTCCACAAAGCCTAAAATATTTACGAGTTGTCCCTTCACAGAAAAAAATTGCTGACCCCTGTTATAACAGATTCTAAGGATTCAACAAAACTATAAGAAAGTATAACAAATCACTTTTATAATTTAGAGAATCATGCCCTCCACTTTAGAAGTATAAGAGCCAAAATAAAATTTTTGAAAAGCTAATATAAAACAGTTTTTGTTTTGGCTTATATATTTTCCAGTAAGTATTTGTACATTATCTTTATGACATGGTTAAAGCTAATGGATACTTTCCGAGATTTTAGCAGTTTAGATATCTTTGACAATGTAGTTATATGAAATTTTATTAAATGTAGAAATCTAAAAATTTCTGAACTAATAGAGTAAATTTGGGGATAAGCCTCACTCTTATTCTGTCTGTAACTTCTTTATCATGAATGTGTCAGTTTTTAATCCAAATGTATACTGGTACTATGCCATGGAAATCCTGATTTAACTAAAGCCTTCCCAGGGTGAGAGTGTCTATGTTGGACCAGAGTGTTTCCCAGCTGCTTCAGAAACTGTTCCATCCTCTTCAAAACAATATTTCATAAATTAGGCCTGTGACATTCCTCAGTTGAAGGGAATAATCTGTGCAGGATGTGATTTTAATCACACATTCTCATTTGTCCTCTTTACCATAATCTGATATGTTCTAACAAATATGGCGGTCTCACATATTTTTTAAATATATCTATTATATACACACTAAAAAAACCCTACATATTGAAACCAAGTACTTCACTAGGCTCTATCTCTAATCTGCTTTTCAGATTCTGTGAGCCAACTATTATCCCCAGTTTACATATAAGTGAATTGAGGATTAGTGGTCACACACAGCTGGAATGGAATAGAACTCTCTCTTAGAGCTGGGCTTCTGACTCCAGAGCTTATACTCTTCCTCCCCCGTGCATGGGAGTTTACATTTGTAGGCCAAAGGATGAATGGATTTGAAATGTCTAAGGATTCCTTTTAAAGTAGTATTTTAGAAGTAATAGCATGTTTTTTTTCCCAAGTAGCATTTAATTCCTGTCTGTGTTCCTAGATCTAACTCTACGACTAAGTGGAAGCTCAGTGATGGGAGTGTGTGTGTGTGTATTTATAAAGATTCACATTAACTGACATTTAGGTGAATTTTAGAATAGCACTAAAACTATGTTAGAAAAAGATGCAGTAGTGAGAAAGGAAGCAGACACTTATCAGTTCATCTTTACCAAAACAGCATCTGTTGACTGCTCATCTTTCTAAAATGCTATGGCTAAGGGAATGTGACATGATGCTAGATTTTTTTTTTTTGACATGACCTTAATTTTCAAAATCTTCAAACCATGCAAAATGACAAGTCTTTTTCCTGTTTGAATGGATCAACTGAGACCAAAAGCGAAAAGGTAAACTTTAAAATTTATAGCCCCTTAATTTCAAATCTGCTTTGTTTCCCTAGAGTCTCTCAATCTATTTACATTGGTTTGAAACAATTAAAGATCCCACTCAACAAGGGAAGAACTTTGGTCTTGAACCCTAAGGTGTTTTAAGAACTTGTTTCTATATATTTGAATGGTTTTCAATTTTTCAAAGTAACACATGCATTGTTTTCTCCTCACTTTTATACTTGTGACTGATGGTTGTAGAAAACATCAAACTGAGATGGAACAGTTTAACTTTATGGAGTGTGGCCTATTAGATTAGAAGGGTTTCCCAAAGCCTCCTAAAGTCTTTAATTTCTTTCATGGGTGCCCTACAACACAGTCTTTGCCTATCATGTAACCCGATCCTTCTAATAATACTTGGCAGAGAGAAACCCTTTTAAGCAATGATCTCAGAGTGCATAGTGAACATTTATTGCCTAATTCTCGGAATCCCACTCTGAGGGAGGAAGCATCTACTAAATGCAGATTTCTTTTAAGAAGTCGGCTGGAGCTCAGGCTAGGGTGATCAGCTTTATATGACAGAAGCAGCCTAGAATTTCTTGAAGCTCCACTTCGTAAAAGAAGATGGATTCCTAGGTCTGCTGTCCTAATAGGGAGCAGGCGCCCTCTAATAAATGTTGGATTAACCCAAATATGTAGACTAGTGCGCCTTGCGTGACACTTATAATTTGGGGGTGTAAAGATCCAGTCCCCAAAGGCAAGCGTTTGACAGGCATTTACTGATACTTCTGTGAAGAGGAAGAACCTAGTTCTGGTCCGTTATAATTCATATAACATTGATAAGTAGAAAAGTGCCTGTGCTGGGAATAGAATGGAACAGGGGAACCCAGGCGGCTTCACGGAGGCACTATTTGCTTTGGGTTTTTAAATTCATTGTGGAAGAGGACATCTCTTCCACGTGTTCCTGGAGGGGGCGCCTATTCAGATATCATAGCAGAAGAGATGTAGAAGGAACCATTCCCCTAATGCCAGGGCTCCCGATTGAAAAAGGTTTCCAGATTGCAGGCTTAGCTTGCAAGTTTGGCTCTGCCCCGCCTTCTCTCTCTGAGCGTCCAGAGAGACTCCCAGCTCGCTCGCCCTCGCCGCTAGGGCCGGCGGCCTGATGGCGAGACAGTGACTCCCTGGGCGCTGGAAGTCTCAGAAGGTGGCCCGGCTGGCCCATCATCTGTCCATTAAGCCGAGGCTTGGCGCTCCGAAGGCCAGAAGGCGCGACCTTGCTTCACTCATAGGGTCATTTTTGTGTTGCGAATGGAGGAGTGAGGTCTGGCCCGCTGGCCTCGTTTCCGTGCTGTCTTTCCACCCTCTGAATCCAGCGAACCCAGCCTCCCCGGATTCCCGCAGCCAGTGCTGCTCTCCTTCCGCGTCCCTCCTCCCCGCGCTCTTACTCTCCCGGTAGGACTGACCCGCCGGTGTCTCTCCCGCCGGAGTTTCCAGCGTTCTTGAGGGCGCTCCCACTTCGTCCCGCCCAAGCCCCCCACCTCCCCCACCCGCCGCCCGACCCTCCACCCCGCCAAGAAACAGCTAGCTCTGCGGTTTCATTTTATTACCACTCACGAAACCTGGCGATTAAGACGCGAAACCAACAAAGAGTTTTCTTTCCACCTTAACCTTGCACACAATCCTTTAACAAATTAATTAATCCTAATGAATTAACACTTCATTTATTTAAACGCGCTACAGTCCATGAATTAAATTTTCATGCAGTGATTAAAGGCTGTTAAAATATGCATGATTTCGTTAAAATTTTATAATAAATCAGGGCAATGTGTTACATGACAAGGCAACTATTTCCCAGTCCCTCGCAAGGGGCTTTGATTTGTGCGGGTGGCGGAGAGGAGGGGCTGCTGGCGGTGGCGCCGGCAAGCGTTGCAGCCGGGCGACAGGACCCAGCTCCACACTCTGGCGTTTGGACTCGCAGCTTCGCGCTTTCTTCTGCGGCTTCTGGAGCCTTTGAGGAATCCTGCTCTTGCAGGCAGAGCTGAGCCTGCGGAGGGCGACGGAGCCCGCCTCTCGGTGCGAGGAACTGCACTCGTGGGGGGCTGGGGGGTCCCCTGCTGTCCATTTGCGCCAGCGGAACTCCTTCCAACCAAGACGTGCGTGCGTTCCTGCCGCAGCCGCGGGCAGACTTATCTGGGGAGTGGGAAGGCGACAGAACTTCCATCTCGTCGCTTGGGGTCATGGATGGGGATGTCTGTCGTAGAGTCGTTTTGTTCGTTGTTGTTTTTATCCCGGAGACCTCGAGGCCCCTTCTCTGACCATCACGCTCTTTGAAGGTGCCTGGCTGGGTAGGCGGGCTTTGCTCCTCTTGAGACCTAAGCCTCAGGGGCCCGAGGCCATATTTAGTGGTACAACGTTGTTCCCTTGGACAGCAAAACTCGTTCTGGCAACTAGCGGGCGGGGAGGCGTGTCCGTTAGCATGGAGTTGTCTTGTATCACCCGTAAGGCTTTCACAAGGTAGGTGGGTTTTAAGTCCACAGAGAGATTAGGGTAGAGGTGGATACACTGATTTCTACACATGTAGCGCCAAGAGTGATAGTGACCCACGGTGAACTCCACTGGGCGCATCTGTAGGGGCGCAAGGGCATCAGCGACATCTCGGGATAGGGTGGGTGGTCCACATCCAGGAAAGTGTTCCCCAAAGAAGTTGCATTTGAATTAAACGGCCAGAAGAAAGAAAACTAGGTTTTCCACCGCCTTACTCAAGAACCAGCTGGGACCTGGTCTGAATGCCGGGCTGAGAGTCTCACAGGAGATCATCTCCAGCCCCAACAACTCTCCCAGCTCCTCCTTGTAGACCGAGGGAGACGAGTGCCCGCGGGTACCCGCAGGACGGGGTAGAAAAGAAGGACCGTGGGCCCCAGAAAGTCTCCGAGCCTCTGCCAGCAAGAGCGTGGCTCTGGATGCACGCCTTGGGCTGAGCTGGGCCCTGGGGGTGGCAGAAGGCAGAAGCACCGTCCAGGATGGGATGGTGTGGGCACCCGGGCCTTGCAGGCTGTGCGGGGAGGTCAGAGGGCCCCTGGCAGGGCCGGAGACGAGCTCACTCTTTTCACCACGTGAGGGACGCGGCCAGAATGCGCGAGGAGTAGCGCTGAGACCGGGGATCAACGCAGCCCAGACGTGGCCCCGGGAAGGCGGCCCCGAGGCGAAGCGAAAGTACCGCACCAGTCCCCCTGTAGCTCACCTCTCAGACAGGGTCCCAGCAGGAGCGCGCCGAGACCGCCCTAGTGCAGCCCCTCTTTCTGAGAACCGAGCCCCCCGCACACACACCCCACACACACTTGTGGGCCCCTCCTCTTTGCCTGCTTAAAACAATCTCAGCTGCTTCTAAAGCCGACTGTCTCTGGACTTTGGGGGGCTTCTCCTGCAAAGCCGAGTTTCAAACTGGGCAACTGCCCGCGGGAAACTTGGCACCCCGAGTTTGGGAGGAAGAGAAATCACTCTTGGGCCGTCTGAACCCTA
Source organism: Pteropus vampyrus (assembly GCF_000151845.1). Classification (NCBI taxonomy): domain Eukaryota; kingdom Metazoa; phylum Chordata; class Mammalia; order Chiroptera; family Pteropodidae; genus Pteropus; species Pteropus vampyrus. The sequence continues at coordinate 569,295 of NW_011888802.1, read as the reverse complement.
GGCGGCCCGGCCTGCAGGTAGGGAAAGATGCTCTGTTTCGGGCAAGAACGTGGGGCTGGGTCTCCTCCCCCTGTGCCCACACAACCTCCACGCATTTAAGGGGACATTCCTCAGGGCCAAAACCCTGTGCGTGAATACGAACAAATAACTCGATTTAATGGGGGTGAGGGTGGGGTCGGAACATGCAGGTAGCGGCTCCTGACTCCAGCGCTAACTTTTGCTGAGCCACTCTGGAAGGAGAAAGGCAGCCAGAGCGTGTGGCAGCTGTCAGGTGCGCTCTCCCGAACTTGGTGTGTGTGGAGGGGGGTGGGCGTGGGGAGGTGGTCAAAGGGGAGGAGAGTTCATCCCCCAAAGGTGCTGGCCCGTGTACAGCGCTTCTGTAACCTATCCTCACTTCAACCAACGAATGTCTGTTCTCTGAGCTTGGGTAAGAGGCGCTGCCAAAGGAAATGTGAAGTGAGGCCTGCCAACGGAGGAGGAGAAAATTAATTAATGAGGGAAAGAAATGTGTTTCTGATCCAGATGATAGACTCCCTATCCCTGGGGGCGGAAATTCCTTGAAAATCAATAGCTGTGCATTCATTATCCTGCTCTTGATAAAATGCAAAGCTATGAGATGAGGGGAAGGGGGAATCTGTGTTGGTCATTAAACAAGAAGAAGGGAAGGGGGTGGGGGAGAAACCTGCACAGAAATCTGTGCCAAGGCTCAGACCCCCATGTGGGCATCATTAGCACAGGCAGGGACCAACTAGTTACTGCAGTTGCCAAACTGGGAAAACAAAGCAGTGACATATTGGTGGGCTGAGCCTCCGCCCACCACCCTTTCCTTTCACTGCCTTGGAGTAAGTAGGGGAAGGCTCCATGCAGTCCAAGGAACTGCTTGCAGATCCACCACTGTGCCCCACTCTAGCCTGGGGCTAAGGCCCAGCAGAGATGTGGAACGATAATTCTCCAAGGAGCATCCCTCAGCCCACCCCATATTTCTCTACAACTCCCTCTCATCACACCTGTCACTCCTGTACCATAAACACTTCTTCACTTGTAGCTGCCTCACTCCCAGAGACTGCCACCTCCTGGAGGTCAGATACCCATATTTTAGACCTCATTTTGTCTCTAGTGTCTTGCCCTGGCCCAGACGTGCTCAGCAAGCATTTGAGGAAGGAAGGCCATGTAGAAAGTTAATGAGAGTGGAATGAAATAATTGACTTCTGAAATAGAAGAGGCTGGAATCAAGATTTGCAGCTCTGTGTGTGGACAGCACACCCCTCTGGTCCAGTCTCCATCTCGTTTTTAAAGAGAGAGTGGAGGCCCCAGTGATTTTCCTTCTTGGCCTCATTAGCCCTGGCTTGTTGAACTCCCTCTGGCTTTGCTCCTGGCCCTCCCCATAAGCCTACTCTTCTTTCCAACACACATGTATTGTTTTATGGGGGCATTTTTATTCTGGGACAAGTACCTTGCTAAGCGCCACAGTGGACACAGATGTGCCCCAAATGGACTTCCATTGGTTGGGGGATGAGTTGAGAATTGTACTCACAGCCCTTATAATATCTAGCCTCGAGGAAAAGGGGGATATTCTAGTCAAAAGTCTGCCCCCACCCCAAAGTGAGAAGAGACCCGGTGTGCAAAGAGAAGAGTCTAAGCGAGAGTGGAGTCGCCGCAGGACGTTGAGCTCCTCACTTCAGGCCGGATGCCCTCCCGCTGGGCTTACAGGCGCCCTCCCAGCGTCGGAGGGGAAACAGAGACGAGCTTCGGGGACTCGGGTTTGCCTCGGTCTCCGGAGGTCCACCTGGGTCCAAACCAGTGCTGTTTGTGTTTCTGCTCCACCCCTTACACCCTTCGGGGTCCTTAAAGGCCAGGTTTTCCCTGAGGGACGGGCAGTACCCAGGCGCTCGCCCACCGCGGAGCCCTTCCTTCCCCTAAACGAGAGCTCAGGGAACCGCTTAGAAGGGTGTCAGGAAGGATTAGGTTAAGCCTGGACACCCGGTGCGACGACTACGTAGGACTCACTCGCTCCCTCCAGCGCTGTCCTCCATTCCTTGTAAAGATAAAGTTGCATTTAGCACTCCCAGGGGACCGCATAATGGATGGAAACGCGGCTCCTTCTCGCACCAGCAAATGAACATCCTTCTTACTCCGCTCTCGAGCTGCAAGGCGGGGCGAGGGTGGGGGGTTAAAAAGGGGTAGAGAGAAAAGAAAGAGAAACGCATGGGGACGCCTGTGGGCTCCTCTTGGAATTTGAGTAGTGAGTGAGTGGGTATGCTAAATACACGCGCGTTTGTCCAGAGAAAAGATAAAATCAAAGCGAACGGAAATTTAGGTTTATAGAAATGAGATCTGCTCTTTGGTGGAAATATAGATCTCTTTGGTTGTGGGAGAGACCAGAAAAATTATTTATCTAATCTCTGCTTCCCATAAGCAGCCCCTTGCCGCTCTCCAGCTCTCTCACCGCAGATGTGATGACATCTGGGCTGTTATTATCACCCCGGGCAAGAGCTGCGTCCCTGGGGACTCAGGCACCTGAACTTGGTCCCCGGGGAGGCCCTTAATCTGCTTGCCACCAAAGGGCCATATAATAGGTTGAGTAATTGATTTATTCTTCTTAGGTTTTGATTTTACAATAATAAAAATAAATACTGTGCAAGGCGGACCAGAGCTTGGGCCTCATTCTTTAAATTGGTTTGAATTAATATTTTAATCATCTTTTTCTATAAAATTACTTGATCTGTCTCCTACTGAAAAATACATATACAAGTAGAGATAAAAGAGGAAGAAGACAAAACGATGGAAGGGAAAATGAAGTTCTCTTTTGGATATTTTATTCCCTTTTCTCTGAAGCTATTTCCTTCTCCTAGAGTTTCCAAGATAAAGTGTGTGTGTGTGTGTGTGTGTGTGTGTGTGTGTGTCTGTGCGTGCGCGCACATTGAGGAGAGGAAAGGATCCCAACTACAGCCTGTTAACTATTTTTCCTTTTGTTTACTAGAAGCCTCAGATCATGCGGAGCTCGTTTGAAATGTGGGTTTGTACACAGTTAAAGGAGACAAACAATAAGAGAAATGAACAATTTCAACAGCCATTCCCGAGTAGAAAGCACACGCTCCTTGTGGCTCCTAAGTGGCTGTCACTGTCGGTGCCTGACACAGTTATAATCACAAAAACAACAACAACAACAAGGTATGCGGAGGAAATTAAATTATATGGAAATCAATAGCGCCTGACTGCTTCAAACAAATGTCTGTCATCACGATTATTCTTCAAGAATCTATTTATAAACCTTGAAAGAAACAGGTTCTTGCAGCAAAAGACAGCATCTTCTGCATTTCTATGTTGTTATTTATACTGTATACAGAAGAATGCGCGGGCATAATTTAACATACAAATGCCCAGCTGTATACATTATATAACAGCTTGTTAGACATCCTGGAGAGGCGGTGTGCCTAAGTAATGCGCATATATTCAGGGCTTGCGCTGGGGCGGGGGTTGGGAAGAGGGGAAACCTCAGAGCTTCAAGCGAACAGCTTGTCTTCCTCTCCTTAAAAGATGCCTACACTCAGACAATAGCTGGCTCTTTGATCTTTCCAGACCCGCAGTGGGAAAGGTGAGGCGTACAGTGCGCATGCCCGGGCAGCTACAGGTGCATCACCTGCGCTGTCCTTGCTGGTGGTCACTATAAGAGCGGCTCCCACGCGCCGGTCCCTGCCTGGTAAGCGCGCGCGCGCGCGCGCGCAGACGCACGGCGCCGCTGAGAGGGAGAGCGCGCGTCAGACAGACGAAGACAGCTGATGCCTGTCAGCGCGGCGGGGCCGCGAGCTCTCGCGAGAGCTCCCCGGGCCGGCCGCGAGAAGTGGGGCTCAGGTGTTAGAGGAGTGCATCCCGTCCGCGCGCGGGGCTAGAGCTCTTGGAGAAGTGGGATCGCGAGGCCGGCGCGCCGCGCTCTGCGCGGTCAAAGGGAGCGCGGGGCGGCAGCGGCGGCAGCAGGAGCAGCAGCAGTCCCCTACGCGGCCGCCGCCGCCGCGCCGCCAGCCGCCGCGGCTCAGCCTCCAAAGGGAGGCCAGGATAGCCGGCGTGCGCACTTTCCCGCGGACTTTCGGACTGTTTGTGGATTTATATGCCAAGCCATCAAGATGATGTCCATGAACAGCAAGCAGCCTCACTTTGCCATGCATCCTACCCTCCCTGAGCACAAGTACCCGTCGCTGCACTCCAGCTCCGAGGCCATCCGGCGGGCCTGCCTGCCCACGCCGCCGGTAAGCGCCCCACGCCCGCGGTCCCGGCCCGCGCACCCGCCCCCTCCCCGTATCGGAGACGCTGCATGTTGGGTGCTGGTGTGCGCAGAGGTCCCGGTGCGGGGATTCGAGGGCAGGAATTTTTAGAGGAATCCCGCTGCTTGGCACGTTTTGTGCAGCGGCGCTAATGTCGTGTTCCTGTAGCCCCTGCCTCCGTGTCAGGCGTCTGCGATCAGAGTGGGGAGCGCTGGGGCCGTGACTCTCGACTTTCCTCCACTTTCTCTGTTAATTCAGTGCCTCGAAGGGCGATCTCTGCGTGTTCGGGTGCGCGACACGGGTTCCCAGCTGCGAGTTACATCTCCAATTCTTCTTTCCCCCCTCTTTTTTCGTCTCCCTCACCCATTCCCGGAATGTGTTCCTGTGTTCCCTTCTCTCCACATCTGTCTTCCTCCCCACACTCCCGACCCTTCTTGTTTGTACCCCTTTCTCATCCCCAATGTGTTCCCCATTCCGTCTTTCCCCTTCTCCGCTATCCCCACCCTGCTGTTTTGGTTGCTTTGTGTTTGTCCTTTGCTTGTTGTGCTTTCTGGCTTGTGTGTGGTTATGTTTTGTTTTGTGTTTTGCTTTTTTGGTTTTGTGGTTTTTTTGGTTTGGTTTGTGTCGCCTGCAGCTGCAGAGCAACCTCTTCGCCAGCCTAGACGAAACGCTGCTGGCGCGGGCCGAGGCGCTGGCGGCCGTGGACATCGCCGTGTCCCAGGGCAAGAGCCACCCGTTCAAGCCGGACGCCACGTACCACACGATGAACAGCGTGCCATGCACGTCCACGTCCACCGTGCCGCTGGCGCACCACCACCACCACCACCATCATCATCAGGCGCTCGAGCCGGGCGACCTGCTGGACCACATCTCGTCGCCCTCGCTCGCGCTT